>NC_061778.1:7612019-7914615 GCF_022458985.1 Mugil cephalus
AAAAACATGATATGTGACTCCAAGACGTGTTTATGTATTCAAAATGTAACGACACCCTGGTTAGTATTCAAACTTTGTTTCACAAGGAACTAAAGACACAGTAGCTGTTTATCGCTGCCAGTTCACCTGTGCCCAACGAAGTAGTCGGTAAGTGCCTCAAGGCTGTTTGTAACATCGACGTGAGCCAAGGGGAATTTTTGGAACTTTTTAATTAAAGATCCAGGGTGACAAGCAGATCCACCGGTGATGTATAACCTCTTCAGTCTTTGATGTTGTGACACGCTGCTTTCAGTTCACGCGAGGCACACCTACTAGTCCCTTTCTTCTCACAAGCTGTGTTATGGTCAAAACAAATGAGAAAACACTAAATGCATCTCGGTTTGG
The DNA here is from genome assembly GCF_022458985.1 of Mugil cephalus. Classification (NCBI taxonomy): domain Eukaryota; kingdom Metazoa; phylum Chordata; class Actinopteri; order Mugiliformes; family Mugilidae; genus Mugil; species Mugil cephalus. The sequence continues at coordinate 7,612,404 of NC_061778.1, forward strand.
CAAAGTGTGCTGAACAGCTCCTCTGACATGCAATTATTACTTCACATTATGCCTTTTTCTTTTTTTTCCCGCCCTGACCTCTATTTAGAAAATAAAACAACTGACAGCGGAGCGCCAGTTAAAGAATATGTTCACGCATACACCGATCAGCCACAACATTAAAACCACAGGAGACAGGAGAAGTGAATAATATTGACCAGCTTGTGACAATACAAGCGTTCTGCTGGGAAACGTTAGGATTCATGTGGATGTTAGACAGGTACCACCCACCTAGACCAAAACAGGCACCCCTCACCCCATAGCAAAGACACTGCTTGATGCACACACAAAAACCCTTTATGAACAACTCATAAAAAACATCGACCTGGCCCCCCAATTCACTAGATCCCAAACTGAACAAATATCTTTGGGATGCACTGAAACGAGCCTGATCACCTTAACCCACAGCACCCAAAGGCTCCCAGTTATGTGCAATGTATATAACCCTAACCCTAACCCTAACCCTAACAACATCCTGTTACCAGACAACACAGGACACCCTCAGAAGGTCCATGTCCATTCCCTGATGAGTCACAACTGTTTTGGAGGCACAGCATTAGGAAAGTGGTCATAATGTTATGCCTGATCAGTGTATATTCTTTATATCCAGGCTCTGTCTATATAGTTTAGGAGAGAAGCGAAGTCACTACATGTATATTTAGGATGTAGCCAACATTTATATGCGCAATATAACACACATTAGCTTTATTTCCTGTAGGCTCAGCTCTAATTTAATCCCACAAAGATGTGACTTTATTGCAGCAGACACACAGCTGAAGTAAAACGTCTGATTTCACATTAATCACACGCATCAGCGTATGTACGTCCACGGCCCCGCCAGCGCCTCTGAGAGCAGGCACTCATGTACACGCACTTCGAGGTAAGAGGTGTTTTTGCACGTGGCCGCTTGGTAATGACTTCAAGGTAATGATTCCGTTCGTTTTTCTGCGATTGCCCATGTCACAGTTCAGTCGCCATCTGATCTGAAGTCAAGCAAACTGAACAAACAGCCGGCGCTATCTCCCTGTCCCAGCCTCGCTCTCCCTCTGTCTACATAAACGCTCTCATTCCACCACGGATTGGTGCTTGTCAGCGAGAAACATGTGTATGCTAATTTACTGGAGCGCGCACTAACCATTCGCAGTCCAATGAGAGAGTGCAGATAAACCAACGTGCGCTCTCAATATGTCTCGTTCTGATTAGAAGAGATGAAAATGAGGCCCTGAGACGACGTGCGGTGGGAGCGTTGCAGGCATGCAGCTACTTTCTCAGCACGCCCGAAAATAACAATCTCAGTAGATCAATACTGTCAACTTCAGTAGCAGAGGCTGTTAGGACCGCATTGCTTTTTCCTGCATGTCCACAGAAGTGCAAATAAGTTAGTGAGGCCACAGGGCGACCTTAAAGATGGTCCAAATCTGCAGGCTAATATGAAAAACCCTGCTTTTCTTCTGTTGTACAGTAGTTTACATCTGGTAACAAGGATAAAATGCCTGCGAGCCTGTGGCATGGCTTTGATTTTGGTGTTTGTCACAGGATAAAGACACCCAGACACTGTGTGTGTGTGTGTGTGTGTGTGTCTCTTGCACATTTGTGATGTCATCTTTAGTCCCGGAAACCCAGGGATCACTGTTTCAAACATCCACTAACTCACTGGAAAAGAATGCAGGAGAAGTTGCGGGCAAGCCAGCTGAGAATGAACCCACTCGTGGTCTCGGCTGTTGTTAAAAGAACGCCTCTGGCATTGTCAGGATAGTTGCGCTGTGCTAAAAGAAAGACAAATTATGTGTTAAAATGTAGGGAGTTGAAATTCATTACGATGTCAAGTGAAAACGGGTGGGAAGGGGGTCTGGGATGAAGGAAATGTAGTCTGTACCACCTGAGGCATGTTTCAAGTGAAAATTCTTAAGGATAAAGACTGGATCAAGATTTATAATGTGAGAACTCGCTGTCTGCTTTCTGTGACAGGTTAAGCCATACAATCCCCCCCTGTGGAATTCGCAGAAACAGTTGGAAACAGTTTTTAACTGTCCGGAGGATTAAATGAAAACGTTATCAACTCTATCACCCGGGAAAAGAAGGAAAACATCGAGTCGGCTGCTGATTATTTGACCACAAACGCGTATCCCTCAGTGCAACTGTCACCTCACTAAATCAAAGCTTGTTCCCACCTGATATCCTACCACAGGGTGTTCAGATGACGACATAATTACAGGCTATAAAAGCATTCATAAAACTTCATTATGCATTGGCGATAAGTCATCTCAGGACGATGTGTTGTCAAAGAGATTTACGCTAAGTCTCAAGGATATAACAGCGTATCTTTAAACATATCAATTATCCTCTTACTTTATAGGTCTTTCAAAATCATTATCGACACTGAAAGTTAAACTGGTCTGGCACACAGAGAGAGAGCCACATGCTTGTGCATATATATATATATAGGGAAATGGATGGATTCCAGCTGTGATATCCAAATCTATAATTCATATGGAAATTACATCAAGAGTGGCCTCATATGGGACACATTCTGTAAAGAATTCTGAATTCTGTTAGTGTGTTATCTTGGTTTAACCTAAATACCCTTCTTCTCGTATTTACAGCACAGTCGCATTAGCTTGTCTATTATTTTCTATTTGTCTAAATTGCATTAGACAGCTGTCTTGACAATCTGGATGGGACAGCTTAACATTTTCTTTGATGTTTCCTGTAAGCTACAGCTACAGACACCAGATTTAAAATATTGCTATTCACACAGAGAGAATTACGGCGTGGTGATTAGATTAATCAGCGTGAGCATGAACTCATTTGGCAAAAGCTTGGGTTGTGAAATGGGTCCACATGTCGCTCCAGTAGAAAGCTTGCCGACATAATTTATGAAATGATCTGACAGAATACGCTTTGCAGCGTTAAGTAAACCCAGCAAGGGGGCTTCTCGGACATGGTTTCAGATGGTCTGGGTGAGCGTAAAAAAGCAGCGGTATCACATGACACGTGGGAGTGGCGAGGCAGCGGAGGGCCAGGGGCTGTGAGAAGCAGATCGTAAATCCAAAAAAAGGCAAGAAATGCAACAAAGGACAAAGTGCAACTCTACCACACCTCCCGCTAAATTTATTAGTGGCAGGTGACTTTCTGGGTTGCAGCAAGATCGCGGAGCAATGACGATCTTGCGTTACCATCTGTTTGTGTTAAAGAAAGAAAGGAAAATATGGTGGCAAACAATACAATGTCTAATATAACTACACGGTATTGTAAATCATGAAAGACACTGGCAACATTTCTGTTACATTTAAGAGGTGGAAAAGATTCCCATTGTGTCAGACATCTGCTAGCAAAATGTCCAACAGTGCCTTCATGTGGTGTGGGTGTATTTCTCTTTTTCAGCTTTGTCTCACTGTATTCTGAACGCTGTGGTTATTTTAAAGCTCCCCTACAAAAATCACTCAGAATCCAGTATAAAAGTAAGAAGAATTCAGCTTGATGCTGAGTGATCAGATGCCTGCCCATTAGAAACGAAAATACAGAAGTACAACAACACCAGCCTTGTTTTTAGATTTGGAATTAGCAAATTGATTAGAGGAGTTCATTTGAGGTTTTATGGTGTGCGGCGCTGCTGCCAGTCTTCATTAGCGCTGATTAGTGTTGCTGCCACAGCGGGCCTCTCACTGAGTCATGAGTAGCAGCTGATTCCTTATTGTTCCACCGCTCGCACTGCACTTAGAAAAGTTCTACATCGCTACCCTGGCCTTACAGAGTCTGTCGACAGTCTTACGGCAAGACATCTGGCAACCTCCAATCATTCAAGATGTTAAAAGGACAAAGCCAGAGTACACGTTGGAGATAAAATAGTCGTCAGTTTTATGAGAGATCGCAACATACGGTGACACTGAAGCTCAGTTTAACTTTATCGGGGATGTAACCTACACTCAACCTTGGGTTCTGGATTCCCTGTGTGAAGCCAGTTGACTTCCACCCGAAAAAAATGCCTTCCACAGGCCTGCGCTGTGGAAACAGATGGCTTGAATATCCCCTCACAGATGCAAAACACAAGCTCTCGGTTAACTAGTGTCTGAGGAATGGATTTCCAACGTGAGTGTGCAGACAGAGCGGGGGATTGTTGGGAGGAAATGATGTGTGTGAATGCTGTGTCAGCGGCGAAGGGATGCTGATGCGCAGACCCTCTGCCACCACGGACGACCAACCACTGACACAGCTGGATCGTGCTTATGCTGATGTGCACGAGTGGCTTTCCAAAACAAAAAAAAAACAAAAAAAAAAACACTATGTGGGAGAAAATATGTTATTGCCTGTTTGGCGTTGCTTGAAATGGTCTTATATAAGCGTCAGGAGTCGAGGGAAACGTGTAATGATTCAAGTGACGTTAAAAGTTCAGATGTGAAGTAAAAAGAAAAAGTGCAACGGTGACAAACTAGTCCAAGTGTGTCACGTCTCTGTTCCCATTTTATCACAAGTGTCAACAGCCATTTCTGCTTGTCGTACTAAGTGTGCAATAGCCATGATGCCTCTGGTCAGTAACGTCACCAAAATGTGTTGGAGACGACATAGTGCCAGGGGTAATCCAGAGATGTTCTGCTCTGCAGAGGTGTGTGGCCTCTCCTATAATTACCACTTCATCAGTGAAGCGAAGGGAAAACAGAGGCCCCAGCAGATTTTTCGTCTGGGCTGGTAACAGCCTGCCGTGTCTTTGCTGCGGTCGGACTGTAGGCTTTTCTGCTGACAGCCAGACAGACGGCCCGTCCTATATGTGTGCGTTTATGTCTGAGCGCCCCACAGTTTGTGTTTCGGAAAACCAAAGGCAAGGGCTGTCTCATCAGAGAAAACGGTAATGAAAGCGACGGCAAATGGCATTTTATATCGAACTCATTCTGTCAAATGTGAATACTTAATGCGCACGCAGGAATCTGCAGCCTCCGCTGCTCCTTTTGAAGAATGGCTGCAATCACAAAAACATCAAATTTACTATGTAATGCGTCCTCATTTATTTAAAATCATTTCCTCCCTTTTCTTCACTCACTTTTTAACAGTTCCCCTGTTTTCATAGGTATTACTAACTCAGTCTTCCCGTCACTTTCCAATCACCAAGTGGACACAAGGTGTTCAAAGGTTCGCATCATCCCGTCCGGATCATGGACTGTATGGACGCAGAGACCAATTATGTCCTCCACTGGTTTGTACTGTAGACAAACTGAAGGCTAGAGAATGGCTTTATGAGTTCCTACAGCATCATCAGCATGTGAGCTAATGGGCGAGGCTCATTCTACACATTCCACTTAATGGTTTCCAGTTTTAATGCTTGCAAAGTGCAATGAAACTGGAAATCATTAAGAAAATAAACAGAGATTTACACACAGAGGGAACTGTTAGGACAATTAAGCAAAAAGCAAGCCGTAATCGCAGTGATTAAAAACAGATTTAGACCGAGCTAACAAGTGGAAAAAGTTTGTGTAGACAGATTGTCTGCTCCGTCAATAAATGATGACAGGATCACAACTGAGTCAAAAGCGCGGCGGATGCCTGGCTTTCCTCACCTCAAAGACCCTTTCAAGCCCTCCGGATCAGACATTTCAACTAATGTGGTCACACGAAGCGAAACACAGCTCCCTGTGAGGCCAAAGTGAGTGACCGCCAGTGCATCGATCAGAAGGAGTGAATTTAGCTTACGACTTTGAAATAACTCGTGGAAAATACGTATCAGCAGGGAGTCTTTCGGAGCCAGTCACCCTCTGTGGCACTACGCTGCGTCAAACTTTCCTCGGTTTAAAGCTGGGATTGTTTCCGCTTGCTCCAGATACACCTTCCTCCATGTGGAAAACCTGACGAACCAAAGCATCGCCAAACTAAAGGGAGCGGATGGCACAGTTTGAAGAACTAAATTTAGCTCTAGTAAGTGGGTTAAATAACGCTCAGTGAGTTTTAAATGCACTTGAAGCTGTTTTTCTTCTAATTTGATGATGATTCCACTTTACTTATTTATTTACTTATTTATTTATGTCCTTAGATGAGGTTCAATTCCATGTTGATACAGCAATAAAGAATCCTTAATATTAACACTTGTTTTTCTTTGAACAATGAGTTCTTATCTTATCTAGTCTTCCATCAAACTTTGAGCAGCAGCCAGTCTGCACAAATAAATAAAAAGGTGGCGCCCACCTAATATCATGTACACTACACATAGATTTAATTGTTTATGAATCTGGTTGCAAGCTGTTATGCAAATGTAATGCAGTCCCTCAGCATGGAAGCTGACAGAAATGCCCAGAATAGTTTAAGGTCTACCAGGTGAAAGGCGTCAAAGTAATGGGTGTCAGGATGAAAGCTGAATATAAATGAGAAATAAAAAGCATGTGTTTTTTTCTCTTCCCATTTTATTTGTCATTTTATATGCCTCACAACCAGATGTGGAAACCAGGGCATTTGTACGTGCAAACATTTTCCTATGAAATCACCGAAGTGAAAGTGGCGTGAAAAAAGCAGGGATAAAACATCAAGGACCGGTACCATTTGATTTTTAACCTCGTAAGTTCTGCCTGAGCACTCCATGACCTCCGACCCCTCATATCCTCAGAATTCCTGCGCTTTCGCTCTGTCAGAGCTGCGTATTTATGGGCCATGTCCGATCACGGCATCCACCTGTTTTTTCACTTCTCTCTGCTAAAAGGTTTCGATTCTTCTCATAATTCACGGCATACGAGGTTGTTTTTGTTTTTTTTTCCTCTCTTTGTGGATTCAACAAAAGGTTTCGTGTCTTAACGCGATGAAACTGAACGCAGCGACTTACCGTGCAGCATTTGTACGTCGCGCACGTAACCGCAAGACATTATTTGACGGGAAAGGATTAGTAGGAGCCGCACTGTGAACATTTTGTCTTGCTTTATAACCGGTTTTCCCACATACACAGACACGTCACATGTCAGTCACAGCGGCGAGTCCAGGTCTCACGTATAAACCCGAGGCCGCCCGGATTATATCACCACCACCTCCTCCCCTTTCCAATTCCACCACACCACTGGCTGACCTTCCGCAGCCTTGTTTCTGACCTTGTGTGTGACATGCAGTAATTGAGATTTTCAGCTCATGGCCAGCTCATTAAAAATGTCTGTACCTCTGAGAGCTGAGGACGCAGAGAGAGAGAAATAAGTAAGGTGTGATGAAGACCCGAGCTACGAGGACGGGAAGTACGTGGAAAAAAAAAAAAGAAAGAAAACATCTGGGCCGCGGTGCTCATTAACACTTCTAATAGTGAATTCATTAGAAGGACCGTAGGAATAATGAACTTTTCTCTCTTAATTAGTTTTCAAATGTTTGATAAGAGACGGACTGAGAAGACTCAGAAAGATTTGGACATCATAAATATAACATGCTCCTTGTACACAACACAATAATTGTTCAAAATGCTTCCAAGCGTCTTCTGGTTTTGAGGCTTTAATTCCGATGACAGCGTGTCTGTGGTTAATCCCGTCTGGACTCCATCTCTCCTCTGGCCCAGACCCCACCATTCAGCTTACGGCTCATCAGCGCCCGTTCCTTCTCTCCAACTCCGCCGGACTTTTATGTCACTGTTGCCATCTATTGGATACATGAGTTCATATCCAAGTGTTCATACCCGAGCGCTGCGCAACTTCCACAGGAGGCAAACAAGTTCAGGCAATTGAAAGCAGAGACTTAAACTATTAGCCAAAACCTGCTGTTTTAGGGCAACACACTTTAAACTATGTACTACTAGATTGGAAAATAATAAGGCAACGTATCTGTCAGGTTGTCTGCACTTCTCGTGGAATAATAAAAAGACAGATTCTGGAAAACTTCAGTGCAACGGCGCACCTCGATTGAATTCTGAGCGGCTGCCACTCTCATTCTGTGGACTCTGTTCACATCCAGAGACACTAAATCAGTCATAAATCCTTTAATCTGCCTCATCCATCACACGGGATGAGCCCGTGTCAGAGGGAGAACCAAAGCGTCAGCAAACAACACGAGGCTGGTGGTCCCGGCTCTGCGGTGGACTTGCAAGTGCAAGCTGACCAAAGCTCATCTTTATGCATGAATATTGTAAATACGCCGTATCAAATATGGATGACGGTGTCATTTTAAAAGAGGGTCCCTCCATCTGCTCGGAGCAAACAGCCAACCCCCTCCTGAGAAGACTTCTTGACAACTTGTTGTAAAAAAAAAAAAAAAAAAAAAAAAAGAAAGAAGAAGAAACTGATGATGGCAAAGAGATTTGAAAAGCAGAGTAAAGTCACAGAGGTACATATCTGAGCTGCGTGGACACGATGAGACAACTTGCCGCTAAAAATAGCAAATGCAATATTTTATTCATCACGCAGCCCCCACACATGCACAAGGATTCACTAATCCAGTTACATGTATTTAGTCCTGCTTTGAGTTCATGTGCTGCCCAGTGTGCGAGAGCTGCATGTGCTAAAGAGAGATAAAAAAAAATGGAGTTTGTGTGGCAACATGAGCTATAAATGTGCACATCGTGCTCTGCCACCTTAAGTAATCTTAAAAGAGATTTAGTCTCAGGTGGCAAATAATAGCTGGTGGTGCCATTATCACTTATATCAGCAGGCTGCTCTCATGCATATCACTACATTCTTTGTGAGTTGCCAAATTGAACTTTTGTGCGCAGACTGTCGCATTCACTATTTAAGAGATGAGTCAGATAAACCCATGCACACTTTCATGGGTAACATTTTCCTATTCTAGTCACTATTACAGATGAAGAATGCTTCCATGTGCTGGATAAGGGGACACGATTACAAGGTGGCAACATGGACGGTGTAGCATTTGTAAATGCAATGATGTTAAAATGATTCTGAATCATCTTAATGAATGATAAAACTAAATATGTATTCATCTTCCTTTAAGTGACACACAAATAAATACACAAAATATACAATCAAATAAAATAAGGTGTAATACCTATAGAAGGAAAACCCACAGGTAGAGAAATTCTGTTCTGCGACCATAGTACATACTTCAAACTTTAAAAGCAACAAAAAAATAGCAATAAACATCTGGAAACCTATCTAGTTGTGTCAGTGGTTGCTCACAATACCGTCAAGGTAAAAGGGTGGCTGTATGGACGCTGATGCAAGGAGATGTGGAGGTGAACAACTGGGAACCCTCCTTTTCCCTTTTCCTACTGCCGACATACGATTGCTCCGAGGCGAGGGGAGCTCATATCTCTTAAATGGAGGAGAAAATGTTTGCTGGCAGGAGGCGGCATCAAAGCGTTGGATCTGTTGGAGCGATCAAGGTTATCTGTGATTATGTTTGAGTTTGTTTAGGGCAACTAATTAAAACTTGGGATTGTTTTAACCAAATAAAGGCAGTGGTAGTTTATGTGCAAGGTGTCATGCTGAGCAGATTTACTAACTTTACTCATCACAGAAGTTCAGGGTGTATTGTTACTTGGAAACTACCATGATGAGGTAGGTTCATCAAACTGAATTTAAAGACGCTACCGAAATTGTGTCAAGACTCCACCAACTAACGACTTAGTTAGTGAACAAGTCATGCTCAGGATTGCGGGGCCAGACTTGAATTTTAGGATTGGGACAGAAAAAACAGATGGCTTCAGGGAAAGTGCGACCCAGACCGCCTCCAAATGGGGTCAAAGATCATCTCTCTCAGTGGGGGTGTTCACACCTGTACTTTAAGCTGATCGCTTGAGATCTGAACGGGGTCTTTTCTCTTCAGGAACACAGAGAGATATTGGTTAGCTGCTAGTAACTCCGGCTGTAAAAATGAACTTTATTGATAAAGTTGATTGATAGGGAGACTGTGCAGCAGATTCTGTGTGAAGAAGTGTCTCCAGGGACAGAGAAGGTGAGGTCCAAGTATAGCAAGTAACAACTCTGAAATTTGGAGGAACAAAGCTCGGGGTGTAAGTTGTAGATTTTCTTATAAACCATACCCATTCCTAAAGTCTTTTACTTACCTCGTGTGTAAACCATTTTTGTTTTCGGAAGTGGTGCAGGTTTTGGAATCGCATGCATTTTTGTGGTAACATATCACTCGTAGATTGCAGACTCTATACAATTTTCTGCAGGTGGGCTGTTCAAACAGACCAGAACCTTTCACTCTTAGTCAATAAGTCTTATCAGTTCAATGTACAGTACAAATATTTAGTTTAAGGAGCAAATTCAATACCTTCCTGTTCAAACACAATTAACAATGGCCTGATGAAAAACTGCATGATTGACACAACTATTGCACTCCTTTGGCTAAATATAACACCAAACTCAAGACTTCCAGTGACATTGCCGTCTAAAACTGTCAACCATATCACTTTTCATACCACCCTGAGACCAGCTCATGTCTCCTTGGGAAGGAAAGTGACCTGTGTCTTTTTCCATCCCATTCCAGTCATTTAATCTTGGAACGGTATCAAGATAGCGATCTCCCTTTAACCTCCACGGAGGGGACAGACACAAAGGGACATACCCCCCACTTCATCACTCAGCGTCAAGCGGTGGTGGCATGCCAAACAATCCCATTAGCCGCTAGCCAAAAGCCCGGGTACGTAGCAGGAGCGGCAGGAGCAGCAGCAGCAATGTCCTGAAACAACCGCAGCCCTCCGCTCATTTGAGAAGCCACTCTCCTTCCAACATCCATGCACTCATGTGTCAGCATATATAATGAACCCGGAGCTGCACCCGGCTTTTACACTGAGGAAATAGCCAGCCCCATCACTCTGAGTAGCTTTTTACAACTCAACACTGATCAATTAATGACTACGAATGAGACCCTGAGAGATATTCTTGCAGGAATATTAGAGTGATGCTGAGAGAAAGAAGGGATTGGGGAACAGGATAATAAACTATGAATTGCAACTTGCAGCGAATCCAGGAGCGCAGAGGCACTTTTGCAGCCGCATGCATATTGATACCTCTTAATGCTAGCAACACATGCCAAGGTTGTTGGCCTCATATAGATGATTTATTTCTCTCTCATATCCAGGTGCCTGTCACAGAGAAATGAGCCGAGACTCTAACAGCAACCGGAGTAATCAAAGTGGCACACAATGTTTAGTGCTTCACAGATCTTACTTCACGAGGCCAGGGAGCCAACAGGGATAGTAAAACACAGTGCTGGGAAGAAGTAAGCTGGAAAAACTCATGAGAAGAGAAAGAGGAAAAGAAACCTGAGAACGAGGAGAAAGAATCAAGTGTAGTAAAAGGAGGAGGAGTTACTCACGGCTCCTTTCACCTTTCCACCTCCAGCTTTCCTTGTGCTTCCCTGAGCCATCCCTCGGCGCACAAACTCCACTCAGAACCTCCACCAGCACCACCAGCAAGAGCAGAGGCACCCGCCCGCCGGCCATGCCCGCGTCTGAAGCTCGCATCTGGGCTACGGCGGAGAGTCAAGGGCCGCGGGGGAGCGCCGTCCCACGCTCGGTCATATCTCACACAGCTGTATGGTGTGATCCAAAAGAACAACACGTCCTCCACGGCTTCCCCCCGGAGCGTTAGCCCTGGGTCACGACACCGAAGCCACAGAGCGGGTCACACGTTCACTGCAGACACCCCCTCCGCCGCCTCCTTCTCATGGGGGTTTGGAATGATCCTTCTGAAGGCAATTGCTTCGCAGACTGATTGTAACTCCACCATTTGTGGAAAAGCAAAGCAAGCCTGGATTTTTGGATTCTGAAATATTGATTTTTTTTTTCCCCTCTCTCCACTCTTCCCTCCTTTTCAGTGCATCAGAAGTGGACTCAGAAAGGTTTTTATATCAGTCCTGGTGAAAGCCTCAAACTGAGCTCAGTGGCAACAGCTCCCACAAACAGATATATCACAAGAGGAGGCAAACCTTTCTCCCTCTTGCAAAGCAGAAGTTGTACAAGTCCACGCGTGGAGCGGTCGCACAGATGGTGACACATCACTTATCCAGCAGCAGCAGCCAACTCTTGTCACCTACACCAGGCAGTGGCTGAATGGGTGAGTGTGTCCAGGAGTGTGTGTGCATGTGTGTGTGAGTGAGTGAACGCGCGTCTCCCACCCCCCCCACCACCTCCCTGTTCGTTCACCCGCCACCGCACGTCACCGATCGCATGAGGCTGTGTTGATATGAAAATAAGGAATAAATCACAGAGATAGTTCACCACAGAGCAGCCTTGACTTTGTCAACAGAGCGTCTGAGAGAGAGAACGAGAGCCCGTATCTAGAAAGCAAACCAAGGAGGGAGGGAGGGAGGGGATATGGAGGAGAGAGACTGAGTGAGACAAGCGTGGGGGGTGTGAATAGCAATTTCTCAAGTGCAATGGCTCTTGCTCTTTTGAACATCCGTGATGCTCGTCCGTGAGTAGATTCTCGACCGGAGTCACCAGTTTTACGGTGTGCGCCCCTGAAACAGGATTACTGTAACATGATACGAGAACTTAAAATGAGAAACAGTTTTGACTGCATGCAAAAATCAAACCGACCGGACCAGCCCCGTGCAGGCAAGTGCACAGACCAGTTTAACCAGGTTTTGTACTGTGTGTGCATGTGACAGTGATTGTTTCAGATTAATACACATGTGGAAAGCAACTGTTTCCATTCTGAGAAAAAAATTTAAATTCATGACGTGAAATCAGGTGCAGTCAAACAGTTTTCACCTGGAAGACTGGAAATTCTTCTACAAATCCATTATGTCTTTTTACGTAATCTCTTTTTCGCCACCATGTGCTCTTTTCGTTCTGTTTCAAACGTACACAATGCACATATGTTATGCACACACGTAAAGCCGAGCACGCATCCACCACGCGGACTATTTTTGTAAAAAACGAGCTCAGCAAGTCTGGGTTTAGAGTTACGCCGCTCGTTTCCTCCAGCTGCCCCGGCTGTCAAGAGGCAGGTGAGTGCAGGTTAACGTGGGGAAACTGGAGGTGTCAGCAGCAGCACCTTCCCGCCACCCACCGCCCCCCCACCCCCCACGCCTCTTTCCGTGCCTCTTTCATTCGCCCTTCGTTATTGTTGTGTAAAACGCCATTACTAAAAATGCTCGTAAACAAACGCGCTGCGGCCCAGATTAATGAGTGTTTCCAGTGTGTGAGGTCAGTGGGCGGATGAGGAGTGTTTACTGAACACTGCGCGTCACTGGCTATTATAGAACGCTGCATGAGAGTCTCCATTTGTGTGCAGTGTTCTCAAATTAAGTCTTATTTAACTGAATAGAGCATCAGATAGACCATGTCTTACAAAAGCGTCCCCATTCGTCAGTCATGTAATCCTTAAGGACCGTGCTCCGGGAGATGTAATTAATCCTGTTACATTAGCCACTGATGGAAGTCTGATTAAAATGGCTCTCTAATGATTAGGCCTCTGGAATAATTACCACTGCACTGACGACGGACCACTTCAACCCCTCAGGACGCCAATCTAACACTCCCACTACCTGCGAAATGTCACCGCTAATGCCAAGCGCACGGAGACCTGGACAATGCAAATTCTAAGCCGGCGGAGTAAATGTCGAGGCAAGTTTCAACAGAGGCAGCATTTACAAAGTGTCTACAGGTTGGCCTAATGTGAACGGTTTTAAGGTGAGGCGTGTCTTTGCCAAAGCTCAGCCTGAAATAAAAAGATTATGCTCATGTTTACTCAGAGCCGACGGATATACCAGAGGCGGATAAGATGCGCAGCCAAAACACATAAATAACTGTCTCTGGCAGGTTAAAGAGAATAGATACATTGATAAAGGAGCATTACATAAACTTTGAACACAGTTATTATGGACTTATGATTCATGTTTTTGTTTTTTTGTGCTACCTAAGCGAGTTGAGCGTTGCCAAGGAGCTGATGTAATATTTTACGGGAACCCAGCAGAGCTTTGCATGCACTATATTAAATGCTTGTGTCGTTCTGCTTCGCACTTCATGCTGCTCACTTTCAGTCATTTATCAACAGGTATTGCTGGAAAAAAGCGCCGTATCATTTATTTATTTATTTATTTATTTACATAGGTCTATGTAGACTATTAGTCTCTGGGTCTTTGGGACCTATGGGTTGAGGGGAGGGGCCTCCGTGGATCATCCCACAGTTATGTGATCACATTAGGATTTAGTGAATTTGGAGGCCAGGTCAACACCTTGTGCTGCTTTTCATGCTTTTTTAGTTGTTTCTAAACAGCCTTTGTGTGCTGTGTCTGTGTCAGGCTGCATCCTGCTGGGGAGTGTCATTGCTGCAGGGTGGGGCTGTCTGATCTGGTCAAGGTGGGTGGTGCATATTATTAAGTAACATCCACACGAATGCCAGGCCCAAAAGTTTCCCAGCGGGGACTTCTTGTCATTCTGGTCATAATGCTATGGCTGATCAGGGGAACACACTTATCTGTGTTAAAAGTAAAAACAGCATCAGTCTGAGAGAAAATTGTCAAATATGAAGAAATAAACCTAATTTGAATCAGTAGTTCACCAGTCTTCAATATATATCTAAACTCAGTCCTGTTATCACACAGCTTTACTTGTGCCTCGATAGCTCCATCGCGCCGGTTTCTATGTATCTGCTCGATCTGGTGGAATTTATTTTCTGTCTCTTTGGTGGATCAGAGGTCTTATACCTATACGCTCATCTTTTCAGCTACCGTGTCCCATGGAGTCAAACCCCTGCCTTATCTCACCATCCTCTACTCATTCCCTGTTGTTTGTGTCAACAGCGTTTCTTGTGCCTCCTGCCAAGGATGAAAATTCCAATTTCTATGCTGTAAGAAAAAAATAAAAATAGATAAAAGCTGGTCCATACAAATCCAGAGTCACGTTGAGTCTCAAAAAACCTGACACAAGGGAATAAAAGTGTGGTTATTTTTAGACAAATTCAATACCTTTTCTCTCACTTCAGTTGCAAGTCCTGGCGAGAGGTTCGGTGTTTACAATTAAAGTTTGAGGACTATATCAGAAGCCTAAGAGCTCTGAAACATGGCCACCCACGTTAACCTCAGAATCAGAGGTTAAGAGAGTAGCCCCGGAGTGGTTTAGCTTCGAGGCTAAACCGCAGTAACGCACTCGTCACCGGGACCCTTGGCAGGAGTCTCCAGAGGCTCAGTGCGGCACTGCCAGCCAGAGAGTGAAGATACTGCAAACTCACGGCCTGTTTGCATTAGCAGGACTCACTCCGTTGACCGTTCAGTGCTGCTACTGCATCCCCTGCCTGAAAGAACTGCTCAGCCCTGCAGTCCTCAAACCTCGGATCAAATGGCTCCCCCCAGGACTAAACACATTAAAACGCTTACGCTGAGAGCTGTATTAAAACGCCTCGTTTTACTATTACATCCCCGCACTCGTGTTTAAGGGGAGCGACAGTGGCGTACATGATCTTCCTTCCTGCCTGAAAGCTGTTGGTGTTGAATGGCTTCAGGAGCTGAAAGCGTGTAGAAGCTTCCACGCGACACGTTTTCTGAACGACCTTGAAAGAAAGTATCTCGTGTCTGGTAATAAGATTCTTTTAAAAAAAAAAAAAAAAAAAAAAAAAATTCTTTCCCAAATAGAAATTTGACAGAAAGATAATTGCATGAAAATGTTCACAGCGTGCATCTCTCTCAGCCACCATGCAGGAAAAGTCTTGGAAAAATTAGCTCCCCATTTGGCCCCCTCCTCCCCCAAGTCAGTATGTTGTTTACGATGCTCCCGTTCTGGCCCCTCTTAGCTCTGCCAACGTGATGTGGCTGACAGCAGGGTTGATGGGTGGTACGAAGACACCCAGCAGGGATGAACAGGCGAAGGACTGGACATTAGCGCACAGCTTGGAGCGCAGCAAGAGAAGCAGGACAAGGGGTGGGGGGGCAATTACACACACACCCACACACACACACACATGCAGGAAAAGGGAAGAAAAAAAAGGCCTTTGGGAATATGAAATAGAGTCAGAAATGTTATTTTGAAAAATCCGTTGATGGACAGGAACATCTTAACAGCCGGTGGCAATAATCAAGAAGTCAGTAACACCACAGCAGACTACATCTTACCCCGCAAGAAAAGTGCACGTACCTGCTCAATATTTGATTGAGCTTGTCATAACAGCTGTTGTAGTAACTTTACAGCTTCTTTCTAGTTTTGGACAAGAGAGTTTGATCATACTAGCACTTGTTGCCTTGTCTCTGTGAGGTCTGGCGGCGGTTTTGAGGCTTGGAACGGTTATCTGGAACAGATATCCCGGCCATGACTTCCTGTTCTGTGTGGCTGTCATTGTTTTGGGACAGTGGTGTCAAACACATACAGCCCGGGGACAAGAACTACGCCGCCAGAGGGTCCGGTCTGGCCCATGGCATGAATGTGCACGAGCCAAAATTACACAGAAGACATGCAACTGCAGTTTTTCAATAAAAGTAGTTGCTATTACAAATTTATCCACTAGGGGTCTGTGAACTAAACAACAACAATTTCACTTTTTTAAAAAAAAAAAAAAAAAAATCAGCTTGTTCATAAAATGTTTTATAAAAGGATAGTTCATTAAATGTTGCCATTTTCATTTGGAGTTGTAGTTGTTATGTTAGTGGTCCAGTCCACTTGAGATTGAGATCAAACTGGGCTGAATGTGGCAATTTGCGATGAGAGGATGGAGCTGGAGTTTAGAGGCGTCTATGATAGGTAACATTAAAGTGCCACAACCACTACAATGTCTTTGTTTAAGGTATTTGCTTCAGAAACGCGACATGTTAGCTTAGTTGCCGGCAGCATGTGGCGGGGTATTCTGCCTCTTTACACAAGCGTGCTCAAACATGATTGCTCAGTCCTTCCATATATGGAATACAAACAAAAACCAGAGAGGCTGTTAATACAGATTAAAAATATGCTTTACTGGCTTTCTTGCTGAGAGTTAGATGAAGAGATTGAGACGACGCACAGACTTCTCTATAACGTGTTCTTATGTGTGAGCTTTAGTTCTGTTTAAACAAAAATGTCCGTTTCCCATTTTCACACATAGTGCAATGCTAAGCTAACTGGGAGCTAAATAAGCTTGCAAAGTTATTACTCTAATAATAAATACACAAGAGCTGGAGTTCCACCTCTATCATGCAGAGTGGTATTAAGCTCACAGTGGCTGCTAATATATTAGAATAATAATATTATTTTGATTATGCATTAAACCAAGAAGGGGACCTGCGTGTTTCTGTGAAGACGTGTTTTCCAACTCCGTAAAACAATAACTCACAGTGCGCCTTTTTTCAGTGCATTTGATTAGAATTTTAATTATATCCTATCTGAGGAAGGCAGATGGAGCATAAATTAGCCATCAGGACTGAGGCTGAACAGTGACACTGTGTGATGACAGATTTTTTATTTTTTTACCCCCCAACCTTCACACCAGACTTCCAAGCGATTCATATTTCATAACTGTTTCAACCTCAAGAATGCAAAGAGAGATCAGGATGCGTCCTCATTCACAGAGATATGGGCGTCAACCTGAAGCGAGAATTATAGCACAGTGACATCTAATCTACAGGTTGTAAATACACGTCAGGACTGGATCTGATGCGGTGCCGTCTGCGCGCGTGTGTGCGTGCTCTTTGGCGTGCAGCGCAGTAACACTGTGCTGTAACATATATTAGTGCATCTGCTGCAGACACACACACACATAAACGCAGCTCGTGAGTGAGTTATGTTGAGCATGTATGGGGGGTGATAAACAGGACCACACCCAGCATTCCCTGCATGGCCAGGTTACGATGGCCCACTCAATCAACCCCGCCGTCCCGCCTTCACCTCCGGCCATCTATGTGTCTTCCCCAACACACACACACATGTAGCCCCCCCCTCCACTTGCACCACCACCCTCCAATCAATGAGAAGCCACAGGAGGAGCGTGGCTGAAGGTTAATGGGTGCAGGAAGAAGCGCATGTGATCACTCACCAAGGCGTGGAGGGGAAGAAGCAACTTGCACACATCTATTGTATCTACAAACTTTAACACGGCGGAGATGGCTCGTCTGGAGCACTCGCCATGATTTAGAAAAACTATGCATGATCGAAATGCACATTGATGAAATAGTGAATCATTCTCACGCTGTTTTTTTAAGGAATGACTAAATGCCACACATTTTTACATGAGCTAATTTTACGGTAACGAACTGTTGTACGAATTCTAACATCTGGTCTTTTATTGAGACAAACCGGGCGAATGTCATTTGCCTACGTACCCTCCACCCCAACGTCCTGGTTTCATTTCCCGTAATGGCTGTTGTCAGCAGTCTCACCTTGCAGAGAGATCCCAGCCTGCAGCATTATCGTCCAGATAGCACAAGGCACGCGTGATTTACAGCTGCTGTGGCTGCAGGGCCATCTGGACCATAACCACTCGTGAACACTCAGCATTAGGCCCTACATCTCCCCCTGCTTTGCTTCCTCTCTCTTTCAGTACATGTTTTCGGTATAAATCCTCTTTCCTTGCATTAATACATAGTATTCCCCCGCTCCCCTCATGTGCACATGCAAACTAAACCTTGCAGACGTTCTCTTCTCTTCCGTGTCTCCAGCTTCACTCAGATTTTCACTACAATTACACTTGCTTTCTCTAGGATTTGAAGGTGTATCTGCCTTAATAACGTGTTGTCACGGTGAAAATTAATGTGAAAAAGAGAGGCTCCGCTCTCTTGTAAGACTTAAAAGTAGACTTGCATTAGTAACCAAACCTAAAATAAAACTTTTTGCTATATTTCCTGTTGAATTCTGTAGAGTCTCTTTCAGTCTCTCCCAGTAGTATGCATTTTCTTATCCTCCTAAAAATGTTACGTTCCTTATCAAAAGAAACTGCTAGGAGTACCTTAGTTCTGTAAAGTATGTTTGATATTGCCTAAAAAAATCACACTGTTATCAGTAAAGAGGGTCGTCTGAGTGACACTGGACTGAGGAAACCTGCACCTTGCACTGTGGTTTCACAGAGTCCACATAAAATCCGTGGGAAGACACCTCTCGAAGACAGAGCCACTGGCGTTGGCTTTATCCCAAGTACATAGGTGATAATCACACAGCCCTCAGTGTAAATGTGTCCCATTCATGATTATGGCAACGTCGTAAATGTAGCTCTGCATCTTTTAATGACCTGTGCCTGTGATTCAGTGTGTCTCTAAAGAGCCTTCTGCTGCAGTGTGTGTTCACTGGACTGTGTGATGAGAACCAGGTGAAACATCTGGTGTCGTATAAAAGTGCCGGGGCATTAGGAGCAGAGCCGTGTACAAGCTTCGAAATAGCTGCAGACCTGAGGAGGGTGCTGCTGAGGTCAGCTTCTGTATTCTAATTACTGTCCAGGAGGAGGCAGTGTTGAGCTCTGTCAATGTCAAGTTGAGGCACCTCGGGTTCTCGTTCCACCCCAGGGAGGCCACGGACGCCTGGAGGAAACCAGGGTTTAGGTGTTGAAGTGACACCAGGCAGACGGTTCCTGGTCCTTCATACCCTTTTAGATTAGATCTGCAAATCAGCCGCTAGATGATCCCTTACACCATAGATTGGCTGGAATGAATTATTTACACATCATACAGATGTGCACAACCCCATATCTCCAGAGTTTGAAGGACATGCTTTTTTTTTGGGTGGATCAGTCTGAGGAGAGAAACATATACGATGTTCAGCGTGCAGGGCAGAGAGAAAAAAGACCTAAACACAAATCGATTGACTTCTCTGGTCCATACTGTACACTGAAAAATATTAAGTTATTCTGCTTATAGGGAGCTGCAGCACATATATGCAGTCTTGAGTGTGTGTGTGTGTGCATGTGTGTGTGTCTTTCCTATTGTATATTGCGTTGCACAGAGGGGACCTCTGAATAAAAACTGCACCTCGCCATCTTTTGCGCTGCTCCTAAGATTTTGCTTATGCTAGAAATATTTACAGGACTGCAAGCTGCCTAGAATGTAATAAAGAACCATCTTGCATATAAAATAAAAACAATAATATTCATTTGTATGTCAAATATTTGGGGGACCTTATGTTGTGTGTGATAGGAGATAATGGATAGGATATAAAGAAATATACCCGTCTGGCCAGGAGGTGGCACTCTAAACCAAGCTAATCCTTCAACAGGGATCTGGGACCGACTGGGTCTTGATATCATGAGGAGATATTTCTTGTCTTTGAACAGCACCTTCTGTGGTCCAACTTCTTTAAGTTTTTTAAAGAGTGCAGACAAATACAGTCTGCTGCAAACAATTTAAAATGAAAATAAAATGAGAGGGACTGAGAGAACTGGAGTTTATTTAGAGGAATCACCAATTCAACAGGTTAAAGAAAATACATATTGTTAAATCCATCTGTAATTAATGGCACTTTATTATGTTTATGTGTTTTTTTTTTTTTTTTTGCCTTTTGGAAAGTTTGATGCGTAACACTGCACATCTTTCCATTGTTACATCTCTCTTCTGTCAAATATCTTCCAGCTGAGCTCGTTCAGGTTGAACAGATATTCTCCCCTGTTCCAAAAGAGGGCAGTAGAGTCTCATGTTGTGAGGCAGACGCAGCTCAGACTGTCCACGCTACACTTTCCTTGAGCCCATTCTCCTCACTCTGTTTCATTGGGACTAATTAAAGTGTCCTTCATCAGAAGCAAAATGTTAATGATTGATCCGGTTTGTTCCCAAACTGATACCGAAATGGCTGCATTGGGTAAATGTTCACTAATTGGTCAAAGCAAACGCGTGCATAAGTAAAAGTATACGCTGACACAATGCTCATATTAAACAGTCTTGCTCCAGTTTCTCATCTCCCCTCAGACAGACGCCACTATCTGCTTTATACTTCCGCTCCTTTCCTATTTTTCTCTTTGCGAATTGACGGACCAATAAGCCTTTAATCCCTGTAATACAAACTTTCAACAGAATCATTTTTAATTGCATAAAGTAAACAGTGAATGCGTAACCAGATCTCCTCTCGGGATATATTTAGTTTGGCTACTGACAGCAGATTAAGTTGAAAAGTAAGCCTGTGAGATATTTTGATGTAAAAAAAAAAGAAAATAAAAGAAAGAAAGAAAGAAAAAGGATGAAAGCACGGAGAGCAGCGCGGGATGTCACAATAATTCCTGTGCAGCAAGGATTTTGCCAACACATGAGGAGAATAATCATATGGAGATGATGGTGGTGGCTCTGTGATTAATGGGCCCATTTTCTTTGCACAGCTTGGATAGCGGGTCTACTTGGCCCCATTAGGAGGAAGCCTAAAGCCACCCGGTTCTACCGCACGCCATTCATCAGGCTAATATGAGCAACAGAAGAGATTTAGCCTCAACAGCTATGAAATATGCACTACGAAATACACACTGTCATATTCCCTTTATGCTTTTTTTTTTATGATATGATCTATGCATCTGAATACCTGTGTTGGAAGGTGTCGTGTCTCCGGTAATCACAGTGAGACGGAGAGAGAGCCAAGGCTAAGGTCTTATCTCTTATCTCTTACTCGTCGCCACTCGCTGAGAAGAACCGGAGGCAGGAGCCTGCGCTTGCGCGTTTTCTCCCCTTATTTGATGCACTACAGGGAGCAAGAGTGGCAAACTCTGGCCAGACAGCCACAGAGACATGCCAGTCCCCCTTTTAGAGCAATATGCAAATCCACTGTTAAATTTCATTTTTCTAATCCCTTTAATCAGAAACAGGGGAATAAAGCCAGCTGGTAGGAACCCATGTTAAGATGTAATTAAGCATCTGATTGAATTTCAGTGCATACCAGAGTGTGTGTGCCAATGTGTGAGCAGGAGTGGGAGGAGGGGGTTAGAAGATAGAGGGGGGGGTGAGGAGGGATGGGCACTTGTACACCAGATTGAGCATAGGGGTTGGTGTAGGAGGGGGGGGGCACATTGCCCATCGACGGGGGACCTGGTGCTCGCGGTGGGCTTGGTATTTTCCAACATGCTCCACTGCATGAGCGAGCAGCGATCAGTGGCACATTTTTATACATTACCACGAAGCCCCCCCTCCCAATGTCAATCATCTTCCTGCTGGCACTGGAACGGTTTTCTCCTGCTTAAATCACAACATAAGGCCACAGAAAACAGACGCAACAAACGGCATCTCCGCACGTCACCTCCATCAGCAAATATGTGGAATGTGGAAGGAGAGCCGTGCTGCTGGCGTGTTACGGTACGTCGTTCGCCTTTTCAGTGAAATCTGCCGCAGACATTTCCTCTTCCGCCTCGCTCAACACGGGTTTGCTATCACCATACTCCTCTGGGATCAGCTCTGACGGGTATACTGCATGCACACCTGGGTACTGGCCAGATATGTAACCTAATCCATGTGTAGTTGACAAAGGCACACACACACACACACATAGACACACACACACAAAGGAGCCTGTAATGAAATTCATTCACTCAGAATGTATTCACTCCCAGACAGAGACAATATAAAGCCCGGTCTGGGGAGAGGGAAGAGCTGTCACACCAGTTTAGTTGAGCTTGGATATAGAAAAGATCCATTACTGAGACCTTTCATCACCAAATGACGCATAAAACCTGTGGGGCTCTGAAGCAGACTACGAGATGGGGAGGCGGGTAGGCCGTGAAGAAAAGGAAGGTGGACAAAGACGGGTGACGGGAGTCGACAGGTCATCATGTGTGTGCGCCCTCCCGTCGTCCTCTCCCAGTCCTCCTCCACCACCTTTTCTCCGCGCTATGGCTGTCAGCACTCGAGGCCCGTCTGCTGAACAGGGTGCCGGGTGGCAAACTGAGGCTGTGGAGACCCAGACATACACCATCCTGACCTCTGCTACCCCAAATATACATTTACTCACGGTTAGTCAAGCATGGGAAGAAAATGATGGCATCATTTGCTTTAGATAATTTCAGCTTCAGTTTAAATCACTTCGTTACAATGGTTTGGTGACTTTGTCCAGTTGAGGTCACTGCTGCTTCTGCTACAGGCCTGAGACATCATTCTTTTGTAAACATATTCGTGCGGTTTTGGATTTTAAACACGACTTTCGCCACATGCACGTTGCAACCGAGTGTTTAACAAGAACAGACACTGCTACAGGGTGGAAATCATCAAACACTCAAACTGATCTGCTGGATGAGCTAACTCATCCTTGATATGCTGACTAGGCTTCCAGGCTTTACACCTGGTCTATTCTGATTAAAAAATTAACTCAAGTAGTCTGGCTCTACTGCTAATCCTTCTCTTCAAAGATCACTTACAAAATCATTCAGTCGTTGTTGGTTTTACTGTTTATTTCATTGATTACATATCAGAAAAAAAGAACAATACTCTTTCTGGGCTGACTGCTAGCTACACTCACTGCACCATCTTGTGGTAAGAAGTGGTATTACATGATGATACGATAAGTAGATATCGGATATCTTTGACATAATGGTATAGAAAGTATTTAATCACGTTTAATGTTAGTTTTTTTATTTTTAAATAAAAAAAACTGTTTAAAATGTTTATCTACCTGAGTTTGCAGTAGTTGTAGGATGACTCCATGTATGAATAAGTCTTGATACACAATCTCCCAGAATTTATGAGTTTCATTTGACCATATTTATAACTTGAATGGTCAGCGAGTGCATTCACAACACTGAAAACAGTCAAGAAAAAAAAACTGTTTCCTCTTTCCTTTGTCTTTGCTGCGACAGCTTTAATACCGTGTTTTCACAGCCATTTACAGTGTGTGTACATCACTATAGCGAGCTCTTTGTCCACAAACCACAAAGAGAAGTGTAACGGTTACGTGCTTGCTTACGAGCCATTGTTAGAGAGCCACGGCCTCTCTCAGGGAGACAAAAGGACAGAGGTAAGCAGTAGTTCAGAGAAAGGTGATGTATGATCAAACGTGAAAGCGGTATTGATTTTCCTCAATTGTGTTTGCTCCGTTTGCCACTATTAAATATGGATTGTGCACAACTGCCATCTTGACTTTGTCTTGAAATTGACACTCTCTCTATAAAGGGCTATAGCTTTTTCAATAAAGGCCCGTGCCGAGAGAGAGAGAGAGAAAGAGGGAGAAAGACGGAGATCTGCCGCGGTGAAGCCAGAGGCTCCTCCATGTTTGACTTGCTTCAGAGGAGCACATCAGTAACAGAGGCGCACTGAGGTTAAACCACATCACAACGAATGGAAAGAGACAGAGCAGAGATGTCAGGAAGCTAGAGATAGGCCACACTATAAAGAAAAATGGCTGTTCAACAATGCACTGTGCCCATGTGTTCATGTACCTGCACATGCTCATGTTTAGAGTAAAGTGATGGCTATGCTAAGTAAGTAATTCTCCTCTAAAAATAAACATAAAAGGTCCACAAGTGAATTAGATTGTGGGACTATGACACTGTCCTAGTCCCCAGTGAAGGTGAAACACAGTGTCTCCATTTCCAGCCCAGTTCTTTGTCACTTTAGCTCACTTTCATTCTTGAAGAACTGTTGCCAAGTGAAAGCAGGAATAGTAGGATTGATAAAGATAAGATAAAACTTTATCGATGCCCACTGGAGAAATTCAAATGTTACAGCAGCACAAATTAAACAGTGAAAGAAAGTAAATAGGACACAGAGAGTAGGCAGCCGCAACAATAAATAGGACAACAAAAAGTACAGTACACAAGTGACAACAGTTGTGGATAAAGTGACAATGCTACATATGGACTCATTGAGGTCAGAGCTGTGTGCTTCTGTGCAGCCTGATGGCAGTGGGCACAAAGGAGCGTCTGAAGCACTCAGTTTTAAATGTATACGAATACATTTCCCACAGCACGCAAGTTCTTCTTTTTAAAAATGACACTTTTATGGACATAAATGAAAAACAACGGTTTATTTTCCCTACACTGTATGTTCGAAAAACAAAGCCAATAACACATAAACCAGTGGAGTGACCATTAACGTAGACAAACTCATTTAAAAACGATATCCCGGAGGTTAAAGCTTCCTCGACTGATTCCTCCAAAAGAGGAAGAGTTGTGAATTGTGGCAGTGACCACACAACAAATGTTCCCCGCAGCCGCGATAACGGTCAGACATCCCATCCTGCGCCGTCCCTGCCTTTGTCTGGAGATGAATAAATCCAGCTTGATGCTCATCTAATGTAGTGCTTAGAGCCATTGCCTGTGACAAATTGCACATTACCTTGGATGCCGTGTCCTTGTGAAGCCGTTGCGGCACTGTAGCACCTATTAGACACGTTTGTTTGTTTAGAGTTTTTCACGTCCATTGAAATCCATTTTCAGAAGCGGCTGCAGCCCGGCAGAGGACTGTGGAACGGAAGAGTTAGTAAGTGTGCTTCAATTTGGGCCTGATAACTCATAAAAATGGGACAGGAACAAAGCAAGCAATGTGCCGTTAGCACATTTGCATGCAGAGGTTCATTTTGAGATTGGGCTGCGGTGGATGTCCGTGGTTTTGGCGGCTAAGTTCTGCTTAGCTGATGCTACAAATCCCCAAAAAGTCCAAGATCATGTCGAAGAGTTAATCCTGTTTTAGAGGCCAAAGGAGACTGAGATGATCTCAAATGTACATGGTGCTAAAACTAATTAAACTGGATCTCTATGGCGCTTTTCTTACGGAATACTAGAATACAAGAGAGCGTAATGTTTTACAGTTTAAAACAGAAGCAGATAAAATACCATAAATGCAAATAAAGGGCAACAGTAAATATAAAGAAAACTAAAGTTTAAATTGTTTAATATTAAGCTATTCAAATAATACACAGGTTAATTATTTTTTTAATTCAAAAACTGTGCAAAAGAAGGTTGGTCATGCAGCTGCTGTAAACATAAACATACATACATACATGGCTTTTCACCTTGGGGCTGAACAGGCTCTCTCTTTAAATTTGTGGGGGAAAAATTAAAAAATAGCGTATATTTTCTTATGATTAACTGAAGAGCACATACGCAAATCTCAGTAAGGTCAAAACTTTATATCTACTGTTCCCATCAAGGGTCGTGATCTCATTGTGAAACCAGGAAGCAACGCGTCAGAGGGCAACGTGCCGGATCCAGATTAAAGATCGCACGTTTTGACCTTCAGATTGGAATACACCACTGAAATGTGCAGACACACACTGGCAAGTACATACCCATACAGGTGTGTTATCCCTACAAAGCTCACATCTCATTATTCTGGGTCCCCTGACATTTCACCACCGCAGAGAGCTTCCATATTAATCTCGGAAAACGCGCGTCTCCCGTTCCCCGCGCATTCCTGCCCCTAATGACAGTTTTATCATAACTTATTATAGCTGCCCCAACCCTCGGCTGAAATTATGTAAATGCCGCATGTTTGGTGCGGAAAAACATCTTTATGTTTTGCTCAATGGTCGCTCAAGCAGGAATCTAATTCTGCCCACCGACAGCCTAAATGAATCGGCTTGTTACGGTTTGAATAATGGTCGGAGCCGCGGGAGACGGGGTCGGCTAGCTGAAGGTTGAGAAGGAGAGACCCACTTAGTTAGCCGCCGCCTTATCGGATTGTACCCACGCCTCATTCATTACCTCCCATCACTTCCTTCATTTGCAATAAGCAATATCATTACGGGATGATTTGCCTCAAACGTGGGGTTGAAGTAACATCTCGAGGCAGGAATAGCTGCTCCAAGATTTGTAATTTGGGCTGCAATATAGGCCGCTAATAAAGCTTCGAGTTCTCTCACCCACACCACCCGCCCCGCTCTCTTTGTTTTGCCTCTGTCTTTTCTCTCTCACACACACACACTAGGAACATGCAATAACACAGAGACCTACACAATACATTGGCTTTAATAGGATTTTCTGAAATGAGCAACGTCTTTGGCTGACACAAAAACCTGCACAGGTGTCTAAAATTTTCACTTCCATCTGTGTTTCTGTCTGTCTTCTTTGTCAGTTTTAGGATTCTTTGTCTTTCTGTTGCTCGGAATTTCCATTTGCCTCGCTGTCTCTTCCTGTCTCGACTTCTCTCCCCCTTCCTCACAGCCCTATTTGCAGTCAGTGACACCAGCAATCCTATTTATTTAGGTAGTTAAGTGAGCAGCCTCACAACCAGCGAGCCTGATTTCCAATTATGCTCCATACGCGCGCCTGTGAGAACGTCTCTGACTTTAAGAAGTCAGCCCCTGCTTCCTTGACGTGTCAGAACCTAGAGTCTTTAAAGGCTACATGTCTGATCTCTATACAGCCTTTAGATCTATACATTAAAAGATTTGATTTCTTAACTGTAAAGTTGTAGCGTGAAATAGAAGCACGTACGCTGAAGCCTTAGTCCCAGTTCATTCAGTCTCATTTTGACATTGTTTACTTAGTGGTGAGAGCGCATGAATCCCTTAACCTCTCCTGCCACCATGTGGTAAACCACTGGTGGACACGTCTGCCGTCTTACTGGCGTCCCACGTGGTGGATTCAAATCCCTCTGTAATTAGATAAATGTCCCCTAACCACCGTTTCAGTGCACACTAACGCGGATAAGTATATGAGTCCTAATAAATTAGCTGCTCGTGATGAAATTAAAAGGATCACAGAGCTATTTTGAAAACTAAGCCTCCACCGCCTTCATCCGTCACTCATGTAGCATTAATTATGTAGACAATGAGAAGTATACACCGATCAGGCATAACATTATGACCTCTGACAGGAGAAGTAAATAACATGTTACATACAAAAACGCTTTGGGAAAATCTAAAAACAGAACAAACAAGGTGTTGATCTGGCCTCCAAATTCACTAGATCTCAAACTGATCAAGTATTTGTGGTATGATCCACAGAGGCTCCTCCCCTCAACTCATAAGGACCCCACTAACAACACGCTCAGAAGGCCCATGTCCATTCTCTGATGAGTATCAACTGTTTTGGAAACTCAAACAATATTAGGAAGGTGGTCATAATGTTAAGCCTGATCGGTGTAACTTTGCAATATTTTTTGCTGGTTGACATTTAAAGCCTCACACTTCTTCTTCTTCTGTCTGAAAATGTCACTCCAAGAAATTAAAATTTCCTAAATCCTTGCCCTTTGCTTTGAACCGTAGGCTCTAAACAGGTGTTCCGGGGATAATGTGAGTCAGCCAGGTGAGACAAAGAAGAAAACAACATAATGAACAGTAAACAATGAAACAACAGATGACGATATTAAAGTAAATCGGAGATTAAATAAAATAAATAAATAAAAAAAAATAATGTGCGTTGCTACAACGGGTAATGATGAACTCAAACAGTTGCCATCAGATCATAATCAGTACTGCAAACAGAGCGCAGATAACGTCACGTCTGCCAGAAGGTGTGTGAGACGGGGGTTTGATGGCGCAGAGTGTGGACTACAGAGAGCAAACAGAGATATTTAAAGAGAAAGACAGCTTGCTAGACAGCATACGCCCTACACCGACAGACTTGGAGGTGGAAAGAGGCACTTTTTTCCCCCCCTTCGTCTGCATGGTCATTGATTGCGAGACTGCCGAGGATTGACACAACACCCCGCAGGCAGGGACAGATGGGCCGTCACCACTGGAGCACACGGGCGGCATCAACTCTGTCTACACCGTTGGGGCCAGCCGATCCCCCAGATGGCTGGGAGGACCCGGAGACAGTGAATTATGAGTGATGCGAAACCACTGTGTAAGCATGGTGGGGGCATTTATCATGATTTGGGTAGATATATAGATTAAGTGAATTGTTTTTCGGTGCAGGGCAGCACACTGGCAACGTAATAGAATATGAAGGAAAACGCACGTATCCACATTCACACTTACAACAGGTATGGGAGCAAGTCAAAGCAAGAGACAAAAGCTGGTCTGCGGTGAGGGTATTTCAGGTTGTGTTCAGTTTTTAGTGTTCTCCTCGTTTTCAAGGTCTGTCTCAGGCACGCTGTTCTCTAAAAATAACGAATGGCCTCTCACCTCTCTTGGCACACATATATATATACACAGCCTCCTCTATCTCTGCTGAACTGCAGGCAACTTCTTATTCTGTAGTTACGTCTGTATATTTAGGTGAGTGGAGCTGGAGTGCTTCTCCTTGGCTCTAGGTCAGGGGTTTCATCCGCCAGGGACTCAGACTTCTGCCGGCTTCTCAGTGCTCTAATGGGGCACCGAGGGAGAGGAGGCTTCAGCCGGGACCATCTACCTCATGTGGCAAGCTTAATTGGGTATAAAGAGATGTAGCCCTCCCTGCACCCCTCCACCTCTGGGTAAGCTGCATGATATGTTTAAGTAAAGGCTGTAGACGTTGGAGTGCAGGTTAAGGCTCGCTTTGCCTGGAAGGAGAGGACGTCTGCCGGCGCCCTTCTAGTCTCAGAAGTGTGCGGGACTCTCCTGTGAACAGCTTTTCCAGATGACCACAGTGGTGCACTTAAAGGGCTTGGTTGGAATTACCCCTGTTTCAAGGGGAAAGTGGCCTTAACATTGATGGATGGACTAGAATGTCACTTCTCTGCTGCTTTCTTCAATTTCTTCCTTAAACTGATAAATCAAGTCAGAAGCCATTAGGTGACTAGTAGCACCGGGGCATTTTCAGCGGTACTGGTGAGCATGAAACCACCCACGCTCCAAGAGAAAAACAACACTCCCTAAAAAGGTGAATAAATCACTTTGAATCTGCAGGTCAATAGTATTGAACAATAAACGTCTTTTTCGCCATTCCTTCATCGGTGTTCAAAGAAAAGGGTGGCAGGGGAGGTACGGCGGGGGTTGGCTCAGCATACAGGGAAAGTGTTAATGTGTGTTAATACACTAAAAGCCAGGGGGTCTTTCCTAGGTGATGGATTGTCGCCACTAAATTAGTGTGTTTGACAGCTCTAGTGTGGCACTATAGGTCAGGGAAGAGCTGTCAGCTATAGAAGGTAAAGAAGGCCAGGTTTAGATATATGAGAGAAACTGAGTGAGCCAAAAATTGACTGACGCTAGTGTAGTGTGGAGCTGGCCTAAATTCGTAGATGAACAGGAATGAGGTAGTTTCCCAAACAGAAGACTACAGAGAAGCACTAGAGAAGCATTACAGTGTCTTTATATGATATGCTGTATCAATATCGCAATGATGGGAGTTTTTATGTTCTTCTGTTTCCAAAAACCTGGATAAAAACCCAAACAGCGATAGATAAAATACATGACTATTACTACACTGAATGCATTAGATTCTTGATTGCTTACAAAGTTGAATTAAAAATATACTAGCAAATTGCATTCCAGTTTTAGTTTTGCAAGTAAGTATTTGGACCTAAACTGATACAGTAGATACATTGAAAAACCTGATGAGAACATCCGATAACTGTTGAAGTACTTCGGTGTAGGCGTGTTAGTGGTGGGATGACATGTCGACACTTCCTTCCCCAGAGCCCCACTGCAACGCTGGTAAAATCTGTTGTGTATCATCTGTATATATTTCGCTGCTAGTTTTCCACGGATTAGGACAAAACATCCATTTTCCCTTCATTGATTAATGGTATTTCCAGACGTGGAGTGTATTTGTTAGTCCTGGATGCACCATAAGCACATGACTGATGGCAAATCCATACTAAGAGGCCCAGTTCATATTGGACATGTAGCAAGAAACATCTGGAAATGTCAAAAGATTCTGTAAGCTTTGGTAGCGTACAGGTACATGCAGTAAAAGTGTATGAGGGGATGATTGTAGAGGCCTGAGCTGTCAAAATACCAACAAAGAAAGTACTGAAATGTTATTAAAGCGGCGTAAATCTTTACTGCAGATGTACTGTATGTCTTGCTGATGGGGAATAGCAGTGAGGGGTCGGTGTTTGACAGCACATGTCAGATGTGCTGAGGACATGTCAGGCAGGAGTGATGCAAACCCTGTCAGCTCCCCGCTCACGCCCATTCCCAGAGCGCTGTGTCAGCTACCTCCCTATTGATCGGTACACTTCTTTGGGGAATTTGGCTTGATCCGTTGTCGTCGCAGCCGTAAAACCAATTGAATAGAGAAATCACATGTATAAATAAGCAATGTTCTGCATGAGGGCGCCCTGGAATGACACACTGACATAGTCACCTTGACATAACCCTGCAGCTCCATCCCAGAGCAATCAAGGCCGACCAATGCCGTAAAGCCCTTCCACACTCACATCCCTAATGACTGTCTATGTGCTTTTAAATAGATAGAGTGTCCATGTCTCTCACTGGGTTCAGTAGAAGGCCCTTTTTTTTTTTTTTTTTTTTAATGTGGCACGGAGATTTCTCCATCGATTTATATTGCTACTATAAAATTATAAGACAAGTGTTAAATCTGCCATTAAAGGGCTCATTAAAGTCTGTAATTGCCACACTGGATAGCGTCCTGTCATTTGTTATTGTTACCATTACAGGATGTCTTAGAGTAAGTACACCATGGTGCCAGGAGGCTGGGAACTGACCTGCTTCTAGTCCATGACTATAAAAATCTGAATCCTTCCTTTCTATCAAAGATGAGGCACTAAGAGTTGTGCTTGTGCTTTGCTTGCAACCCTTGATGCTTCTTCAACTGAGGATGAGAAAAGAACAAGAAAATACATTCTTTTCTTTATTCATCTCACAAGTGGCCATATGCACTTGGAGCAGCTTGTCCATACGAGGCAAGAAAACATTTTGTTACTTCACTCCGAAGATAGATCAATCTGCATCATAGTTCTGAAATAACCAAGCGCAAGACTCAAAGCAGCCCCGCTGACAAACACAAGCCACGAAAGCTCAAAGGACACTGTCTGAAATGGGCGATTCTGCAGTTCAGACTGCAACTTTGACAACAGTTGAAGTCGAGAGGTTCTGTTCTCATCACTATGCTTCAGCTTGCTTCTCTCGTTGCTTGCTGGGTCAGGAAACATGAGCTCAGCACCTTGGACTCTCCCTCGGACATGCAGGGAATGGCCTTGTCAGCACAATAGGAGGACGGTTTCTTCAGTGGTCCACTCATTGAGCATGCAAGATGCGTTGCACCATGTACAGAAATCTTTCTGCAGTATAGTTTGCAAAGAGCACTATGAAAAGACCTGAAGGACACTGTGCACAGTGTAACATCAGAACAAACCTTCTGTGTGGTTTGGATCTCTCATAGTTCTACTTCCAATCAGCGATGGGTAAAGATAAGCCACCCCAGGGGTCTCTGTGGTTTACCTCCACTCAGTGCTCTCATCATCAAATACAGCTCTGATCAAGTGATTACATGAGTGCTGCATGGGTGGAAGCCTGAGAAGGATGGGCCACGCTCTCCTTTTGTGCTTGGAGCCCCAGGCGGTAAGCGCAGAGAAAGAGAAAGGTGAGGACAAGGCAAAGGATACTTCAAATGACAGTTCACTGACAGCAAGATTAATGACCCGACGCGCAAAGGTCTGGAGCTGCGCGGCCATTTGATAAGACACCCCGGATCCCCTCCACCACCTGGCCACAGTCCACATATACCAAAGTCCAGTGGATTTCAATGCCCTTTAATGAGCAGCGCTGGCAAATGATACTGTCCTTCACACTGCTGTCTATGCCAGCAACTAATCTAGATAATTTGATACTGTACAACAAACAGAAAGGAAAAAAGACACGTCAGAGATTGTGAGGGGCAGTTATCTATGGAAATTTGTGGGTGCAAGTGTGGGCGAGTGGACTGAAATGTGTGTGTGCGTTGTGCAATTTATGAGCAGAAAAGAGGTAAGTGGACAGGTTGAAGGCCTCTTCAGAGCTGTTGCTCATATGGAAATGAGCAATAATGAAGTCAACACTGTCAACTTTGCATCTCTCTGCTCTGTCATAGTGATAAAGGGCACTAGAGGTAATTAATTTCAGTCAAAGCACTGAAGGCCAGAGAAACGATGTCACGGAGGCTCAAGAGGCCGTATTGTGCAGTTGTCGAGTTTCATGGTCTCGCAAATCTGTCACAATTCTTTATACATTGTCCACATATCCATTTACACGTTCATTTAAGAAAACCAGAGTATTGCAGCCATTTCGAAATCTCTGTGACTACACGCAAAACACTAATCCAAGATTACACAAGAATTATGCATAAGCAGCCTTTGTGCAATGCCCTAAATCGTCACACGTCTCATTAGACACTGTATCTGGGTATAAATTCATTCTTTCCATCCTTCAGCACGACAGCGGCCTATGAAACCATCAAAGCAGCCTTTGTTTCTTTACACCCGGCTATTATCTATCAGCGTGTCATGAGCCACAACAGCCCATTGATTGATGACACATGAGAAGGTCACATGTATGATCTGATGTGTGTAATTATTTCATAAATAACTGTAATCGGACTGACAGCATCCAAGTCTATTTACTTGTGAATGTTGTCAGTGGGAGCCTTTAGGTCCTATGGGTTGAAGGGAGAGGATTACTGAATTTGGAGGCCAGGCCAACACCTTGTGCTGTTCTTCATGTTTTTTTCTGAGTTGTTCTTAAACCAGTTTTGTGTGTGTGTCTGTAGCAGGCTGCATCCTGCTGGGGAGTGTCATTGCTATGGGGTTTGGGGCGCCTGGTCTGGTCTATGTGGGTGGTACATTTTTAAGTAACATCCACACGAATGCCAGGTCCCAAAATTTCCCAGCAGAACACTGAATTGACACAAGATGGTCATCACATGCTAGTAGTTTTAATGTTGTGGCTGATCGGTGTATAGTATACTATAGTATGTACTATCTTACAAAATCCCAAATATATTTGTTTCAGTACATTTCCTCTGTGTTCTTTTTCTGCACTGCAACTTAACAGACTACACAAAATGGAATTCAGTAAAAAAATACTGCATTTAGAAAGTATCTATAACATCTGATAAGTTGCATTTTCTACATATATGTATCATTTTTCGAATGCATTTTTCCACCGAAAATAGTTGTGTAGATTTTTTCGCCCATCACTTAAATTGAAATTGATCCCTTCCCGGGGCAGAAGGAACAATTAAGCTTCTATTAACTCTCTCAATCACTGGACTTGTGAGTGTTGTATAAAGACACTTGAAAAAACTATATTAGAAGTCATTGTGTGATGTGGAAAAGATTTCACTGGTGATCTCACAACTTGGGGGAGCACAGTGGAGCAGCACCAGAAGGTTCTGGTTCCAATCCTCTAAAGCATAAATGGTAATAGGTAACAGATGGATGGATCTCGGAACTTCCAAGAAGCTTGTAAACATTTTATGGTCTAGTTTTGAGGCTGGAACCTCCAGCATTTAAGTGCATTGGGCCAGTAATGGTTGTGTGGTTGCAGGGGACTCAGGTTTGGTCCAATGTTCAATCACCTGGTCGGTGAATTGAACTGGTCAGAAATGACCAAATAAGCACCATTAACGTGCTATCAAAGCTTTTAAGCCGTATAAACCTATGTCTAACACTAACGTTATGGCAATAAAATGCTTGTGAAGGATATACCAACATGTCGTTTTGAATAGCAGCTGTTCACGGGGCACTGTAACCTTCAAGCTACGCCTTGTGCAATCAACTCCACGGAGCAGATAAAAGTGAATGCTGAGTACACAGCTGCACTTGTGCAGCAAAGCCTGAAGGTGTGACAGACACAGGCTATAAAACTCGGCAAAGAACAGCAAGACAGTAGAGGCAGCCCTGTTCTCTTTCACCCTTGCGCTCAGAAACATGACATTAATATGAGGCGGGAAGAGGCAGAGAGCGAGGGGGTGGGGGAAGTGCGCCATATGGATTCGACGGGAAGGAGGGAAAGAAAGGCATAGAGCAGAAAATCTGACACTTAACATAAGTCACCTGAAAGCAGCCAGGGGTCTACCAGCATCATCACCATCAAGCTGTCAACACAGGTGTGCTGGTTGTTCGGTGTGTTTTTGCGCATGCGAGTGTATTTACTGTACGTCCGATTGGTTGGATGAGGGCTGCCTTGTCTGGAATGCTGTGCCCCAGATGTGTACGTTTAACCCCCCCACACTTGACTCTGTCATAGGTCTCCTCATCCAGGCAATCGCAGACAGACAGAGGCCAACGTCCTCTCGGCATCCTTGAGCGCCTGTGATGGGCACCCAGCCAGTGACTGATCACCCACTCGTTCCCTCGTGTCAGCACTTTCGCTCATCCCGCTCGTCATCAATGCTCCGCGGCAATAAAACCAATGTCAACCCGCTCCTTGTGAAGTTCACGTGGAGAGATAAGGGAAGAAAATCTTGCACGGGCTTTTTGTTCCTAATTAATTTCCCCGCTGCCTTTGTTCACGCCGTTTTCTGGGTGACATTTAATGCTGACATCATGCTAATCTAATGTTTCCCTGCCCCGATTTCAGCATTCATTAGGAACTGTCGCCTCTTTATAGTCAAGTGTGTGTGTGTGTGTTTCTAGATAGAAATAATTGATCAGGTGAGGCCTTCCTGAAGCAACAGGAGCACCTCGTTTGTTAATTAAAGCTGCATGCGCCCGCTGTAAACATTAGGAAAATGGGGCTGTATATCAGGCTTATTACCTGGACATGATCATCAGTGCAATTACTTTGTCCAGGGAAATCTCTTATAGCTCATCAAGCGGAGGTTTAGCTGCTGCTAATACCACCTGGTCTGTATGCCTCATGTCATCCGGACGAAGAAAATATTTTATTCTTTTTCTGTCCATAGGAGAGTGGTAAAGATGGGTAAAGATAGTACCTACTTACTCTGTACTGTGTACAACTATTTTGTGTGTATATATATATATATTCTATTTTTTATACAGCCTCTATGTATGCTGTTGCACACTGCAATTTCCCTATTGCATGACAAATAAAGGTTTTCTAACTCTAATTCTTCACAAGTTGTATAGAAGTTTAGAAGGATAAACATTAAGGAAAATGATATAAAAGTTTTTCAGCCATAATTTAAATCAGGGGATGAGACAGACCAGTTTTATTTTTTCAAATCTTTCTGTTTACTTACTATTACAGTATATCAAAACAGTCAGTGCGTGTGCAATAGGCAGCTGAGTGCTGGAGCTGAGAGTACCCCCGAGAGATTATGAGGAGGCTGTAGGTGGGAGCAACATTAAGAGGAGATAAGGGAAACTCATAAAATAGCAACATTTCATTTCCTAAAAACACAACAGAAACCGAGGCTTCCTGAAATATCACCCCGTCACCGCGGGGCTCGGTTATCGTTTCTGTGAAAGGAAGGGCCGACCAGTATCTCACAGGCCGCTTTGGCCGGGACGCGGCCGCTGGCACGGAGGAAAAACCTTTCGAGGAAAGACTAGGAGACGACGGCGTCTTGTAAAATGCTGCTGACTAGCGAGTAATTCCTGCCAATACAGACGTAACAACCTAAAAATGCGGGAGCACTCTTTTTAAGACTCTGTCCACGTTCTCTCCAGGCACCTGGCCTCTTTCTTTACAAGTGCAAAACCTTACACACACACACACACACACAGCACCTGACCACAGGCTGTATAAAAGGAGTAGACTTCATGTGGCCTCCAATGCAAAGTGCTTTAATTCGGTATTCATTTGTAGTGGCCTGCAGCCTTCAACCCGTCTCAGTGCAAAGCAAAGTCCGATCTATAAAAGTCTAAAAGAAAATGATTCTACTTCCACTTGATTTATTACCTCAATAAATAATATCCTAATGAAGTTGGGGTCTTAGTCTCTAGTTTCACATTGTATTCACTACAGCACGATGTTCATTTTGTGAATTTATAGTAAAATACACTGAAACAATAAATCAATATATATTTTTTGAATTCTTTACTTAAAGGTAAAGAAGTCTTTACATAAATTCCATAGAGCAGAGTGGAAGGTTTTCCTCATAGTGTACGTTTCACCTTTCCTAAGTATGATGAGTGGTATAATATAATATTTATACAAAAAAAAAGTTATTAAATCAGCTCAGTCATTATATAATCCATCACCACAGAAGGGCACCGACGAACGATTCTACAGGTGGATCCACTTCCCTGGAGGTTGCGGTTTTCAATTAGAAAGAGCCTTTAAAAAAAAAAAAAAAAATGAAGCCAAGTACCCTTCTTCCTCATCGATTGTCCGCACGTCTGCGCCTCTGTGTCTCAGGGCAGCAGACACCAAAGTGACGGAGACAAAAGGCAGTTTGAGGATTAATTCAGCGCTCACGTCTTCTTTCAGGAGCCTTTCACATGCAAAACACCGGGCTGCGCAGGAGCCGGGCAGAAGGGGACGCTGACAATTACAGCCTCGCATTCAGCCAGCGGTGGAGACTCACTCTTCAGTCTGATTGACAAATGAAAGAACTCAAATAGCCTCCATTTAAAATGGCGACTTGCCAGAATAGGGGGATCATCTCCAATATCTTGTCTCAAATGGGAAAAGGAAAAGGCAGAGATGAGCGTGCATGGGAAATTGAGCTCACAATTCAGCGCTTCACAAAGACCGCGCGCGAAATACCCAGTGGTACAAGCGGGGGCGTCAAAGCTCAAACTCAACGAAAGATCAAGGCTGAGCAGCGACTTTCAAGGAGGATTCGCATCAAGCTGTTCCTCCACCTAAATCTAAATACTTTTCATCCTGCACTAACAACATAATCATGCACATAAACAAGGGGAGCGTAAATGCACACAAACATGCATTCCGGGTGAGCCAAAACTGCCTTGTCCGTGAAGTGAAAATCAACAAAATTGGTCTGGAGAGTCTCTGTAGGTGATTTCTGCAGAGGCAAACGAGGTATTCATTTTCCCGCTGGGCATGCAGACACATAGATTTCCAATCATGGCGGTTGCTCAATTTAGTCTGCCAGTTCTTCAGTAGGCCCAATCTACACAGCGGAGTGCCGCATCCAAATCAACAGTTTGAGGAGGCGGATGCCTGTTGAGCGCCTCGTCACATGTGAGACCCGAGTGAGACATGACGAGGTTTTTCTTGCCGTTCGAATAAGTCGTTTGTTGCCCTTCCAATTCAGATGTGCAGACCCGTGGGAATAAAACGGTAATGCAAAGAGGGGTTTTAGGTGGAAAAACACTTCTAAGTGACATCTTGGAAAAAATAACAAAATATATAGATATATATAGAACAGAAAAGGACAACATCTGGATTAAATAAAAGGGAGCAGTTATTCTGTTTATCTTGAGCAGAACTTACACTATAATATGCATGAACAAAAGGTAGCAAGAAAGAATAATTCTAAGTGCCGTGCGCCCGAGATGCAGGTAGCCAGAGTAGACACAACACAGGTATATAAATAACAAGTACTTGTGTCTGAGAGCACAAACAGCTGCAGGGGAGTGCAGCGCGCCGTCGTATGCGCACGAACGGGCTTCTTTAATGGAGAGAGGGATGTGAGGAGAAATTCATTTGCGAGATGACACTCTCCTGCGGGCCCACGGCGCGAACCCCCATGAGAGGGATGCTGCGGCTCGGGGCTCGGAGGAGGATTTGGGGGGGCGGGGGAAGTGGGCGGGGGGGGATCGGGGCAACGTGCGGCGTGGTCGCGCGCGTGCGAGGGGGCAGCTTGAGGAATGGGCCGAGAAGACGCGGAGGCGCCCGTGTCGCGTCTCTGTGGAAATCAACGGACTCAGTTGCATGCGCATTCACGCGTGGACGCACGCGCGCTCACAGCGGACAAAGGGAAGGCAGCTAATGTGGAAAAAATGTGCAGGAACAGACAACCTTTTCAAACCTCCAGCTGAGTCATACTGTATGAATATTCAAAGGGAAACCACTATTTTGCCGCTTGAAGGATGTTCTGAATTAGATTAATAAAAGCCTTAAAACAAGGTTCAGCATGCCTGTGAGGCTGCAGACGCACTTGTAGGTGCTAATGATCTCCAAATTACTCAGCGGATTTTATGATGACATTACACATAGCGTTTTTTTCGCTTAAGCTACAATCGTCTGCAATGACTTTCACGCGCTTGGCACAGCTTCTGACGCGATCAAAGTTTTTTTGCAGCCTCATTACGGCGCAGCCATTTTATTTTCTTTTGTGCTCTCTGTCTCCAAAATGAAGTGCGACCTGAACTAAATCTCTCATTCCCCTCGGAATAATTTTCTCACAGATCGAACCTGTAACAGTCGCGAGCCGAGGTTCAAGGTGAAGTCACGCTGGATACATGCCAAGGTGTGAAATAAAGTAAACGGCACACCGAAGCTCAGGACATCAAATTTCAAGCCTGAGAGAAGAAAAGGAGAAAAATCGTCGGTGGCTGTGCACGGAGACCCCGCTGACACACACAAACACACACACGCCTCCGTGGTACAAAGAGGAAAAAAAATTAAAAAATGAGGAGAATAATAATAATAAAACAAATGCTCAAATCTCCTGAAGCAGAGTTTTCATCATTAAATGACGGCCCGAGGGTGGAGGGAGCGTGATGGGGAAACACTGGCTTGTGCCCCTGCTCTGTAATTAAATGGTGGCCGGATGGAGTGAGAGGCAGGGACATGATAAGCGCTGGGCTCTGTGCCCCAGGACAGAGCAAAAGTGTCAGATGCTTCCAACAATATGGTTATCAGTGACAAAAGTTGCTTCTTCTTTATTGTGTGTGTGTGTGTGTGTGTGCAAATACAAAGATGGCAGATGGACTGTTACAGTTTCCTGGTGGAATCACCGCAGGCTCTCAAACACAAAAAAAAAAGTACACATGGAAAACTTCCTGAGAGCAAAAAATGCGCGTGGACTACACATGATCGGAAAAACGCTCAATTAGACGGGTAACAATGAAGCCAAAATATATTAAAATGTGACAGCATGTTCTATATTCAGTCTCCGAGAAACACAAAATGACTCCCGACGCTTGATTCAAGCCTCGTTTGCACCTTAATGAAGAGTTTAGTTACAGTCCCAACAATTGCAGGAACAATTGTGATTCCATTAAATAGAAGACATTTTGCTCCCCGAGCACTGTTACTCTCATATATCCTACTTTATGTAGTGTAGAGGCACGTTAAACCAACCAGCAAACACTTTTGTTCTTGATTTATTTACCTAAATGCACAAAAGAAATAAAAGAGTGTGGGGGGAAAAAAAAGTCGGAAAATGAGAATAATTTGGTCTGACAAGTGCTACAACCACAGAACAACAATTCCAGCTGACAAGACTGAGATTGGTTTGCAAAAACTCCACAGAGCAGAGGCTTAGAGTTGGTTTCTTTGACAAAGCTTTTTAATATCTCTTAATGGAATGAATGATGTCACTAAGTTGTGTCGTTCTCCAAAAGAAAAAAAAAGTCCAGTCAGAAGAGTTTTATATATAAAATGACGAGTCTTTCCTTTTTATAGGGATATAAGAGAAGAAAAAAAAACCACAGTGATGAAATGAGGAGTTTTTTCACCTAAATACAATTATGGGGCATTTTGCAAAGTGCTGTACAAAGCAATAGAAAATAACTCTTGAGAGCTGGCAAAGAGAGAACTAGGCCGAGTTTTAATGACTGGGTATTTCAAATTTTGACTTTTTCATTGGTAAAAAGCTTTTTCTAGGCTTTGCCAGGCCAAGACCGTTGCATCGCTGCCAGTCAGGTTTTGAATTCCCTCTCGACGCAGATTGAAGATGACCACGCTCCGCCCTGAAAAACGACTGCGACTCCGCGGAGTCATGCGACGGATGCTAAAGCGGGGGCCCCCTTCATTTTTCTGGCTTTAGCTTCAAATTAAATCAGACATCAGAAACGACCTTCAGACATCAGCGGAGCCAATATGCTGACTAGGATGCACCGCGGAAAAAGGGCAGCGATCAAGATTTATGGAGTGGGGCTACGGTGTGTGTCAGGAGTGATACGTGTGTCATCAACGGTGAAATGAAATGTCAAATTAGTTTGCATGTGGGGGTTGTTTCAGCTCATCAACGTGAATGCTCCGATGGCTGTTTGTACACAAGATCTGGAGACAAAGAAAAACTGCAGTCAAATGAGACCCAGAGCGAGAGAATGAAAGAAAAAGTGCGAGTGTCAAAGAGGGTGCTTATAGTGCAGAACACTAATAAGGAGAGCGTCAGCAGGACGGCGGCAGCAGATCCATTCTCCTCCGGGCTCCATCTTGGCAGTACCTGTTATAAACTTCCTCTGCCGTCTTGCACAATTGGTTCTGTAATTTAAAAAGGTCAGCATGGCTCCTGTGTAATTCAATACTCTCATGGTGCTGTATTAACCACATATTTAATCACCCTCAGGGTGGTGTGCAAGCTGAATACTGAATGTAAAGGGAAGTGGTGGCACCCACGGTAAAACACGGAGCCTGGCTCTCTCACATCACACATGCAGTATATGATCCACAGGATGCGGAGGAGCACTTCATCCACAAAAAAATGTTTTTTGTGGTTCCAAAGCAAATATCTGAAGTAAGGCAATCAACAAACAAAACTCATAAAATGAAATTGTGTTTAAAAGTTTCTTGCACAATGAGTGAATAAACTGCATCAATCCAACTTGCAGTATTTCACTTTTTGAGGTTTAGGCGTCTGCAAACGCAATTAAAGGCGGGTTCACCAGTGAAATCAGTGTAGGAAGACTAAACTAAAATCTCTGTGTTTGCCTCCTCCCACCATGAGAAAATATGAGACACCTGTTGAGGATTCAGGGAAATTGATGAGACTTCAGCCAAACAAAACCGAGCGAATTACGCCGAGCAGAGTGTACTGTATAATCTATAAACTGAAGACTCGCACATGGGCTTCAATAGATCATTTTTCATCCTCAGAATGAAGAACAGCGCTTTTACCGGCACGTCTCTCTTAATAAACACAACAATAAAGATTAAGGATCTCATGACAATGTGAGCAATTCCCAGGAAGGAATCTGGTCCAGTGAGTACAATTACTTTTGAGCAATGTTTTATCTGTACAGCGCTATTATGGTTAAATAGCAGAGGTTTGACATCCACACTGTTTTAATCTATCTTACTGATACAGTTAGTTAGCAGATACCCTGGAAATTGTGCTCTGTGTTTCTATAGCACCTACAGAATAGTAAAGGTTATGAGGTTATGGCGTATCTACACAGAAGGCACCTCATCTTTCACTTCTGCTTTCTCACATTTTATGACTCTGATATGACCCTCAGACTCTGTACGCGCCGCTAAACATGGGTTCACTCAGTGCGATGATAGTACCAGCAACGTGTGGGCATCACCTCGGTTTGAAACTTCCTCACCAGAAGGCAGCTGGATTCTGACTAGAATAATGATGACACCAGCTGAGTTTCCATTACAGTTTTTCGCAAAATACAAGCGATGAAGTACAATTGCCCTTTTTATGCGTTTCCATTGAAAGGTGTTTTGCAAATGAGCTAACATCTCATAATTCTCTTAAATTCTCATGACGCAAGACTTCACTTTGAGGAAATAGACTTCAATATTCATTTCCATTGCACTTTTGTGATAAAGTTTTATATCAATATGTCTGAAAAACCACCTCACGATAGCATAAAAGCATTTTAGCTTTAGATATCTGAAAGGTTTGTTTTTTTAAATATAGATGTGTCCATTACCAGTTTTTTATTGCAATATTTGGCTTTTGCGCATTTCTAGGGGTAATGGAAACTCAACTGACATCATAACTGGGTGTGTACTAAACCTGTGTGAACAAACAAGTAAAAGTGGAGATTAAGTGGTTTGTCAGTATTGGACGTCTGCTGACTTTCAGCTGACAACGCAAAGCCCCTACTCAGAAAAGCAAAATGCTGAAGAGATGGCAAAGGCCAAACGATTGCCAAAGTTAGAATCCTAAAAGATTTTTGAGAGGAGATGATTTATTTGTAATCCTTAGGACTGAAGTTAACAAAC
Organism: Mugil cephalus; assembly: GCF_022458985.1. Classification (NCBI taxonomy): domain Eukaryota; kingdom Metazoa; phylum Chordata; class Actinopteri; order Mugiliformes; family Mugilidae; genus Mugil; species Mugil cephalus. The sequence continues at coordinate 7,654,957 of NC_061778.1, forward strand.
TGATCAAGCTACACCCGATGAAAGATTGAGATCAGGGAACGTCAGGCACACCTCTCAACCATCCCTCACACATCCAACGTTAACCACACATACCTCTACATGGTAGGGCACTACTCTTTTGCCAGGGTTACTGGGATGTTGCCTGTCAATCTGGCAAATGTTAACACAGAATCCTCTCAAAAAGAAATCAGGGAGTCATTGCATTTGGAAACTGTCGGTATTTACTTTAAGGCGTAGGAAACAAAAGACCTGTCAGTCATAAAGTATGCAAAGAAATAAAAAAAATAAAAAATCAGAGCTATGACATTTCTCTCTCCCTGAGAAGACGCCTCGTACTGGTGGAATGTTCTCCACACCGAGTTCTGACATCCTTCTCTGTTTTCTGTCAGTGTAGCTGAACACATTGCTTGAGGCGCCAAGTACCTTACGTAAGAGAGAATGTCTATTTGCAAATTTTTGTTCCTAGCACCGATACACTTGCAGGTACGGTATTCTGCACTTGAAATTCTTGTGGGTATCGCCTTGTATCTCCTCGGCTATAAGAGATGAGAAAACCCCTTAGTTACAGCAACCCAATTCCATCAGTGTTAAGCAGAAATGTCAATTCGCCCCAAGCTCGATTCAATCCTAATATTGGTCTAACTGCTGCAAGTCAAGCTCCGAGAATGTGATTGAAAGCATTTTTGCAAAGGTAGTGATCCCTCACCCACACACACACACACACACAGACACACACACACACACACACAGACACATACCATTAAAGTAGAGTACGAGGAGCCACATGCTGCCCTCTGCTTGACAAGTAAATTGCTTCCTAGATGGTGTTGGCAAAAGAAAATTCAGAGAAAAAGAAGGTGGTGGCATGAACACGGTTAAAGAAAATGAATGAGAGCTGAAAGGCAAATAGAAAGAGGCAGAGAAGCCAAAATAAGTAGGCAACAGAAAGCGGCGAATGTGAAATGCTCCGCTAAGCAGGACGGTATGAACCCGTCCTCCGTCTGATAAGAAGTGGAAAAAGAGGAGAAATCAACATTGTGTAACTGAGACGACTGTCAATTGTGGTGATAACAGATGCACAGAGTGGAAATCCCTCTCTCATGTCAGACAGCCGCCCTGTCTCAGAAGAGAAGACCGAACCACGTTAAAACTAGCAAATCTAAATATATATAGTGTTCAAGATGATTAGATTAATTAAAACTGGGATAATTTTGGAAAAGAATTCCTATTAAGAAAACCTATTAAGAAAACCTATTAAAGTGCACACTATCTGCACTCATTTCTAACTTGATGACAAAACATAATGGCATACGGCTGTAGGCACAGATACCAGACAGGAAGTGATCAACTGACTGAAGCCGAAGTCAAGAACGATTCACGTCTACGTCTACCTTCCCACTTATACTGCCCATCTAAGTACATTCTTCCACAGCTGATGAAGCTGCCACTGAAACCCTCCAAAGAGTTTAAATTCCCAAATGAAGAAATAAGACACATTTGTACCTTGTATATATAAATGTACCACACAAACTACTTGAGCGTTCTTGATATTACCTGTGCAGCATCCAACGAAGCCAGACAAAGGCTCAAACAAAACTGTAGAGGTGGCTGAGAACTCACAGAAGTTTTTTTTAAATGTTCAATTTATTGTAGTCATTCTATTCTTCTCCTAGCTTAATAGTGAGGAGCGTATCTCAGCATGACGCTAAGACAGTCTCGTGAATCGTCTCGAAACAGTCGGGCAATTAAGTCAAACTTCTCAGTTCCAAGCTTTTTTTTAGTTATCAGATTTTCCCGAGGAAGGTGCTCATAAAATCTTTTGTCAAAAGCAAAAAACTTCCGCTGTGCGGCGAGAAAAATGAAGCAATTTTTGTGCGAAAATGAGCACTCGGGCTCTGGGGGTTTTGCATTCGCGTGTCAACAATGAATCACTGAAGCTAGAGCGCCGGTGTCAAGCATACAATAGTCAGACAAACACACGGACTGACAGACGCTGGTAAATCATGACGACGGAGGTGGATCATCACTGATGGGTGGACATGCTAATGTAGAGTCACATGAAAATGTCTTACCTGGAGCTAAAGGAACCTCTTGGCCGTTAGCCAGTCTGAGCAGAACCATTATGAAGAGGGGCGTGGCCCCTGACCTTGTGCCACGCATTATGATGCTCACTGCCCTGGCATCACTTGACATCAAACTGTGGAAAGAGATACAAATGAAACAGTAAAATACATGTGAATGGAACTGCTCTCTTTTCACAGGGCTGCAGGATAATTAGATATTCAATTTAATGTGCAAATTAACAATACAATAAAGTAGAGTGAGGGAGAAAAGAAGACATGGCCACGATACATAGAACTTCCCATTTCTAATGCCATTTCAAAAGCATTAGTGTATGCAAAGCAGCTTTCACGACCAAACGATTCACAATTCTCTAAAGAGTGCCTTTAAATTGTAATTGCGCTACATTTGAATCCATAATTTATAATCCTCGCCGAGTTCAGTGTTTGAATGCTAAGAAGACTGCACATCGACTTTCTCTGCTGCTAAACCCCGACCCGGCATCTCAGTGTGTTCCCACACCCACAACGAACGCCTCCGTGTCAAATTGATTTCAGACAGGTGAGACAAAAGCGTCCAAGTTTAGTGGCGTGTAAGAGACGGCGCCGCCGTGCAGACATCACCTGTGCAAAGTGACAGGGACCGTCTGTAGCGTGCAGGAAAAAAAAAATCGGAGGCTTCTCCGGATCAGCCATCTGTGGAACAACCTGTTCACCCTTGTTTGATTACATCCAGCAGACCAGGCAGCCTCGGCTGCTTCATCTCCAGGTCTTTCTCCATCTCTCGCTCTCTCAGACTCCTCTCCCTGCACTGCCATGCACTGTGATTTTCTCTTTGCCGTCCCCTTTCCCAGGCATGACATACTCCTTGAATTGGATATGCTTCGGCAAAAACATGATGGACTGGCTTTATCATAAATTCCGAGGCACCACAGGGGTGACCGGGGCTCTACAAGCCTTTGCATCTTCAGCGATGATGAAGAGCATATAGCGTCGCCTTTTGACGGTCAAAAGGTATGCGATAATGACAAAGAACCTTTTTTTGCAACGCTACCAATGCCCAGAAAGATTTTGCACTGTACAACACATTTGTATTATATTCTCCATCCAATCATATGTTAAATGGCCATTAATTCTTCCAAACAACTTTTTTTTTTATTTATTTAAGTCATGCAATACCAAATGGGCCAACTATGTGTCACTTATTACTGGAAGCTCTGTATTTTTTCACTCTCCAGTCTATTATATGTTTCCAGGAAAGAGAAGACACAAGCATACCAATTTACCCCCCTCCAACACCTTCCAATCTTATCTTCAGACACTCAATGGACACTCTCGCGCCACTTTATATGCATTTCCTGGTTTCAGAATTCCAAGAGCCACAAAAAAAAGGCTCTATCATATCTCAGCCATGGGGATCAGTGGTTAATAACTTCACCTCATTCCTCGAGTGTCAGTCAAAGAATTATGCGTTTGGACTATTGCTCCATTTGCATATGAGGATCACAATTCCCGGCTAATTGTCTGATAAAGAAGTCCTTGTTGTATGACTGAAACCTGAACCAGGATCCCGGGCGAGCTGCGGACTAGGTTCCCCCATTTTTTTGTCTTGATAATTGCGTCAGATAAACACGGCATCGTCCTCTTGCAGGCAATCTGATAAATACCCAATTACCAGTGGTGGGATGGCTGTGAAAAGTGGGCGCCGGGGGTTTTCGGTTTGTGAATGTTGGATACATGGCAGCGAGATGGCCTCCTCAACCCACAAGCGAGCGGGAAGCGGGATCCGTAATTCAACTGATCACGCTGTTCCATTTGATTAATGAACGGGCAGATTACAGATAAAGAAGATTTATCTGGGCCCTGCCTCCTGGAAACCACAAAACATGCATGTGAAGATGCATCTCGCTCCGATCAATGGCTATTTCTCTGTACTCATTATTAAAACCGCTTCCATCAAAGGAAATGAGCATGTTTTACAAGACCTGATTCAGCGGCTTCCTCTATGTTCACCACAAATTCAGTTGGAGAGGAATGAAAGGCCCTTATTGTCTCTCTTTATCTGACTCAATGACTGGCAAATGGATTTAAGCCAATTAATCAGGCAGTGACAAGAAGATTCGCTGCTGGCTCACTGACCAACTCTCACAAAAGACAGGAACCATCAGCAGAACACTCAGTGCCCACAAATTAATTTCTCAATGTCAATCAAAACCTGTGGTTTCTAACCGCGACACATCCACATGACTGAAGCGCTTCAGAAATCAGACAGACATCAGACAGATTGCGGGTGACACATAATTTGCACCACAGATGAAAACATAGAGAACTTTTTCTCATCTCGCAAATGACACAAGTTTTGTGATGAACTAATGAGATGCGATAGCGTGCGTCATACACTTAAACAAGGCTCAGGTGAAATGTCTAAATAGAGGCTTTGCAGGTAGCTAAAGGAGAAGCTAATTGGACACCTTTGAGGATAAGAATGAACTTCACATTACCTCTGGCTGGGACCTCTACTTGCCACTTCTTAATCTATTTCCCTTTCATCCTCCACTGCTCTGCTTCTTAAGGGGCACATTCTCAAACCAACAAAACAAAAGTTTGAGGACAGAGGCGGGAGCTAAAACTGTAAAATACAGTTAAAGGAGTTGAAAAACCGATCAAGGCCGCGCGTGTCTCACTCATCCTGGCTTGTTTTGCATTCGCATTTTCTCTGAGATCATCACGCGGCTAACAACGTGAGTTAGCAAAATCAACTGGGTATTGACAAAATTCCCCACTTGCGTTTCTTCCAGCAGTGTTTTCTTGCTGAGGGAGGCTTCCTGTAAGGTAAATGTGGGGTTATTTTGGCACACAACACCAGTAAATTAACCATCAGCCAGTCATGATTTCGCTTATTCAGACTGCTGAGTATTAGCGTCACTGAGACACTTCAGGATGCGCTTTGACTAGAACGAGGACAGATGAGTATTGTCCCTAATCGCTGACATTTCTTCTAGTTTATACGGCATCATTTTGCCATTTGTCCTGTGCTTTGCATTGCACAATTATAAGTAAGTAACTTAGATGTTCACAGTCTATATATATATATATATATATATATTCTGCACCGTTAATAAATAATAATAATACATTTTATTTATAATGCCCGTTTTATCAAAGGATCTCAAAGGGCGCTGTTAGTACTCAGACACCCACAAAGACATACACCGATGAGGCATAACACTATGACCAACTTCATACTATTGCGTAGGTCTCCTCCTTGTGTCTTCAAACTGTTATGTTTGAGAATGGACATGGGTTTTCTGGGGGAGGGTGTCTGGAAACAGGATGACACTGTTTTTCTATTTAAATAACTAATAACTATGTACTACTGAACTGGTCAAAAATTACACACCGACAGGTGCATGTGACACCAACTGAATTAAAGGGTCTTGGTGCATGGACACAACACACCTGCAGATCTCATTAAGCGCGGTCTGCCGTGTTGTGCCATGTCAGCGTCATGGCGTTGATGGATAGTTTCTGCGGCTCTCCAGCACTCCGTTCCCTATGTCACTACGGCTACTCCTTCCTCATAAAAATGCCAACACTGGATTAAGCATCTCACATTCACATTATGCACTTTCACTTCATTACAATAAAAGGATTAACCTTCCTGGGATCGGGGAAAGTGATCTGTGGGGAGGGTGGCCGACATGTAGCTGAACTGTCCTTCCCCCTTTGTGTAAATCACATCTCCTGCGCTCCTTCAAGTCCAGCTACTAATCACACGCGCGCATACACTCCTGCGGGGACCACAGCACCAGGCTGTGGCAACACAGAGGGACGGGAAACAAATCTAAAGCCATTATGACGCCCTGCAGTTGACTTACATAATAGCATATGCTCCATCCATTCCACGGGGATAGACTGTCTCGCTTTCCGTTCATTGCTTCAATTGTTTTTAACGGTGGAAACTATTCCAGAGAGTGTTTCTTATAGCCTGGATAGAGGGTCCTGCCATAGAAAATTCCTATACTTCAATCAAAGCGAAGGGCGTCTTCATCCGAAACTGACAAAATGAAGACGATATATATGAAAAAAACCCAATTTAGGACAAATTAAAAGAGCCGAAAGCGCTCCAGTGTGACTGAGGAGATGGGCCCGGTCACACGAGGCTTCCCCCGCCGTGATCTGTCTTCCCATGAATGTGATCTGTGATAAATTAAAAGCTGATTATTTCCAGGAGGGAGAAGCCAAGCGCGTGGCCCCCAGCCCCCTCCGCTAGCAGTGATGGATTAGTCCATAACCTGCACTATGGACCTGTCCCCACCGACTGCACAGCCACGGACGCCGCCAGCCTAAGTGCCTCCTATCGAGATGCCATCTCTGACAACTCTTAATTTATTTGAATAAATGCTCCGCTATCTCCTTAAAGGACAATTTCATTCTTTGGGGAGACAGATGGATGGTTCTTTGATTTTTCTGAAGTAGTATTACCATAAAAACATCCAACCCTATTTGTCACCGGTGCAGCGTATAGACATATTTTTGAAGGCTGGATAAAGTAAATAAATTTGTGTGTAAAGAATAACACAAATTTGTTTTCTACGGTCAACAAAATAGACGTGCATTAAATACAAACTTAACTTCATTCGTTTTTGACTCTACCTTATGAACGAGGGCTGGATGTTTGAAAGCTGCTGTATGTTATGTGATCAATTTTGCACCTGCAATGTAATATGTATGAGGAGTAGCATCAATGGTTGAGCACACTGGCTGTTACCCAGGGAGAAATGCCTCTCTGAGAAACAGTATGGCTATAGATATATATACGTTTTGTGTGTGAGCTCAGGTGAACCGTCCATGAGCCTCCACTGAAGCCTGAGGTTTTTACATTATGGCCCCATTCTCATGTGTCTGAACCATTTTCCCCGGGTCGGCATCATTTGGACGGCGCGCGGCGTAATTTGTCTGCAGTGATTGGGTCTGCCTGGGTGGGAACAAAGGCGGTCAGCCGGGCCATTGTGTCCTTTTGTGTCCCATATGTCAGAAGTCTGCTACACAAACAATGCAGCAACTGCCAAGAGCACAACAGTCATTATCTGCTGTAGAATCACTGTCATTATCCCGCCGCAATCATAACTCTAATTACAAAAGTTGCATTGTAAGCAGGTGGATTATGCAATGTTAATTACACGTGCACAATGCGGCAAGCGCATGTTCAAATGCCACTCGCCGTTGTGCCCCGCACAAAAGCGGCACGCGTTTCAGCCGCTGCCATATGCAAAGCGACGCCAAGTCCCTTGATGGCCGCCTTGATCCCCTCACGGTACAATCGCACGACTCTTGTCATTACGAATATTTCATTATTAATCGTTGTAATAAATCACCCTTAATCTGACAGAATATGCGCGTGCGTGTGTAGTTTTGACTAATGAACCACATCGCATAAACTGGTCCATCTCTTAATTCAAATATAATCTACACCATCGCCAGGAGGAAGTAGGTATTTTACAAGACTCAAACACTTTTTCTTTTTTTCTCCATTCTCAAGGCACCACTTCCCATGTTCCTGCATATAGATACTTCATTGACCTCTCGCATAAGATTCTCAGCTTTAAAATCAGTCACAGACACCAACAGGCACCGAAACATACTAAAGGGCTATACTGTGCGTACAAAAATGTCCAGATAAAACCGATTAAAACTTGATAAAGGCTGGCTCACATATGTACTAACCTCAGTTTTAAATGGCAAGCAGCTCACCATAACTGATGATATGTTTAATGCTCACTAATGCAGCAGAAGTGTTGCATTGTTCTTTCGTATCATCAGACCCCAAAAAGCGTTTGAAAGATGTGCGTTAATAAAACCTCAAGGATTTTGTAAAGGCAAGACAGACACGGTATGTGTTCCCCGAAGCACAGCAAAGCTGGCTTTTTCGCATTCATCATCATAAGGGTGCACTTTACCAACCCACTCTGGCAAATTAAATCCTCAGAATAATACCTCCATCATTGCTGTATTTCTGTGCTCTGACTCAAGCATTTATCTGGCTTTGGAAAGCAGCGCTGCACAGCCTGCCAACTCGCAAAGACCTGAAACCATGGGGCAATAAAAAGTGACATCAGCAATGGGAAAGTTAATAGTGTGTTTCAGATGCACTTTCTGGAGGACAGGAGCACCAGGGGTTTCATTCACTGTAAGTGATAGAGGCTGGCAATCTCCTTCTGCCACACGCATGCCCTTATGAATTTCAACCCGCTCTGTGTAATAACTTATAAATAGGTGATGCTTCCAGAGGGGTTTATGAGACACAGTGTAATGCCCGGGCATCCGCAGCATTTACAGTCTGTGTACAGATCATAGTAACAGCTTGTTTTCCTCATTCGTCTATTCAACGCGATGTCTGATTGCAGCAAAACCGAAGCTCTCTTGTGCCGCACGCGGGGATATGTGTCACGCTGGTGCCTGCGAGAGGCTGTTTTTGACTCCACGAGCCTATTTCTAACTTTGCAGAGCTCATTGCAGCACAGCTGTCAGAGAACGCCTCAAGCTGAATAAACAGAATATAGCGGCGCGGAGACACAGCGAAGACAACATGACTGCGGGCGTCTGTTTCAAATTGGGCCACAGGCACATTTTTCATCTGTTTCTTCCGCGCTGCATGTTCCCTCGCTCGTTTAGAATCTGACACACTTCTCACGCTTCTTGCCTTTGTGCTGAATTATATTATGTCATTTGTCTTTACGGCTAAAGTTAACCTGGTTGTCATCGGAGCAAATGCGTGACGGCTAATTCTGCAAAGAGGGGCAGAATGAAAGATCCTTTACTCAACGTTCTGATTCACAACACAGCGTTGTAAAGCTATTTCTGCAACACCAATTTGGATCCATATTTATTAAATGTAAGGAATTATGCATAACGTAGGAGCAAAAGCAATGGCTTTAATTCATGAGCAAGACAAATTTATTAAGTCATTTACCGTGACTCATAGCAAAGCTCAAGAGAGGCATCAGGATTTACCCTACATCAAACAAAATGAAAGGAATGAATCTGCTGGAGAGGAGGTTGGGGTGGATGGTTGGGTCAACTTAACATCTTCGTTTAGCTTTTAAAACACTTTCTATAAACCTAAATAAGGTGCTTTGGTACCTAAACATAACTAAATTTTAACCATGCTGCCTTACTTTATGTTTTTTGCGATATCTGGTGCTCTTTTACTGGAATATGTTATATTTCAAGATACATAACGTGGGTTATTTTCACTTGCAGCAGCTGATTTGCAATCCCCGACATCCAGAGTACTCCGAAGAACTTCCAGTGATACTTTTCTGTCCGTCGTTCCGAAAATGGAAGCGACCCAGAGGTGTGAAATTGATGCACCTCTTTCTTCCCTCGCCAACATTCAGACCACTGGCCCCCGACAATTCATAGTGGTAGAAATTCATGCTCCAGCAGACAGCAGACAAAGATCAAATGTGCGATATGAGACGTGAAAACTATACAGGGATAAACAGCGGCAGCTGCACCGGATCGCCACGGAGCAGGAAAGGAGCGGTGGGGAAAATAAAAACAGGTAGATAATGAGAACACAGTGGGTTTGCGCTGTCTCGCTGCTGACAGACAGGAGCAGCGGTCCTGAACGTGTACGTGGTTCAACAAGCTTCTGACATGGTGAGCCCTTCTCCTTGGGACTGTCAGCCTTCAGCAGAGCACATCATCTCTCCATGAGGATTTCATCACATTAGCCTAAGCCGGGTGCACAGATAGTAGCAGGAGCAGCAGCAACAGCAGCAGCAGCAGCAGCAGCAGCTATGGTGTATCATCCACAGGCAGACACACAATCACCAATTAGAGCTATCACACACACTATAATTAGCAAGACTGACTGATTTGAGCTTGTGTAAAATGTATTCATATTATCCCGATTACAAATAAGCACATTCATCTAATTAGCTCGCGTAGCTCACAAGCTTAATTAAAGTTAATACATTATGATACCCTAAAATCCAGAGATTACAATGCTCCAAGGTTCTAGTTAATTAGAGTATTCATACGTTGACAGACAGAGATCCCAGGCTCCATTTCACTCAGCCAATTAAAACGGAGGGTCAAAGTGGAGGAAAACTTTGTTTCTTCTACTTCTGAGATCTTTCTACGAGCGTCTGTAAATGAGAGTCGAGAAACACTCCTGTTCTTCTGCCACAATATCTTTCTCCTCTCTCCTATTATCCCTATCTTGTACCAGCCAAATCAAATTGGCAGTTACAGAGCTTGTCATCCAAAAAAAAAAAAAAAAAGCTACAATTTGAGAGTTTGTTTGCAGAAATATTACAAAAAGCCCCTTTTTTTTCCAGATGCCTCTCTGACTGTCAAAATGCTAAAAATTGACTTTGCACTCTCGTGCTCCACAACGCCGTATTAACATGAAGTGCCTCATTACAGTATTGCACTCACACCAGGGCGGCTCTGTTATTAATGGCGGGGTGTATCTGGAACAAAAGCTCCGGCGTTAATTTGTTGTCAGGGTCGGGACATAAATCAGAAAGAGCAGAATACGTCCTCCCGAGATGCTTCCCTTGTTTCTCTTAGTCTGGTCCTCTCAAGTGCGGGTAACGCCCACACTCTAACAGACAGAAAAAAAAAAAAAAAACACACACGTATGCTCGCACACAAACCAAAATCTACACTGTGCTTCACACGAGGACAAAGATATCAATAGACTAAAATCTCCACCTCCGTGAAGACAGTGAGCCTCATTATATAGAGAAAACATGTGATTTGACGGTTGCAAAACTTTCCCCGTTATCAAATTTTACACCTAAAAGCACAGTTTGGTGTTTTGATAAGTGTATTTGCTTTCAGTGACTAAGGGCTTTGCAAACACAAGCCACTACAGTTTGGATCTGACTGGCTTTAAAAAGCTGTTTAGGTCTCGATTGATTTCAGGACTCATTTCCTTTAAAAATAAATAAAACATGACTGAGCCCTTCGCTCCTTCAGAACATTTGTGTGAAAAGAAGATTATTTTCAATAATATAGTTTTGAGAGGAGAAAAAAAAAAAAAACAAAGAATAGCAAAGCGAAAGAATAAAAAAAAGGGTTACACAAGGTTTCCACAGGGTTACAACATTTCCATTCATCTTTCCACATTTTCCCCTTTTTGGTGTCGCTGGCTGTTACTGTGGCAACAGAGGACACATGGCTTTATACAGTCTCAGTCTTTATTTTAATCAATTTTTGTCAAACTGTCTAAGATTAATTAGATTAGTCAGCAGCTAGTTAGCGTAGCATCACGGGCTACAGCTTTAACAAGTCCACCAACTAGCTGAAGGTACTTGAAGTACCTGTGGTTTTGGGAGGTGGATTTTGGTACCATCAGACAGAATACGTTTTTTTTTTTTAATATCTCCTGCTTTTGAAATTAAAGGCTATATCAGGTATATTTCTCCAAACATCCTATTATTCATTCTAGTGTCTGTGATGTTGTCTTTGTAACATCAAGTAATGATGGTCAACAGGTGAGAAACAGTCCAGAGTCAGAGAAAATGAGATGGAGGGCATTAGGTTCAGAGTTCCTATATTTCTCTTCAGTGGCTGGACAAGTGATCCAGTGCATTATTTATCGATTGCCTATGTTCTGTAGGAACAATGCACATAGCTGAACACTGCTGTAAATGTAAAAGTGCATTTGTTTTTTTTTTATTTATTTGTTTGTTTTTTTTGCCTTGGTCAAGGCCAGATAAGCAATACTACAACAGAAAAGCCTGCAAGTAACTCAAGAAACAACAACACAAGCATTTTTTTTTATGTTGATGTCTGGTAACTACTTACTCTGGACTGTGTACATCCCTGTGCAACAACCGACAATCATTAGGTGTTTGCAATGCAATACTTTATGTTGCAGTTCAATGCTTTTTGTATATATGCCAATACTTGTACATTGTTTTATTCTATTTTTTTTATTATTTATCTTTTACAAAGTCCACTACATTCTTGTTATTTCTCTTCCCCTATGTATACTGCTGCAAACTCCAATTTGCCCATTGTGGGACAAATAAAGGTTTTCTTATTCTAAATCTAAATAATGTGGTATCACATTAACAAGGTGCATGATGGAGAAATAACTTTATATAGCACAGGAAATCTTTATAATACTGTGAAGAAGTGAGTACACGCAACTGTATCAATATGTGTTCTTGAGTCATTCTTAAAAGCTTTTTTTGCTGTGATTTTATACTATACTATTAAAATATGACTTGAGTCTTTTAAAGACGATGAGATAGAGGAAGCACCGTACTTCAGGTGTTTCAATTTATAGAAGTCATTTCATGTACACTAAGTAAGCTTTTGTGCAAAATAATGTTACTGATGTAAGTCTATGATTCCTAACATGGGGAACATGCATCCTACAGGGCTAAAGCAGAAACCTTTGCACTCAATATAGTAGTTTAATCTTGCTTTTTATTTCTGAAGTTTTCTCTAGTTTCTATTTAGTAGTCAGTTTCCACCCAAACAGACCATTAATTGTGCAATGCACTGTGACTTAACCAATCTGGTCATAGTTACAGTTAGGGCCAGAAATATTTGGACAGTGACACAGTCTTTCTATGCCACCCCACTGGATTTGAAATGAAACAACCGAGATATAATGAAGTACATCTCCTCATTTCAGGGGCTCTAAAGTAATTGGACAAATTGCCAACATTACCATGAATAATAAGTTCATTTGTACAAGTATTGTTGAGAAGTCGTCACAGGCAATGACTGCCTGCCTGAAGTCTGGGACCCTTGGACATGACCAAATGCTGGATTTCCTCCTTTGTGATGCTATGCCAGACCTTTACTGCAGCTGTCTTCCGTTGTTGCTTGTTTGTGGGTTATTCTGCCTTACGTTTTGTCTTAAGCAAGTGAAATGCTTGAAAAAAAACTCCTGGGTTGCTTTTACAGTACGTTTTGTGCCATTGTCCACCGGCGCTGTGAAGCACTGTCCAATAAACGTTGTTGCGTTTGGCTGAATTTGAGCAGAAAATACATCTCTATACACTTCAGAGTTCATCCCGTTGATTCTGTCTTCTGTCACATCATCAATAAAACAACAGTGCCGTTGGAAACCATGCATGCTCATGCATCGCACTGTCACCACCGTGTTATACAGAAGATGTGGTGTGCTTTGGATCAACGGCCCTTCCAGATGGATTTCATCTTTTTTTTTTTTCCTCAGCCTAACGATAGTCTGTTATACTTTCACTGAGATCTCATTTGACTGCATGTTGTGGGATTCAGAGCAACAGCTTCTAAAGGCAAATACCACAGCTGGAATCATCTTCAGACCTTTTACCTCCTCAAATTATGTAGAATTAACAGGAGAATAGCCAATGCAGTCCATGTAGTAGCGTTTGAGTTAACTGTCCAATTACTTTTGGTCCCTTGAAAAACAGGCAACTGCATATTAAAGAGTTTTAAGTGCTAAACCCTTCCTCCAGTTTGGATGTAAATAACCTCAAATTATAGCTGAGAGTCTGCCCTCTAAGCCCATATTGATTATAAACAGGTTTTGTTGCACAGCTAATAAGCGAAACTTGTGTTAGTGTCCAAGTATATGTGCACCTAACTGTACAGTGTTTATCCAAACCAAACAAGTTAGTGTTCGGCTTAGTCTAATATGGTATGAAGAGTTACAAAGTGAAGCAACATTTCTAAAATTTTAAATAGAGCTCAAAAGTCTGAGACTGTAGACAAATATTACCACTGTACCATTGCTATTAGTTCTTGTGCATTAAAAAAGTCCTACATTTGTTTATCTGGCATTTCTGCAGATTCACTGATATTTCTTTGGATTGTTTTTTTATGACTTTACCCCCTAAGAAACATCTTCCTCAAGGGTTCATGTACATTTACTCACACGAGTAGACAGGAAGGAACTAATACATGAAGATAAACACAGACACCCGAGCTAGCAGACAGACCGTCAGACATGGAGGGTATTCCTGTCTCCTTCACCCTGATGTAGATAGATGTCCCCGGCTGCTGATCCTGAATCTACATTAGGTCATTACAATAAGCAGCGAGGCCCCAACCGAACCTCTAAAGTGGAGGGAGCGGAGCAGCTTGGGAGGAGAGCTACTCTCCTCAGCTCCTGTGGGGAAACGACCTTGACACAGTCATCTGTCTTAGTTACACAGGAGTTAGACCCGGTGACACAAACGCAGACAAGTCAGGCCGGCCCATGCAATATCTGCTACGTTGTTATGATACCGCATTAAAGGAACTAATAGAGTGATTCTGAAAATAGAGAAAATATCACATGTGTGGGGGGGCCGTGGGGTTCAGCTGGAGATAACAGATGAAAAAACTATCGGGCTGTCGGGGGTTATTGTTTCGTGGTCAGCTGGAGGTAAGAGTGCAGCGAGGTTAGAAGCAACCTCACTCCCGCACAGGTGACTTCTGACACTGGGCGTCAGGTGAAGGCAACGTCTGTAGGCTGAGGGTAGATGAGGTCACGACGCACACAGATGAGAAGTCTGGAAAGAGTAGGAGGAAGCGACGGAGGAGGAGGAGGAGGGGAAAAGGCGGGACAAGGGCGTCAGTAGGGTGAGCTCTCACTCAGTCAGCCCGGGGGCTGGCTGTGTTTACGGACCTGTCAGTCACGTGGTGAGGGCCCTCCCAGGGGACACGGGCCACCAGGGCGATGAGAAAATAATAGCTCCTTCTGTCAGAGCTTCAAGGGACAGGGGTCTGATGGACACCACTGGGAATTGGAGCCAGCCTTTGGGACACATTTCGTCCTACACTTAAACACAGGCAGGATAGACAGAAACACACAGGATGGGGAGGACAACCACCGCGCCAGTCTTGTCAACATTCACATTCAGAGCGCTAAACGTTCGCGATGTCCTTGGATGATTATTGAGATTATGAAGTAAAGGTGATCGTGGTTGAAGAAGTCTTGTAAAGCAGACAGATTTGAGAAGGTCACTCACTGGTGCGGCATATTGTTGCTTTCACTTTCTTTCAAAATTACTTTCAATTCCTTTCAAAATCGCTTTTCTGTGTATTTTCTAAACTGAAACTCAAAGAAGAGACTTGCTAAAATTCAGCCCTTTCCATCAAAGAAAGTCTCTGGAACCTTCTCAAACATGTGCTCTTTGTTTGGCTTTCTGGCTTTTATAGAAGCTATACAAAAGCTTTGTGAAGCAGCTCTAAAATCTGAAACGTAGAGGCATCCTTGAATGCATCGCCAAAGACAGACCTCAAAATGCAATTGAGCTTAAAAATAAGGAACAGTGTCGGGGAGACAAATTCATTAATGATATATCTCCGAATACTTTTTAGTCTCCCTGAGTTAATTTTCAAATTGCAGTGAAATGGATAGCAATGAATGGCTGCCTGGCAGGAAGCGATCAATCTAAAAAAAAAAAAAAAAATTGATAAAAATCTTTAGTGTTTCGGGAGAAGCAGTTTGAAAAAGACAAAACTCTGCTTCGAAAGCAAGCAATGCCAGATCTGACATAAAGCTGTCTACCCTTTAACTCCACAAAGATAAGGCAGCGTCACGAAACAGAGCTCCACAATATAAAAAGAGCTTCAGCGTGGCCCTTGGTGATGAGCAAGATTGGGAACCACTGCTCCATCCATAAAATCTGACTTTAAATCAGGCTGAACCTCCATTAAAGGGTTGAAAGATAGCCTAGTGGAGCTCATCATTAGTACAAACACTCAGAAATCATGGGGTAGCATCTGTTTTCTGCACATCCTCCCACATCAATGCTCAGAGCAGTAGGCCTCAGGGAAGGGGGGCGTGCGGACAACTATTCCCCTGTCCCTTACCATGAATAACAATCCCTACCTCCAGGTAATTAAAGGGGACAAACGATGTCCACGGGGCCACGCCAGCCCGTCATTAAGCAAAGCAACTATTGCAAGATGAGTACACAGATGAGGAGAAAGAGACTCCTCACACACTCATCCAGGAAACATAATAGGCATTGATTGTAAGTGGCCTATGAGGGAGTACATTTCGATATATCTGTTGCACTGATTAATCCATGTATCTTTTTTTTTTTTTCTTCCCCCCTCTCAAATCTACCTGCGTTAATGCAACGCTGCACATTTTATTCTTTGTTCTCAGCTGCCTCAAAGGGGGCGTCTGCTGCCTTTGTCTGTGCCGGGAGCCCAGACGAGATGCTCCTCGCTGATGGCCTGGCCTACGTTGTGTTGCATTACGGCTGATCCCGAGGCTGCATACACTACAAACACTCATATACACACACACGAGTAGAAGTGTGTGCATTCTCACTGCTGACAGATTGCACACGTTCGTGTACGGGAAGTGCATTTTTACGAATGAATGTGCACGCACACAGAGGACATTTGACTTTGTTGCAAAATTAGAACGACGCAGACATCTGAGATGCAGAACACACAGCGGCTGTGTACCCATCCTCATCCTATTTGGAACTGGGTATTGACATCAAACACGGAGTCGCTGCTGAGCATGCACAAACTTGGACACGGTGTTTAAAGACACTGCACGAGACAAACAAGATAATGTCAGGGCGCATCCCGAAATCGGGCAAACATAGACACGCCGCAGAAGTGACCTTGCCTTGGTATTTGTGTTGTTGATGGATTAGTTATGTAGCCTTTTTCGGTGTTGCACAATGCGTGTTACGGGCAACAAGGAGGACATGTTAAGACAGGAGACTGAGGAACTCTCATCCCAGGACACAGTGGAGCGTCTGCTGCAACGAGTCAGCTGCGATACTGGATTAGGAAGAGAAAAGGTAGAGCTGGGTGGAAGTCTTATGACAAGACAAATGTGGTATTCAGTGGCCCTGGCCCCACATATCAAACCGCATCCGAGTGTGGGACGATCCCAAATCAAAAGATGCTTTATAAACCTGAGGAATGAAAACAACTCAGTGCCTCCCACTGGCATGCAAGCTGTTTTATGACTTTATAAACCTGCTAAATAATGCAGCACCTTACAGCAAGGGTAAAAAAAAACACAAAATAATGGACCAGATATCCTGCCAAGTAGTGGGTAGTGTAGGTGCCACTGATGGAACGGGGCATACGGACTCCAGCGAAAGTTGCAGTTGACAGCAGGGTAATTATTTTTTATTCCGTACCTAAGGCAATGATTACTTATTTTATGCGAGTTTAAGGTGGACATTTAAAGTTTTGATGGTAATGCACTCATTTACTGTAGTTCAATTCAGAGATCTGAATTCTGTTCCACTTTTGTGCAAGACGATACAAACTGAGGACAGTCAAATGTGCATATTTTCGTCGAGACTATAAAACTGTCTACGGTTGAGAGTGGGCGTATCCAATGACAACGGCTGACATTTGCAGGCTGCTGTTGCTACGAGGACATCGTTTCAGAAAAATATAGCACTGCAGTCAGTGACGAGGGACATATCAGTTTTTGATTCCACTTGTGTCGTGGATTACACATACAAAACTTAAAATATACTTTAGAAAGATGCAGTTTGTTATAAAGAAAGTCAGCAGGAGACATTTGCATATTTTATAAGAGGTGAACGTCACTACTATCTCTGTACTATCTTTATCAATCTTCAATGGCTCTGGGTAGCTTGTGAAGACATAAAAACATGGTCACTTGTGACTTTATGGAGTTGGAAATAGCAGGACTTCATCTTTCTAAAGTCTGACTAATGATACAGGACTTTTTCTCCCCCCACTTCTAGCAGCACATAGCTGGCCATGTACTATTGCGGATTCCAACATCAATATGTGGAGAAAATGAATTATTAAGTTTGTAGTACACTCAGAAAGTAGAATCTTGCAGCACAGGCTATAAGCTTTCACCCCAGAGGGAAAAAGGAGCCAGTGGAAACCAGATAGTTTAGCTTGGTAGATTTAGCCTTAATTTTGACCAACTGCATCTGAGGTTCTTTCACACCTAGTGTGAAAGTCAGGACTCGGGCAATGCAAATGACAAAATTACTGTCAAAGCCAAGCAAATCAATGAGTTGCTTTGGTATCAGAATCGTGCTCATTAATCTCGGACTGGCTTGTAGGGGGCACTAACATCAACTTCACCAGAAAACTTTATCTCTTTGTAAATAAGTAAACAAAACCATACCACCAGGTGAACACTGAAAGCCCTTCAAATCCACAGAATAGTTTCAAAACTTTACACTTGTCTGTAAGCTTTTCACTGTGATGAGCTTATCACCTGAAGCAGTTTATAACAGGTGTACAACAAAAACCTCAGAGTAAGACAGCGGTCTATCACAAAGTGCTACCCACGTCTCATCTGCTTTAATATTAAAGGGCACGAAGCTGTGGAAAGACTCACATCTAAAAAATAAAAATATTGTTTACAGTGCGGCGCAGGACTGAGCGACTACTGTTGATTGAGATCATACTTTACGTGAACTATATTACTGGGGGTTGTAGAGCAGTAAATGCACAGTTATCCCAAGACGAATCACAGAGTTCACTGTCAGCCGCGTTTTCTATCTCTTCCATTTCACACTTTATGGAGCTGTACGTCGGTGCGACATTACAGGCATAACTGTGCGAATTCCTCTTCCGTGACAGTGTGCTCATTGAGCAAATACAAACCAAAAAGCAATATATGGACCCAAAACAAACTTTTAATAGCCACCATTAACAAACCCCACAGCTCCATCAGCATTCTCAGGATTTGAGACACATGAATTTGTTCCAGGAACCAAAAAAAGGCAAAAGAGATTCAGTAAATGCTGGAAAATGAGTCACTGCGAGCAACCTCTACACATACAGGGTTTATCATGAAGGGTTTTTGTAACGCACTCTTCCGGGTACTTAACACCGTTAATCTCCATGTGGTGCTGCAGACTGTGTGTTTGATTTACGCAACACTGAATCTCCATGAGAGGCAACCACAGATATCTTAATCCAGGCCTTTGATCACCATCTCCTCTATCCCATCTCTCACTCTTCTCAACAGCATACCTCATCCTCTCCTTTCCCTATTGTTGTTGTTGCAGAAGTCAGTTGTTCTGAACTCACATTATAAAGCACAGTTTAAATTCCAAAATGCCGATGCAAAACTGACTATTACCCGGCTTATGTGTGAACAAGTAATTGTAATCTGGTTCCAGTGTGTCTCCCACATCTAGATGAATGACAAAATCCAGCCAGCTAACGTGCCCCAACTCCCCCTTGACATGACTAATTGACTTGCCACCATGGGTGACTGACGTGGCATCCAGGGGGCACCATAATGGCCGTGTCATGAGGGAATGATGAGACCCGCCGACAGCTAGCAGCGCTCGACCTTTTCGCCTGTGAGGTCGGGTGTCAGAGGGAACAAGATCTCCCTGTTGTTGGACCCACAGCCCCGGGGCTCTGCGGGGATGAGCCACAGACGACGGGGGAACTGGAGTTTTTCAATCACGCATTCTTGCGGGACAGTGATTTCATTCGGAGTGGCAGTAGAATGAAAAATAAAAACAATAAAACACAAATCAATCGTCAGCGGCCTCGGGGCTTTCAAACATCTTGAAGACGGAGGGAAGAGGAAGCAGAGTGATGGTAACTTCTATCATTTTCACTTCGCAAAGGGTTATTATTATTATTATTATGTTTCTTTCAGTCTTTATAGAAAGAACATTTTCTCTAGTCTCTAGCTTCATTCCTCTATCAGTGAATATGAATTAGTGAGAATAAGTAATTTTATTAGCAAAGAAAATGAGTGCAAACACAATCATTCTTCTATGCTGTTTGGGGGGGATTTATGAAAGAAAAGCCCGAGTGTGTGCCTTTCAGAGAATCCTTATTCACACGTTTGTTAGTGTTGTTGGTTTTGCTCACTGGGTATTAATGTCTTTTTCATTTCCTGCCTTCCTGTTTAATTCCAAATATCACTAATCCTGTTAGATGAGATCTAGTAATGTTCTGCTTTGGCTGCCACACACAAAATTTCTAAGTCTGCTGATAAGCCCCAAATTTGCCATGAAGGCATATCTGGTGCGCCCCTCTGGATTAGAGAGATTTACTGAGGCAACCATAGACGTGTGACCAGCAGTTCACAGTCGGTAAAGTCACCCATTCCACAAATAAAGTCATTTCTGCCATTATTACCCCCCAACTGTGCCCCTAACTTCTCATTCATTCATATATCGTATCTAACCGCGCTTTGTGGACTTAATTAGCACCGTATTGATCCAGTGTAAAGTGTCATATTCAGCATGTGGCCATGACAAAGAAGCTGATAACATGTAGACCAGATGTGCAGTGAAAGAGATAAGATTACCGTAAAAGAAAGACAGAGAAATTATGCTTCAGAAGCAATTTTTTTAATGTAAAGAATCCCAAACAAAAGAATAAATGATGACTTAATTAAATTTAGGTAATGCAGCACAAAGCCAGTTTTAGGAAGAGGCTGATAAAACCCTACAGGGGCTCGTATCAGGAATACGTAATCCTGTTACTGCCAACAACAATTTACTGTTTGACAAAGTCTTATAAAATATTTCTATATATAATACGGATCCTTCCCGCAAAAATAAACAGAGGATGTGACTTGTAATATAAAGTGAAAGCAAAGCATTGATTTTAGAATTCAGCCACCCCCACCATCTCTTGTCACCACAACCGAAGAAGGAAGCAAAAGAAAAGATAAAAAGAAAAAGCATTTCATTTATCTGGGAACGTGAATCAGCCTGCAAAGCACCACTGTGCCAAACACTGTCAGCACTGGTGAGACTCACACGGTATCACAAAGGGATGACTACACCACAGTCTGGAGCATGAGGAGGGAGAGAAAATACGAAGCAGTGCCACAGCGGCAGAGGCAGCAGCAGCGTGGATGCCTCTCCACCTCTCTACAGAAATCCTTTCTGCCGTGCTGTAAATCTCAGAGAAGTGCAGAGTGTGGGATTAATGATAAGAGCAATCACAGTCAGGAGGCTCCTCACAGTGTGTGACAGGGACAAATGCGCAGAGACCTGGGAGTTATTTTGCGTAAAAGTGTCAAAGACACTATTCTGGATAAGGTCAGGGTACAGACACAAGAAGAAGTTCATATACCTTCCATCTGGTCTAGAAGTATCTGAAAAGATTACAAAGTGGCTGCAATACTTGTTTTGCCATGACACAGCATAATTGCACAATGACTCTGAGTGCCATTGTTCATTCAAATTACATTGATTAATCTTCCTTCGGTGCCCTGTGTGGTTCCTGCTGAGATTATGCTCTCAGCGCGGAAGCCAGTGCGGGCTGAGTCACACGCATCTCCCCACACAAATAATGGATCTTTGCCTTACAGCAGATAGAGTGCAAAAGGGGACACGGTGGCGTTTAAATCGTCTTTAGAAACTACAGAACACGGGCAAAAACCTCCTCTTCCTTGTCTTTATCTATTTCTCCAACCAGTTGGGAAACTTTCAGCACCACAGAGAATGGACAGCTCCACCAGAGCAGTACCAGCGTCCTGTCAGTCTGTCAGTCAACAGGCTGCTTTGACAACTAACAGACACACTTGTCAAATCACAACACTGCACAAGTTGCCTTTACAATACACTGCTGACATTACCACTATGTGATGTATCCAGAGAGATATATCATTTGTCATAGAAGTATATTGTCTCGCCTTGTGCATTATAAAGACACAGATCTGCACACTCCGATTTGCGTAAAAGCACATTTACGCATAGCCCGATGCCAGCTCGTGTGTCTATGCAGTATCTGTGGTGAGAACATCTGCAGCCTTGTCTGTATGATTCATACAGAGGAGGCTGCACAGCCATCCTCAACACCGGCAGAAAGAGCAACGCGCACCATTTTTCACCAAACTGCACTCTCTCCACACACACACGTGAAATTCAACTCACCTCTCCAGAACGATGCGAATTCCGGCCACGCGTGTTTGTCACTTAAACGCAGAAGTGATCCATACCGGCGGCTTTGTAAAACTTTTATTCTCTGCGCACGCTGCTGAGAAGGAAACCACGGGGAAAATGTGCAGCCTACAACTAGTGATCGAGCGACTTGAGCGGACGCCGGTTATCCCTCTTTCTAGAAACAAACCAGTGGGAACGCGAAGTGAAGTCCTCTGATAAATCTTATCCTTCCGAGTGAGAAAACAAAAAGTAAAGAAAATAATATCCTGCGCCGTTACCTGTACAGTGCGGTTAGTGCAGCGGTGGAGATCCAGCGCATACAGATCTGTCCATGCTTCTCCTGCAGGGAGCAGCCGCGTCAGCCTCCCTGGGTCCTAAAGCTGCGCTAAACTAATGACACCGATATCAGCCTCAGCGCCTGTCAAGAGACTGCCACCGAGCAGCCTCCTGGAAAGACTGCTCTTCAAATGACACTGCAAACGATTTCAAATCTTTCGAATAATGTAAAATAAAACAAATCAGGCCTTTTAAATGTATGTTTTACTTCCCTGTATAATGTTTAAATCGCCTCTGTCGTATTTATAACAAGCAGCGCAAACAATTCCACTGCGTTGTCTTTCTAGCTTGATTAATAATAATTAAAAAAAAAGAACCCCTTAGTCATGACTTGCTCTGGTGATTTATTTATTTATTCATTTGCAAGAACCTACAGCCAGATTACGGGCCAATAAGTGTTTCATCATCAGGATGAAGAAACGGTCAACTCCGGAGATAACTTGAATGATCACGTGGGTCAAAAACAATTTATATAAATTCAGTTTAATGGATTGTAGCCAAACAGTCTCTCATTGAGGTTTTGTCCCGCACTGGGATGTGTGCTCGGTGTGCAGAAACGTTTGGACCTTCTTCTTCCAAGTGTTGTGAAACCGACTGTGCCCAACTCCACGTGTGCGCATCTGGACAGCCAGGACACGCACCCTCGGCGTCACAAGGAGCAAGGGCGTCGGGTATAATAGGGTATGAACAGGAGGGTGTGACGAGTAATTATTGTCTCCTCGGTAGCATTACTCATCTCATGCATTTTAAATAGCTTTGAAAAACACAGCGGAGCATGGCGACGATGCATTAACAAATAATAACCGGCAATCTTTCCTGCTGCTAGGGCCTATATTCAAAATGATTTGTAGTGTTACACACGTAGAAATGTATGTATTAGACACTCAATACTTTTCTTATATTTGGCTAATGGGGTCATCAGTAGATCTATTGGTTGGTGATCCATACATTTAAAAAAAAAAAAAAAAAAAAAATGTGTGTGTCATGCGCCTTTGGGCCATTTAGGAAATGCACCGAGTTGGCAGTTTGACAGACAAGATCCACAAACCTTCAGACTTAATGCATATCTGTTTGTAATCTGTCAAGCATAAAGTGGAAGTTTGTTCCATCTCCTCTGGAAAAGGAAAATCTCGCAAGGACAAAGGATTCTATTTGGCATCAAAATTGAATTTCTATATTGATGCATTTATGTATTCCATCATCCTCTTAAATCAGTCCATCAATTCATGCATTATGCCTCCCATTTCTTCTTCTTCCTGTTTGGCTATTCACTTGCCAAGCCATTTTGCACTCCAGTATTTGTATTTATTTATTTTTACAATCTCATGTATTTCTATGAGGGCGAATATGAACATAACCTCTCCGCCTGTCAATCACCGCAGTAGCTGCCGTTTTGAAATGGATTGGAGAGACATTCAGGCTGCTCCTCTTCTCTCCCTGCATCTTAACAGGTCTGCCTGCTTTGTCCTGAGAGGGGGAGAGAGGTCATGTCCAAAGGGAATGGAAAGCACCAATCAGTCTGCCCACAAACTCATAATCCCACACACAGAGGTGTAGAAAACCCCCTCCTCTGCAGGTATGCTGCCTGTCAGCCATGTGTGGTTTGGCTCTTTATGTCTAAACGGATGTAAATGCACCAAAAACATAAGTCACGCTGCCCGTTCAGCTGTTTAATAACTATTATCCTTAATTATAGTTAAGGATAATTAATTTCAAGGTCCTTGTTTGGAGGTTAACGTGACAAATGGCCGTCAATATTGATCTGGACAACTGCATACTAGCAGAGGAAAGTGGTTTATAACAAGCTTCCCATCAATAAACAACACAAAGACGACCCAAAATGTATTAAAGTATCATAAATCTCTATAAACCATACCAGCCTGTGAAAATGCTGAAGTTCACTGGATGGATTTCTATTTTTCACAGAATTCACAAAAACCTGGACTTAACTTTTACTAAATTGGATGCAGAAATTTGAAAACAAATCTACTAAAGCTGCTGCAAACTGGTCAAAGGAACCAAGATGTAAGATGATATGTACTAACTGAAGGAGGACTGGTTCTGAAGAGGGAACAGCAGTAACCTAATCTGGTAAAGTGACTTTCCATTGAGCCATTTATGAATTTAATCAATGTTAGTTGGTATTTTTGGCCATTTTGGGGGGAAGCGGAAGAAGCTGACAGCAACTGTACACATTAACGTCATTCCGCAATGACAGAGAATGAGTCATGTTTCTACTCATACGATGAAGGAACGTTTGATAATCATGCTCTTCAAGGCTCTTCGGCCTGTGTGTGTGCAGCTGGGATTAACGGTAAATTAAAAGAAGCTTGTACACTTCACAGAAATAATAGGGTTTGCACTGCTGGCTGATCTCTCTCACATTACACATAGTAACTGAATCCATGTTGATTTAAACCTATTGACCAATTCACCTTTAAATGCATTTAAGTAATTAAGTGGGTGGGAGAAAATATGCTTTATGAAATACTATCCACATTAAGGCTTAGAGTCATGTATTCTAAGGTTATTGGTATTATCCTCCGCCAGTGACATGCAGTGTACGTCCTGCACGATGGCAAAATGTGATTTTGAAAGGCAGCTGAAGCTCAAATCCATTTGCATTCACTTGCTGTGCCCGGATGATGGAGAAAACTGAGGAGTCAGCTGCTGAGGCCGTGCTTGATATGCAAGATAAGCGCCCGCATCTGCAACTTGTTAATCATATAAAAAACAAGCAAGCAATGACACACGATGAGGTCAGGCATCAATCCTGAATACGAGAATAATACAGGGTGATCTTTTATTCATTATTTGTTCAGGCGCACAGGTCCCGTGGTGGAAAAAGCCATGTATGATTCAGGTAGTTACGCTGCATAAATATTAACAGGTTGCAGATTAAATACATTATTGTGTTTATGGAACATCTGCTCATGAGGAACGAGCTGCGATTGTCGGTGTGATAACTTATGTAAACCATTGTCTCTCACGTTGCCTTGAGCTGCTGGCGTGGCACCTGGTGGGTGGGAGAGTGCGGGAATAAACTTTTCACCGACTCTAACAGGACTCTAAACCGAGATCCGATCAAGCGCCTGTTATTTTAAGTTGTTTGAACACGATGCACCGCCAACCCCACTGCCACCTGCACGCTCAAGTCTAAATTTCACAGTTACTTGGTGAGATGATGAATGGCTACCTTGCAGCCATACTTCTTAAGATTTTGAGCGTGCGCATGTGTATGTGTGGCAGCAGCTCTAACAAGGACAGATGGAGAGAAAACAGAAGCGGCTGCAGATGGGCGTTGGTTTGAATTGAACGAATAACTTGCAGACAGACGGACAGGTCAGCTTTCCAGGAAGACAACCACATGTTCAGCGCAGCCAGCCAAATATATCATGCTGCTATTCAAATGCAAAACTACTCCGATCCTTACGAGCACACTGTGAACATAGCACAAATAGACCTCATTGTTACAGTGGTGGAACAGGTCTCTACTCTGTTTCATAACACGCATAGTGATTAAAACATAAGACCTGTCAGGAAAAAGAAAAAAAAAAATAATGTTTCCACAACAGTACAACTCTGGTTACAGATGCAATGTGGCAGTAAGAGAGAAAAGTTAGACTATAAAATTAGAAGCT
The DNA here is from genome assembly GCF_022458985.1 of Mugil cephalus. Taxonomy (NCBI): domain Eukaryota; kingdom Metazoa; phylum Chordata; class Actinopteri; order Mugiliformes; family Mugilidae; genus Mugil; species Mugil cephalus. Next base: position 7,680,847 of record NC_061778.1, read on the forward strand.
AGCTCCAAGTACTTGGAAATATGATCTCTCTGAATAAGAACGAGCCAAAGGTGGTGCAGCTGCAAAGACCCAGAAAGACAGATGCCTTTCAACAGCTAACAATGGCTCATATTAGGAGTTGTGGTCTTTTGGACAAATATGGCAAAACTCAAAGCATCTTCCAGTTTCAGGTAAAATATTGGGTTGTTGCATAAGACGTAGTGCATGGTTCAGAACATAAAGGAACTAAATATATTTGCTCCAGCACAGCAAATGATGCCCTAATTGTGAAACTTCTGGTGGAACTGACACTGAACCATAAGGGTGCCAACTCAATGCACTGCGACAGCGTTGTCGACAGCTCAGATTTAAAAGTGCGCACCAGTGTGTGGTGTCATTTCAAAGTCAGGAAGACGCGAACTGACAAAAAGCTGAACTGCGAAAGCAGAAAACATTCAAATATCAGCAGGAAGGAAAAAAACTAAAGAGCTGATAAGACATTGAATGACAGCACATTACATACGTATAAACAGAGGACGTTAGCACATGCTTGCAGTGTGTAAAAATTTTCCAGGTGACATACGCCCATCAGGCATAACATTATGACCATCTTCCTAATATTGCGTAAGTCTCCCTTGTGTCTCCAAAACAGTTGTGATACATCAGATAATAGACATGGGCCTTCTGAGGGTGTCCTGTGGTGTCTGACAACAGGATGTTATTAGTGGGGGGGTCTTTGGGTCCTACGGGATGAGGGGAGGGGCCTTAGTGGATCATTCCACAGATACTTGATCAGTTTGGGATCTAGTTCATTTGGAGGCCAGGTCAACACCTTGTGCTGAATCGTCACAAGATGGTCAGTGTTATTTACTTCTCCTGTCAGTGGTATTTATGTTGTGGCTGACTGGTGTATTTTCACAGCACAACACGATGTTGATCTTACCTGGAGCACATTGTGGACTTTGTGCTGCAAATCTGTCTTGGGAAACATTTTCTTGAAATGGCCTTAATTTCCTTCACCCCGCCTCCACCAAGAAGTATGGTGAGGTGAGGCAGGCTGTATCAGTAAACAACATAGGCTAAAACATATGGCATTGGTAGGTTACTACAAGAAATATATCTTGAGTAATTGCCTAGTATAGAGGTTCACCTTGAAAATGTGCGATGTCCGACTTGAATGGAGTCACAATTCAAGGTACGTTTAGATATGGGAAATACAGTGGATCCATGTCACTGCAAACTTGCTTTGGTGTTTTGGTACTTGTGGTAATGCTTTAGTTTGGCTGCCATTAACATGCTGTAGTCAGCACAGTCGTAAAAGTAACTATGGCTGGAAGGGTTCAGGACAGATCCTCTTATTAGCAGTAATCCTGCAAACAAGAATATCTGAGATGACACAGGTTCACAGACACTTCTCCAGCTGCAGTGTCATGCATGTTGCACGATGAAGTAAAGCCAAGGTTGGGTTTCTTTCCCATGGAATTACGTACTTAGTGTTTTGAGAACATTCCTCAGCTTAGAACAGGTTCTGTTCATTAGCAAAATGGACTGACAATATAAACCTCAGGCACAAATAAAACCACAAGCATTGGAGTGTGTGTACCAAAACACAAATATAATGTAATACATCAGCAAACACCACACATAAACTGTTTATACAAAACTTGCAGACTTTTAAAAGTTTAAATCCACTTAATGCACCTTACGGTAGGTGTGTGACATCCTGGAAGGATTTCAAGTACATCATTCCCCATTGACTTGTGAGCCTCTGAGTTCTTCTGGCTAAAGGATGTGTGGCCTGCTTTGCTTGTCCTCTTTAGGCACTGCAGCCCCGATTGGGATAAGTGACATAATAAATGAAGCTTGCATCCAAACAACTGAAAACAATTACCATGGGACTTTTGGGGACGATTCTTGTCAGTCTGCTTTGCATTAAACACTCATTCCAGCCAACTTTCGTCCAATCTGTTGTTGATAACATAACTGCACTTTCGCCCAGAATCTAGGCTGACTCATTCTATCCATGTCACAGATATTCCAGGAACTTAAACTGAACACCAAACTAGATTTTTCTCACTGCCCTTCACCGAGCTTCCCTAAGCTGTAGAAAGGACGTAGCTCAGATAAAAAAGGAAGCCGTTTGAACGCCTGTTGGGTTGGTGCTCAGCGGGATAAAGACATGAAATACACTGTGTGTCAGAGGGTTTCATCTCCCATCCTTCTTACCGTGAATCCCGTCCTGGGGAGGTGTTCTCTAACATCTCGTCGAGATGGATAAAAAAAACTGTCCTGGTCTTTAGGCTCACGTGATTTTCTGTCACAATGCAAGGCCTGTGAGCCTCTGAGCTGATTTCAGACTACCTTGCCTATTCCCACAGCCCTAATTGCTTGGCCCACTTACGACTGCGACACCGTCAACTCACCTCACGACAGCCTCCAGCATGACAGCATCTGACACAGATTGACAGAAACACGTTTTTTTCCTTTCAGCCTCCAAACTCTACATAAAAGACTCGACCTCCTATGCCTGGACCATGTTTACAAAAGAACAGAAATAGTTGTCACACATTGATCACACAGCTGACAGTATTGTGTTTGTGTTATTTCTACTTCCTACTGCTTTTTATGAGTTTGAAGGCCTGCAGTGGAGGCTGCCTTGTTAGTTCAAACCCTGCTGTGACTTTGCACAATGTACACTGCAGACTTCACAAAAAAGGCAAGATAACAAACAAGCTTCAAGAGAATAAATCCTTCTCTGTGCAGATGCATAAATCTAAGGTAATGTAACACGCCAAGCTGTTTTGTCGGTAGCCGGACACATGTCGTCAGGTTTTCAGACGATTCAGAGTTGCCGCAGAAGGAGTTGGTCAGAAAGATGTCACTGACTGTCTGTTCAGGTTAGTAAACGGGTAATCGAGAAAAGAAATACAACAAATCTTAAAAGGTCACACAAAAGGCTATACTCATTTTTCATCTTAATCACGTCTGATCACCTGAAATGAAGGCCAACGGATCAGCATGACTCAGGAGAGCCTCTGTATGACAGCTTCCTAGCTACCTAGCTGCCTAGCTTATAGCAGCTGTTCCTGTTTCTCCTGTTACATGATGACTACAGACTCCTGCCACCTGCTGGTATGACGAGTCTTACACTAAAGTGTTAGAACAGCACGTTGTCCGTTAATGATGTTTTGGTGTGTTGGGGTCTTAAGACACTTGAACAGACTTATACTTGTAACCCTAACCCTAACCTTTGACACAGCAAATACCTTAGAGTTCTGGTAAACATTAATAAACCCTACATAAACATGACTAACAGTCTACAACCATACTAGACGTATGAAGCCGTACTTAGGCACAGTAGGGGTTTGATCTAAATGCTATTATCTGCATTCTAACTTGGGCGCAACAAAAATGCTACCACACAGATGTTTACTTTTTACTATGTTCATTTCAGTTCAGTGAGTTAAACTGAACAAAACATACAGCTGAAAAGGTCATGAGAATCTTGGTCTGATGGTTTCTTCAGATTTCATCATAAAAGTATTGCCCAGGTTATGGTGTTCAATGAAAGAACGTAAGGAATCCACTCAATAGTAGTCGGGATATTTAATTCAAAACCACTCTTGTGAACCTCACAGTGGTTCAAAAGGAAAAGTGAAGTCATCACAGAGACCATAAGGATTCAAAGGCACCAAGAGTGTTTGTATTATATTTAATATTTAACATCCATCCAATATGTGTTAAGTCGTGAAAAGAGAGTTGTTGACTGGCCCAAATTTGAAAAGGGTACTATTAATACGATCTGCATTTATATTCTAGGAGTATTGCTTCTACTCCCCACCACTGGAATTACGTGAAGAGCCTTTACAAGTGTGCATTCAGTAAAACAGACAAGGCGCAGCTACAAATACAGAGGGAGCAGCGCAGGGATTTCTGCCTCCTCACATCACCTTACCTACAAGGTGCACGGAGAAGGGAAACTTTGAAAAGGTCAAGGCTCCGGCAAAACTTGGAGCGCAAAGAAAGAACATAATAAGGAATTGCTTGTCTCAATAATTTCTGACATTTTTCAAACATTCTCCACAGACCTTATGCTTGGCAAGTATTCCGTCTCACCAAACACAGGTGTAGATAATAATAGTATTAATTTTTGCTTAGTTGTTCCAATGAAAGACCCCCAGAGTTCTGCATGCTGGACCACTGTCTTACTGGGGGGACTAAAATAGAAATGAGCCATGTTAATACGGTGCAGCTGTGCTTTTCTTGTCACGACAGATATAAAAAAAACAGGTTTATTCAGTTCACAAACAGCATTGTTTGATCCGGGCTCACTATGAGCTGCAGTTGTCTTACTATTAGCAGCAAAGGCACAAAGCACAAGGCACAACGCGAGAGGGAATTGTACTCACTTCGGTTGTGATAGACTCTATTCAAAAGTCTAGATTGCATTTTTATTGTGGTTTCCACTGTGCGAAAAATCCATAGGCGTTGGGTATTTTATAGGGCAGCCACAAAGTTTTACCATTCACCTGGGATGGCCACAGCAGCACGGTGGAGTACTCTACCGATCACCATCTCCCCAGCTAATAGCTTCTCGCATTGGAAGTTAATTCTGCGATGGGATTAAATTATAAACCATGTCCAAACAAATTAACGTCAAGCCAAAAGAAGGTGCTTTTTCTTTTTTTTTTCTTTTTTTGACGGGCTGGGTGCATTAGTAATCTAACGCATGAGCCCTGTTACCTCCCGGGGCCACAGCTTCCAAGCAATACACCTGCCGCCCTCCCACTCTCCCCACCAATTTCCATTACAGAGGCCACTGGTGTAGAGGCACTACACAGCAGACAGATAGATTAATGTGCCATCTGAATGTGAATCTACAGAGAGCGCGGTTTCATCCCTGTCCCGAAAGTCAAAGCAGAAAATATTGTCCAACAGATCTCGCTGGGGGATTTATCTGCTAAAACATTTATTCTCACTTTCAATTACAATTTGGTTTCTCATTACAGCAAAGAAAATAACCACGTATGATACTGTCATGGGATATAGAGATAAATTTAGCCTGATATCCAGATTGATATTGCTTAGGAAATAATCCTGATATGAGTAAAAATCCCCTCCCCCATCCAGTTTAACAGGTTTGAGATGGAGCTTGATGTGGAAAGGCGACAAGGTGAATGTAGATTGATAGAAAGGTTTTCAAAGGAAAACCGACAGACAGACCGACCGCTGGTTTCTTGCGTCAGCTCCCCTGGGACAACAGGCTCCCTAGACACCAGCTATTGATCCAGCAGGTTGAAATCAGGAGGAATGAGTGTTTAACTGATCGTCAATGGGACAAGATATTGCTGGGAACTCATAACCAGGTCAGTACAACGTTAATCACATGCGTTAATGCACCAATCAGCTGCAACATTAAAAAAACACTGACAGGAGAAGTAAATAACATTGACAACATCTTGTGACAGTTCACTGTTCTGCTGGGAAACTTCTGGATCTGGCATTCATTCATGTAGATGTTACTTAGACATGTAGCACCCACCTAGACCAGACCAGGCACCCTCAACCCATAGCAATGACACTCCTTGATGGCAGCAGCCATCCCCAGCAGGAAAAAAATATATATATGGCCTCCAAATTCACTAGATCCTAAAATGAATCTGTGGGATGCCCCTCCCCTCAACCCATAGAACCCGAATGCCCCCATTAGTAACATTCTGTTGCCAGATACAACCTTCAGAAGGTCCATGTCCATTCTCTGAGGAGTCACAACGGTTTCGGAGGCACAAGGTAGACCTACGCAATATTTGGCCGGTGGTCATAATGTTACGGCCGTTCAGTGCTTTGTTGCTGAGCGCTCCCTCAGTTATTAAACGCTGTGATGGACCTACACCTTCTATACTTCACTAGTTCACATTATCCATGTCATTTAATTCCATGAAAATAATGTGACTTTGAGTTATCCAAGTGTACTTGGATAAAACTAAGGAATCTACTGTATACTGTTACTGTTTTTCTGGCTTTGTGGACTCTGCTACTTTACAATCTCAGGCATGTTCACCATATCATAACAAGTTGGGTTTTAACAAGGTAAGAAGAAAAGAAAAAAAAAAAATACTAACCGCTATTATCTTTAAACACACAGTTGCGGGGCTCCAAACAATGAGGAAGTAAAGCCAATGGCAATGAAACATGAGTCAAATGCATCTTTATTTCTCCCGCATGTCGGCGGAGCTGACCAGAAGATTTAGTGTCTTGCATCACTTCACTAATGAGCAATCTCTTTGCAGAGGAACACTCAAAAAGACACTGAGGTCATGTGGGATTTTATGAGAAAAATCCAACCGGGGCTTCACTTGTCATGCAGCAGCTGTGTTAGTGTGAAGGTTAGTGTTTCTTTCCCTTCCCATCCGTAGGTTTCTCTAATAAGCAAAAGAACAGACACGAGGAGCCACATGAATGGTGAAAAAGGCTCTTGTTCTTCCTTTGAGGATGCAAGGAAAGGTCAGTGTATGCTTTTTAATTATGATGAGCAAAGTGCAGCTTGTTAGGTAAATAAAACATGATTAACATGGATTTCATCTCAGCCTAACGGAGGCTTGACTTTAACTGCTGTCTCTGCTCTTTAAATATTTTTGTCGGACCAATTAGTGTGTTTTGTAAAAAGGTTTCAGATGAAATGCATCAGCAGCCAACAGCCGCGGAGCCAGAGGAGATGAAATTTAACATCTCTCTTGTCATTCTAAGCATGATTTATTTGGTATTTCTCCCCACTCGGTCCCCCTTCTTCAAACAAAAGCGACATGTTTGCACTGCCTCACTGTGATCTTCCATGTAAATACCGTCTTCGGCTAAGCTCAGGCGCATTTGCATTCTCACATCCCTCGCACGCGGCGCAGAGCGCAGAAACCCTGCGTAGACTTTGAACTTCATACGGATGCATACAGTCGCGGCACAGAGACGGAAACGAGAGACGCAGATAGAGACGGTAATAAACATAAACCCAGTGCCCTCCCACCGGTTGGACGTACAGCAAGCTGACATAATGTATAGTCAGACGGGGAAAGAAGGGAAGATTAAACCGGTCGAGTCTTGAACAGGTGGTTATCTGTAGCAAAATCACTTGTGAAAAGGAGCTTTTGCCCTTTGATGGAGAGAAGATGAAGGATGAGGGTAAGAAATGGTTATTGATCCATAGTGGCTTTATCTGCCTCAACCCTGATGACCAGACAATGCAATCTAACCAGCGCCAAAAAGGTGCAAAGGTGTCATAATGTTAAATCCTGCACCTCCTGTGATAGGTTTTGTAGGGTGTATACCGCCTCAGCTGAGCCGTCTTGCATTCGAGGCATTTCTTTTCTTACTTGCCTTTCTTTATAGCTGCATTAAAAGCTCTTTATTGCAAAAAAACATACAGAAAAACACTAATTTTAAATGTTGTGACCATAATAACACAATTATTATTTTTATATTAACAAAGAACAAAAATCCAGATGAGTCATTACCTTATAACTAGCACTTGTTTTGATTCAACAGTTTAATTTCTGCAGGCATGGTCATAGCCAACGGAGGTTCCTACAAGTTCAGATCTCAGTATTTCTTCTACATTGATATTTAGCTTTTCACATACTCTGCGAGAAGTGAGAAATTTGTTCTTGTTCCCGAGGTGACCAAGAACAATAACCAAGTTCATTGACCAGGTCATTTATACTTTCACGAGAAACTCAAGTGCCGAACTCCAGAGAAGTCCTCATAGGGCATTCCCATTGTAGCAGATGCTTTTCTTCTTTTATTTTTTGCCAACCCTGTTCACTCTGCATGCACCCACGCCATGCTGATCTCTACCCAGGAGACATTAGCGTTCACGCTGCGAATATTAGCATCTGGGAGCTCACAGAGTAGAATCTAGCACTTCCACTTTTCTGCGTCCATTTCTGAATTAGTTGTCGAAAACCGCAGGAAAAAAAAAAATCAAAATCTGCCTGGTTGATGTGTAGCAAACAAGCTGCAAAAACAAAATGGCATCATTCTGTTCTCGCAGACCCAGAAGGCCTTACAGTGGGTGGAGCGAATGCTCGTGTCACTAATACAATATCTTTGATCATGTCAATAAACTGGTAGCTAAGTCACCAGGAGTGTGGGGTAACTACAGAATATCAGGAACAGACTGTAGTTCAGTGTGACTCATCACCAAACATCTAATGATGTGGCATCCTGTCAATCATGCCCTTGCGTCGCCTTTTTCAGTTTCAGCTGAGTTAATGGAATAGTTAACTTGATAGTTTAGATCCATCCAGTGTTAGACTGATAAACAAAAGTCAGACTGCTCGGTGTAAGAGTTAAAATGTGGGTTCAAGTGACATCAGCCTATTTATTTCTATTTTCAGCACACTTACTTTGCATATGTCAGCTGATTCCTTTCTTCACTGACACACTGAAAAGACTACATCAGTTTCAAGTCTGCTTTGGCAAGAGAAGAGACGCAGGAAAAGCCGGGGAGAGTGATAGACTTAGAAGGAGAGAATTTAATTAAACAGATAGTGTGGATCGTTCACTGAAAGATTGCATCTGATTCTCATGTGTTGCTGTTTCACAGATCATTCATGCTACTGCCAAGTGACATGGTTCAAAGCTATCCCTATCCAAGTTTAGTGTTGGGGACTTTTTAAACTAAAGCCATGCAGGCAGCTCACAAACACACTAAATAACAAAGAGATAGTCACAACTAGCTGGTGCTAACTAACAAATAGCAGATACATTAAATGTTTTTCCTATGAGTTGGTGGAAATAAACAAAAGCCTGAAATGAATGAATAGTGGTGTTGCTCTGTGTGTGCTGTACAGCTGAACAGTTGTCTATTATATTCAAGATAACAACTTTCTAAAGTCATATTACGTTAACGGCCTTTTTACAGCTCATTGTCTGGCTCCCAAGTCCCAATACAAGTTATAAACGCAAAACTGACTATTATCACCCTTTAACTTGACACAACAACCTTGTTAGCAAACACTCTACTTAAGGTTCCAGCAAATGCAGAGCAACAGGAGCAAATACTGGAGCCAAGGCCAATATTCGCATTTTGTTGAGTTCTGGTCTGGTTTACGGTACAGTAACTCCTAAAGGGAATATCAGACTTTTTATTCTGCAGAAATCTCACTCACACACTATTTGCAACAGCCAGTTTCTAACTGTGCCTGACTATTGCACAGGCAGAGTGCATTAGATTTTTTGTTTTTTTCTAATGAATGCACATGCTGTCAGCAGCGAAACATCACGCTATGACTGTGTTGACTGTGAAGCAAAAAAGTAAAGCTGCAGGCCATAAAAAATGCAGCCACAAGTTGAAACATTCTGCAGTGGCTGCGGGGAGCTTAGGAGTCAGACTCTAATTCTCTTTCGAGCCACTTTCCCGTACAAGCGGTGACGCTGTATTATTTAGCCCCAACTGATCAAACCCGAATCAGAAATATTCATATTTCCCGGTCGCGCCTAGCTATAGCTTATTGAGCGTGATTGCTTGAACAAAATGCACAGGGCAGATTGCATTTGCATCCCCCAGCACATTACCATTCAATAAACAGAAAGAGCCGGTATCGGGGGAGATGTGTGGCTTATAATGAGGAGACACACCGCTATTCACGAACGTCCCTCAGCTCACAAAATGCACAAACCCAGATATATACAATCAAGCGGTGCACACACGCACAACATAAAGTCAATGAGTGCGCTTCAATAAAAAAAGGCGCCACTTCTCCTCTTTACAAGCAAAGATCATTTTGGGAACACTGATGGAATAGGGGGAGCCCATGTGGCTCGAGGTGGATATCAATTAAAATGATGTATGGCCCCAGTGTTTTGTAATTGGGACATGGCGATGTATTTAATAACACACATTAGAACCATAATTAGAAGTAAATTGAGCTGCATCCCATTGTCGACTAATCAACAGGGAATCGGGTAGATAAATAACCTCAGATTGAGGGTCTCTGTGCTTTAAGAGGTTGACATATTACAAGAGTCCAGCTTGGAAATGTATCTGGTTGAGCCTCTGGTTGAGCATTTTGATGGTCTCAAATTCACATTGTTAAATATTGCGCCTCCAGAGATGCTAAAACTTTCATGGCATACCTTACATCCTTCCCATCCAATTAGAAATGAATAATGCTGTCTTGAACAGACTAATTACAATCAATCAGAAGAGCGTGTCAGTAATGAAGTTTAAGTACAGGTCTGTGGTGAGGATGCAGGAATCCACAGCGAAAAGAGAAAAATGAAGAAGAAGAAAGAAGAAAGAAGAGGGTCTTGATTATTAACATCCTTTCCCTGAAAACCCTCTCCCTCTTGCGTAACTAGGTGATTGCGAATCGTGACTTCATCCCAGGGTGGGAAACAAAGAAGTCAAATCAATCACGTTATTAGTCCCAATAAAGCAACAAAACCTTTTTTTTTTTTTTTTTTTTCCTCCTCACTTGGCAGGAGGCACCTTCCATCACAGATAATTGGGATACATGTGACACGGCTGTAATTTAAAAAAAGAACCACATAACCTTTCGGGGGAATTATTAGTACACGTGTTATTTGAACAAAGACAGGTGTGTAGAATTCCTTTTGAAAGCTGACATTTTTTTTTTTTTTTGCTTCGCTTGGGCGAATAACAATTGTTTGCACTCCATGTGCCCACAGATAGGATAGTTTTTTAGGAGGAAAACGTTTACCCACTGTTTGCAGCAGGACTGTTTCTCTGGGAGGTCAGCGTACTGTAAATAGAAGTCACACATCCATACTTACTCCGGCGTAAAACTCCTCTGAGCACATTTTATGGATCGGAGAAACGTTTGACAAGCTCTCCGCAATCGGATGTGTCAGTATAAAGGATTATGTGTTTTATGGCGCCCCGGTCTGAGCAGCAGATCTGCTCCTATAAACATGCACTACAATTTAGCCCAAGGTGCGCTCTGGAAAGGTTATCCAATCACCCCTTTGAAAGTGCCTCTCAAAATGAGTGAACGCCTCGGCTGACGAAACGCACTGTAGCGCCGCGAAGCACACGGCATTCTTCCACCGGCGCTAAAACCGGCGCCGCTTTATGTCCGATCGTTCCGTCTGTTTTTCCCCCTCCAAAAACACAACAACAACAACATCTCTCTGCTTTTCACACTTGTTCACGAGTGAAGGTAAACACACTCACGAATTGATCACAAACTCACTTCTACTGTATTGGTCATCTATATGGTAATGCCGGGACTGCGTGTCTCATTTTATTATTTCATCTTTCTCTGTCTCCTCATTACAACATTCCGGCGCAGTGAACACCTCCTGCATATCTAGATAAGGCCATTTGAATGGATAACACAGTCTCCTTTACATACAAAGGGTTATCTTTCAAAGAGGAAGCCCACCTGCTCCAACAAAGCCGTCCATCATTCCAGCTCCTTCTGTGTCCCTTGTCTTGGGTAGTTAATTAGCATAAACTTTGCCAAAGAATTGCTTATTTAGGAGCAGAAAGATGTATAGATTGATATTATCTGAAGGACAAGTTAAAATGTCAGGAGCAGCACCAGCGCTGAGTACGTTTTTTAGGGCCACTTAAACACAGAGCTGCGTCTCTAAATGGGAGCCTTTTTGATTTTGGCACAGTTCTCAGTCCTATTTATACTGAAGTCGAGAGCGTAGGGGGTTGCCAAATGCAGAAATATTGCAGCTCGAATATTCACTAGATGCTTTCCACCACCTCTGATCACCTTCCAGCGTCTCTCCCTTTTTTTTTATGAGCAAATGAATAAATCTGCGGCACAAACACAGTCTGAAGGGAGCTGTAAGAGCCGCGCCATCGTCAGATTTATGCCCGTGAAAGTTTGCGGTTTCACGGAAAGCAGCGGCCGGGGCGGTCGGTTAGGTTTCGATTAGATTGCACAGTGGAATAAACTATCCCAGAAACTTCGCCGACTCCCGCAGCATAATCCACTTCTTCGCCGTCCATCTGTGTACTCGGTGCCTTCCAGACCGTCAGATTTTTTACACAATTTCCTGGCTTGAGACATCACTTCTGTCTCATCACTCATTAATCCAGTCAAGATCCAAATACAAATCTCCAAGAAATTAGGTTTATATTATACTGATTTGTATCTTCAAAGTCACAGAATAATAAACTTTTAGTGCTCGTTGGCTTTTGGATTGGATTTTCAGAAGTAATAGCAGTAAAACATCTTATAACGATTAAATGGCTGGTGACTCGAATTAAAAACTTAATGTTTGTAAAATTGCTTGTGGTTTAATATCACTAAACTCAATTTCATATCAGGGTTATAGACACAACATGTTTACTGATTTTAAAGCAACGTCAATTTTGAGATTTTGGCCTATTTTCCCTCAATGACATGTCTTTGTTCTCAATGTATGAAATCAAGTGGGGAGGCTTTTACTTGGTTGGAACACTCAAACCTATTTTTTGTTATATCTCGCACTCAAGGAATCGTCATTTCAGCAGCCCTTGAACGCACCAACCTTTCTCTGGAGACTCTCTTCAGGATTGGTTGCTTCATATTTTATTTACGACCTGATTTGTTTAAGAATTTCCTCGAGAAAACATTCATGCGTCAAAAGATACATCCAAACACTTTCCGGGGAAAAAACATTTGCCTCTCAATTGTCAGCAAGAATTTCGAGCTTTATCCGAAGATCATGTTTCCGTTATGGATTTGTACAAATACTAGGAAGTGCGCAACCGGGAATGTTTTAAGATGAGCCGTATTGTAAGATTTTGAAATCTTAATCTCCAGTGTCGACCTTCACCGCTTCTCTGTCATTTCTATATAGTAAAAGACAGGTAGGACTTCAACTAATGGAAAAGATGTACAGAACATGCATAACATCCTTTCTATAACAGAATTTCTGGGAAACTGTGTTGTGCCGTGTTCTCATTTCTAATAATCATCCATGCTCGCTCATCAGCCTGCCAAACCTCCAGCTTGTTTGTCAGTCTGAAATCCTTCTGGAGTTTACTCAAGCCTTGGATACTCACACTAATAATGAACAGCTACTACAACACCAATGAAGTTTTGCTTCAGGAGTGGGTTTTCTTAAGGACACTCATTTCCCGCTCTATAATACGATCTCTATTTTAACAAAAAAGGTTCCTAACATCCTACATCCCCCTTAAAGATCCTAACAAACCTTCTGCTTTCAAATCATTTTCTCTGAAGCAGTATTGACGGTGTAGCAGCAGGGGATTTCAGCGGAAGGGCAGGAACATACTCCGGTGAATAAAACCATGACACATTACGTCTACCCCACTGCTCAATTCTTTACTTTGCTTTCAGCCTTGGATTTTGCTCATGGTCAGATGAGGGAAATGAGGTGGGAGGTGTAATTAGCGAGTTGTGACACAGTCAGTCTCTCCATGGCTCGGGCCTCGTGCTGGCGGCGGTAAATATAGCTAATTACATCTTCTGCTCCACAGCCTCTTTATCTAAACTCAGCAAGACACAGACCTGCCCACCCAGCACTTCATTACTGTGCACCAACCTAATAGGGACCTGATGTTTTTAACCAGCCTCACAAATTGCTTTGTAACTGTCAGCAGCATGATACAAAATGCACAAAGGACCGACCTTAATTCCACCAGACTTTGCTCGGTAACCCTGGCTGCAAAGTACCATTTTTATGCGACAACTATTTGTTGATCTTCCGTACACGATGGCTGCATTTGAAAGCGGCTGATTGTTCGAAAATGATTTCTGTGAGCGTGCTCCAGTTAAAAGAGGTTAGTGAAGCTTCTTTCATCTGAACTAAGATAGTAAATTAGAGCTATTGTACAAAAGGTTGCATATCATAAAAGGTCCTACTCATAATCACAAGCATTTAAACAAGCCACTGATGCCAGGATCCCTCCCGATTAGGATGGTCTGTGCGGAAACAATAATGCACATTTGAAATCATCGCTTTTGAAATTTACAGGTCTTAAACGAATGTAACACAAAGGCTTATTAGTCCAGATAGTTTATTATGATGCATTTAAACCCTTGCCAAAGACATTTTCACAATGTGGATTCATTTCTCTACATTTACTCTCTAGTGTTGGAGTGTTATATTTGCTTTCCTTGATGTCCTGTTTCCAGACACAACAGGACCCTCAGAAGATCAATGTCCATTCTCTGATGAGCCACAACTGTTTTGTAGAACCAAGGCAACCCTACACAATATTAGAAAGGTGGTCATAATGTTATGCCTGACTGTCGTATATCCTACGACACGGCCTCACATCAGTGCGTAACGTAGAAGGCAGCTGAAAAATGGAAATGCCATTCACCATCAAGTAAAGAGCATTGATTTATTCGTCTGAGACCCAGGCTGTCATTTTGTGAGCCATGCCTCTTCAAAAAATTAACTCCCCAGCTCCACTTTTTAAATGCAATCATCCAATTTAAGCCTCATATCGAAGTGTATTATGCACTGCCATTAGAGCTGTAAGGAGTGAAACTGTTCTCCAACCTGAACCGCACGACGTCATGATGTGATTATAATAACGTTCCTTAAAATTCAGCCTGATATACTCTAGTAATACTGCTCTGCTTAATGAATGTTTTGGCTGACCTCACTGCCGTCAAGAAACACGGTGGGGCTAAAAGAAAAAACTTTTTGAGTGGCTGACATGAAATGAATGAAAGGGGTGGGGAGGTGGGGGGGTGGGGGTGGGGGGGGGGGGGGTTGTGTCTGCCGTCAGCTCTTTTACCGGCAGTTCCAAGGTCAGCAGGGGTTTCGCACACGAGGGAGGGCGAGAATGAGAGCGAGGCGAGCGAGGAGGGCGGAATTTCACACAGGCCAACTTTTTCATTCTCGATCATATTATGGTGAATGAAAGACGGATCATCAAGATGACACGGAATTCATTCCCCATAATTCCTCTGTCATATCTGTGACAGAGTACATCTCATTTACAGTAGCCGTGAGAATTAATTTCCGTCTCCATTCAAGCCCGGCCGCTGCCTATTTCGCGCACTTGACTTTTAACCCGAGCCTGACTCCACACACTCTGTCATTTAATTAAACAGCCATCCAGAACATACGTATATTTATAATGTATATACAAATTAATCATAAAACTCCCAACGCACTTTATTTTCTATTACTCGTGTTGAGCAATAAACCATTCATCACATTCTGGTGGTGGTCTAATTACATGTGACAGAGGCGAGGATTGTGTAAATTCAGCAGCTCTGAGGTGTTTGTGTTTAAAGGTCAGGTGTAAAAAAAAAAAAAACAGCCCCAGCCAGGGCCAAGGTAAGCTCAAAGTATTCAGTACGGTACGCTCAGTCCGGCGGCCCAAACATTCACTCGTGTCATGTTAATGTCATCGTGTTTGACAGATCCTGTTGAGAGGTCTGAGGACGGATGATCGGATTGATCTGCGAATGCCGAGACGGGATCGGAGAAGTAAACAGATCCACGCACAAACAGTTGAAGTTGAACGGTAATGAGCGAGCGCATTTGTAGTCGTTGTGAGAAACATCACTCCCAGTGTCATGCTCATTCAAATTCCAGCCATGCACACACACACGCCGCCTTGCACACTGCTGTATCCCTGCTTTTCTGTTTCTCATTTTCCCCCCTCAGCCCTGCCTGATTCCCCCTGAAACCTGGAGGTCACCGGTGTTAGGAATAGTGGAGGGGGGGGGGGCGAAATTCGGCGCAAGAGACAGAAGAATTGAGGAGATGCAGGTTCTAACCTCTGAGCATCTCGTACGGCCTCTGACTTTATAATCTCACATCGCCATACAGCCTATAGAAGAAAGCAGAAGAAGAGAAATGTCGTGCACCGTTTCTGCCTCGGTTCTGTTAACGGAAACCATCATTAAAAAGTTGATTCAGAGAGATCTCTCCAGTTGGCTAACCAAGCTAAATAAAAACACTGTACTAGTGGTGAAAATAAACTAGAAGGCTTAAAAAATCTCAATCAGCTGTTTAGCAAAGGCTCAGGAGGAGAGGCCCCCTCTGAACAACAGTGTTTAGCTGGTCTTAGCTTCCTAGCCTCCGAGCTAATGGTGCCTCTTCCACTTTCCTCTTTTGAACCATGAACACAGACTGCTGGTGTGGACAGTTATTTCCTCTCACACACACAGAACCCACGCTATGTTACATATTAGTAGTTATTTGATGTTGGTTTGGTGTGTCCATACCTATTTAGTAACTTAATTATCGTTAAAGGTCTTGGTTTTTGTCTGTTTGCCTGTGTTTTTGTATCATATATCATCACTCTACTGCAGCTGCTGTAATTGTGACATACAGTATCAATTATTTATAGAGGCTCTATGGAGGAGGTCTGTGTGGATGGAGGGGTTGTACAAACCACTTTGTTGGAGATAATAGGTTTTCTGTTTAAAGCTTCGGTATTTTAATAAGACCTTTAAGTCAACCAAACAAAAAATAACTGCAGATTAGGAGCCGGGAGTTATCGCAGGGAAAACTAATTAAATACGGTAAACAGACAGAGAACATTTTATTGTTTCTTGTTATCCATTAGCAGTTTGCAGTAACAGTGTTTTATTTCTGACTTCCAAATATATTTTCTAATGATAATTAGTTTAGTCTAAGCATGGCTCTTAGGTGACATTGGTTTGGAATAGAAATATTATAAATTCGGTGGAAAAGAAACTAATTTACTTGTAGTGCTTCAAGAAATGCTGAAAAAAAAAAAACATCTGGGGAAAATTCTATAACCTGTCTGAATTTTGTGCTTCCAACAAAACCAAAAATCTTCATTTCACAGTCTTAGATCGACATCATTTTGTGCTGTGAAGTTGCAGCCGAGCAGCACAATGAGCTCGCTTTCTGCTCATGCAACCACAGAGTAACAACCCTCACCAATTACTACGTTTTCACTCTGCATTTCCCCTCTCTCCTTCTCTCTCTCCTTCTCTCCAGACAGTCGCCGTGGTCTCTACCTCATCTCCGTTTGGATCTTTCTGTTCGGAAATAAATCACATTCATGCAGCACCTGAGCTGTGCCGATGGGAGCCGGATGGGATCAGGGTCCCAGGTGGACCAATTCAAATAGCATTCAGTCCTTGTAGCGGAAACACACATATGCACGCGCACACACACGCGCACACAAAAGACAAAGGTTATGGTCAATCACCCCCCTCCTCCCCTCCGTGCTCATGGGTCACACCTACAAACCATAAGCCACTGCACAAACATACATGTTGCGTTTCTTTGTTTCCTTTTCGTCTCTCACCGTCCTTCTCCCCCCCATTCATTAACTGACAACTCAAGATTCTCCCAGGCGGAATTGTTGGGAGGCCGAGGATTTGCATTTGTATTTTTCCAATATCTCCTCTGGACAGAGGATCATGGGCTTACCACGGGAGAGAAAAGAAGTGTGCTGGACTGCAAGAGCCTGAAATTTGTTAAAGACATTCATCTCCGCTCATCTTGTTCTCTTTTTTTTTTGCATTTGATAGAAGACGTCTCAACCTGTTTTCATAGTCTGTGAGGAAGGGCACTGTTGTTGAGAGGATGATAGGTTTGCTCGTCTACTTGCATAGCGGGAGGAGGAACATACAGTTCAGACCTGAGGTCATACATATAGCTGTCGGACAAAGGGCCGCAGCTTTCAGTGTGCTACTGCCTATAAGATCACTTGCTGGAATGTCTGGTCTGGTATTAAGACGCTTAAACGAGCAAAAACGTCTCTTAGCTGAGTCGTTCTGTGGTGAAAAAGTCGACCCTGAGCAAAAATAGAGTTAAAAGATGGACGTAGCAAGTAAAACTTGATCGTCTCTTGCCAAGTTTCTGAAATGTTTCTGACCCCTGTAAAAGTTTCCCGGATATTGCCCAGAGTGGATCAACATCTGGTGCCTTCAGCACGTTATACATTAGTTATATGACCTCGCATCCATTTCTTTTACGCTGGGTCTCAAGTGGAAAGTCTTTGACTAGGAACTGGGGAAGCTGTAAGTGCTGCTGCTTAACAAAGCAATATCACATAACACAGCATGAAGGACATAGGCACAGCAGGGCCAACATGGCCGCGCAGCAAACGGGCCACTGTTTTGCTTTGTTAGCTGCTTCCCCGTTTTATATGAAAATACACATAATTACTTAATGACAGCGCTAACAGAAAATGTGCAAGCCTGTCTCAGCAGAATTAAACATTAGACATTAGATCAAACATGATATAATGTTCCGGGTTTTATACAAACACACATTATTTTCTGTTGCACTCTGCCGAGTATCAGTGCTAAAAGTAAACCCCTTTTTTAAAATTATTTTAAATACGTATATGTTATGGCGCCCGTGAACAAAATGCAGCACTATGTGAGAATGTACTTAACATTTACTCCTGGAAGTTAAAGAGAACACAAATCGTCTCTGTCTACACCTGCAAGGCGCTTAACAATAAAATGCAATTTGCAAGGCACGGCAAGGAAATTTGTTATGTGTGAACACTAAATAAAAACAATCAACATTACAGAAACAGTATCTCTATTGCACAGTCCAGCTACGTAAAATAACTCACCCTGCTCCTTACCACTGCACCGCCATCCGCCGCCACAAATCCACCGTGCCATGAGGCGAGCAAATATCCTGCCTGCTAGTCTACATGTAACGCATCCGAATTTGGATGTAAGAGTTACAGTGTGGTTCATTTAAAAGAAAAGAAAGGGAAGATAATCCTGTGCTACTTTGCGTTATTTACATGATAATTTTTCAAAGATAAGTAAAGAAGAAGAAGAAGAACTTGTAATGTTGTCTTTGTGTGCACAACGTCGTGATACTTACACAAATAGTATATGATCAAAAAACATCCAAAAAGCAGGAATTACATTAGAATTTTTGGCGATCTAATCTTGACTCTACCTTCTGCTTCCTCACTTCCTGCTGGACAGATATATTCTGTCTGGCAAAAGCACAGGGGCTCAAACCCTCAGTGCCAGACGGCTCAGTTACAGCTGCACTTAATGCTGATGTGCACTCCATTAAGTGACTGGTGTCAGTGTATAGTAAGATAGTTTATTAATCCAGTTAGACCTTTAACGGGGTTTCATTGAAGGGTATATATTCGTTAGTCGCACTGGGAGACATTTACTGTTCCGCAGTCTGACTTCAGATTAATAGCAGTCCACTCCTGCAGGGCAGTTTTGTCATTTAGATGAGCTACAGCCACCACTGCATGCAGAAATTATCAGCCTCTTGTTTGAAGATCTGCCAATACATAAATGCATATAAACAAACAGTAGGACGGAACATTTTAATTGCTTTTAATCACGCAATTTTATAATTTGTGAATTATAAACCAAAAAAAAAAAGAAAAAAAAGATTGAAGACAAACAGCTGTTGCAGCAAATTCTCCAGCCGGGCGCCAATAAACCACTGCAGAATAAGAATACTCGACAAAAGAATGTAATTAAGAGAACAGCTGTCAGATCCCAAATGAGGAAAACTGTGTATAAAACAACAGAATTTAGTTTTTGTCTCATTTATTGATTATTAGTTGCTCCTCTTAAATCTGCTGACAGTCTTTTTCTCTTCAGCTGCACGCTTTAAAACATCATATTTCCAGCATCTACAACAACAGTGGAATCGGATTTACCCCTGAACATATCCCAAAAGCTGCTATTTTGATGAACGATATGACAGACGGTACGAGACAAGATATTGTTTGGGATGTTGGTTATTACTGTAAATCCTAATATTGCTTTAATGTTGTTTTTCTCAACCTAGAACTGTGCACTTTTCTGAAATTCCAGAGAAACATGAACATTGTATGTCTGCCTGCCCCTGTTCCATCCACATTATACTTTACCTTGCCCTCAAATACCATAACAACTGCCCAGACCACTGACAGTCAACATGGGAATATTGAATCAAATATGTTGTATTTTTGATTCTGTCTCTTTCTGCACACATTTAAACCTGATCTGGATATTTAATACAGCATGAATGATGCAGTCTGTTCAACTCATTAAGCGGATGCTGTTACATCATTCATGTAGTGTAATAATATTCAGGCGAAGAACGTAATAGAATAGGTGCTGAACATTTTAATGCAGCAGACAACCTTCAGAAAACCTCAGTGCTGAGGGCAAGATTATTCTGCAGTGTGGGGATCTATCCTTCACACTGCCTTGTAGCTAGTTAAAGCCTACTGGGAAGATTCCACTGACAATGCACTAACTGACAGCCCATGCTAAGCTAACCATGAAGGTATAAAACAAAACCTGTGTACCTGTCAAAAAAAAAAAAAAACTTTCGCACTTACATTGTTTTGTTCAGAAGTCTGAACTTCTGTACCAAAAAAAAAGAAAAAAGGAAGCAAGAAGGACCAAAATGCATCAATCCACATAGTTAAAATGCTAAAACACAATACTTTTACAAAAAAATGTTTACAGGTACAAAGGTTTTTGGTGTCTGTAGCTATTCTTCTATTCAAGACAAGAGTACAGCGTGAATTTGTATGTAACTCACCTCTTTAAATGGATGCATAAATGCATTAATAAAAGCATGGCTGCATAAATTGACAGGTAGGTGTCGTGGCAGTTAACCAGAAGTCTGCCTCTGTGTCAACCATAGATTGTATAAATATGGATGGCAGATCTGCTCATCAAAAGTGAAGCCAAAGCAAGTAGAGCTCCCCCTGGTGACTGGCGGGAATATAGGTATAGCCCCACCGCCTCCATGTTAGTGGATGGGAGTCACACACTAAAATTTATTTATTTTTCTAAAGATGGTTTCTGTCATTTTAAGTAGTTAATATAATGCTGGTGTATGTTCAAGTGACATTATTTTGGATAAGTTTAATTTTAGGTAGTTATCTGATGCTATGGAAACAGGATGCGAAATAATGGCGACTACCAGTTGCCATGTCAACCACTCAGTAAAGCGGTTCCGTGGGACTGTGAATGATATTTAAAAATATATAATCCAATGTATAAGCCAATATTTCCTTGAAATGAAAATGCGAATGAGTCTGGAGGAAGTGTGGGCGGGTCATCGATATCACGGCTCCGCGAGGCTCCACTTTCTGACTGTTCAGGCAGACTTTCACTTCAAACTCGCAAGATGCCTCCGTCCATATCTCTGGGAAAATGGCGTCAGTTTAGCCGATGCAAGGAACTGGGGACATGTAGTCCATATTTATATACAGTCTCTACGGCGTCAACCTACAACCTCAGCTCCATCTATCATCTATGGCTGACAATAAGGAGGGTTTGTTTATCTTTAAATACAGTTAAGGGTTCCCCGCAAACAGTCATACCTTGGTCTTGTGTTAAAAAAAAAAAAAGGTGGTCTTGGTAGGGTTTGTTTCTGCTGTGGCTTTCACTCCAACTTCAGGAATCTGCAGAAAACCATCTTCAGAACGGAAGAAGGGTAAAATGATTGACATAAAATATATATATATATGTGAGATATTTTCATAAAGGACGAGAGAACAATGTCATTTGAAGATAAAGAAATAGTGCAGGCACAACGCTATTTTTTTTATTAAAGTCCTGGTTCTAGGCTATAATGACATAAAGACAGTGGCAACAATATGAGTCTGTTCAATCATTTTCTTTTTTCTTTCCGTTCAAATGGTGATTGAAGCCTATCATTTAAAATTCTCTAATTCTCTAATGTGCTCTCATACAGTAACTGCTTTGGGAAACCAAAACTAAGGATCAAATGTGTGCAGTGTAACAAGGATATCAACATTACTCTGGTCTTTGAAGTAGGACCAAAGCAGCCTGAAAGGCTCAAAAATATTTTCTCACATTTTTGAGGAGATACATTTAAACTCCATATTTAAAATCTACAAGTATGTTGCATTGATAACAGCAAGGTATACAGCTCAGGAATGTAGCATACATTTCACTTTGGAAGGTGAATGGTACGGTTGCACAAATTTGTTGGAAATGCACAGCAATTCAAGAGGAGGCTGCCCCAGCTGCTCCATTTGAATTTTCAAAACCGTCTATCAACAGCTGCATCGCATCGGTTCATATAGAACATACACAATCTGCCGTGAGAGGTCTGACATGTTGATTTCCGTGTTGCTTTGAGCTAACATCAACCTGCACAAATAAACCGCAGATAACAGAATCATGAATAAATTTCCATGTCTGCATAAAAAAGTGGGAGGGGAAGGGGGGGGTTTACAGAAATACGTGTCCTCTTATTTGTATATTTTCTCCTTTTGTGGAAATTGTGAAGTGGATTTTTGGAGACACAGACAAAGCAGTCCACTCGAATCCACTTGATCGCTGTCCTTTCCCCTCTATTTTTAGTTGTACTTTGTTTGAAAACGTTCAAAGTTGTATTGAGTTGTGAAGGGGAGGAGGGGGGGATACAGCCATCCACATCGACATTAGCAGCATGAAAAAGCCGGGAGGGAAGAGGCTATTGATTGTGTCACCTTTCCACAGGCCTGAGGCTGTGAGGGCTCTTTGTGGGTCCGGCTCTCAGCGGAGGACTCAGGCACTTGTACATAAAAAGATTCAGTGTATAAAGCAGCTGGGGCTGAAGGGGAAAGCTGCACGGTGCAACAAACTCCTTTTTTATGTCCTGCTGTCTCCCACTCTCTCTCCCTGTATATGTCTTACTCCCTCTGTCACACCTGCTTCTCTCTTAGTTACTTCATTCTCCTCTACTTGCTCTTTCTCTCTGGTTTTTATGAGCTCAGGCAGACAGTATATTTTGTTTTTTTATTCTTTAATTTGTCTCGTCTTCTGGGAACATCATAACTTGTAGCCAATCATGTTATAGAATAGAAGTCTAATACAGAAGGTTACTATACATTAGGCATGTGCAAAGCATCCATGGTTCCATTTCTTTGAGTTACACTTCTAACTAAGGGTAAGTAAGTGTAAAAATAAGTATTCTTTAATTATCCATTATAATAATTATGGCTGTATTTGCAATATTGGCTGGTGTTTTCCATTGAATGCAGCTAATAAAGGCGATTAAGGCTGACTTGAACATGGCTGTGATGATGGTTTGGTGCTTGTGGGTGACAATAGGGGTGACTGTGGCTCAGTAGAGCGGTTCAATCCCCAGAATGTGCCACATGCTGAACTGTCCTTGAGCAAAACACTGAGCCTCCAGTTGCTCCCAGTGTGCGGCACTGGTGTGCGAATATTTGTGCGCTTGTGCGAGCAAATGGGTAGATGTGTGTAGCGCTTTGAGAATAGGAAGAAAAGCGCTACACAAAAACAAGACGTTTACCATTTACCAGTAGACAATAGTCTGAGTTACTGAGCTAACAGACGAATGTTAACATGACAGAACCCGACTGCAGACGCCTCAACACTTAAGTTAAGTCGTGTTTCGTCCAGTCAAAGCCTCCTCTGTTATGGAGTCGAGACTTTTCACCCCGACTCCTGAACATCACTCATTCACGGAAGGTGAACAAACATTCACTGCTGTTTGTGTTTTTCTTGTTCTTGTAATTTAAAACCTATTTGTTCAAAATAAGTATTTGTAAAAAACATGTTATTTGTGTACCCCTTTTCTTTTTTGGGCTATTTATATATATGTATATTTTATTCAGATAATGTTGTTGCTGGTTTCTATGGCAAAAACTGGACAGCTATTACTGGCCAGATGGCGTCAATGGAGGTATTTCACCGTGAACAGTGCTGCTTAAGTGGTGCACTCTCACTTTAATGTGATGTAGGTTTGGACATGTATTGAGAAAGAATTCCTTTTGTCTGTCTCTCTATTGTTAGGGAGGCTAATTAGCTCTCTTGAACATGTTTTACAGAAGCCAAGCAGGTGCTTTTAGAAAGAATGACATGAAACCAGCGAGGGCCGAGTTTATCCCGCTGAGGCATCTGCATTAAAGGCCAACAATCAGCCCGCAATTACAGCGTAACCTCGGCTAATGGTTCTGAAGAGTCCACTCAAATTCGGCGTACTGTGTGAACGCGCACTCAGTGGGACGCTGCGACGTCCAGGTCGGGTTCAGTTTTGATAGGCGAAAATAAAAGTGGTTACAAATACAATCAGTGCGCTGACGAGTAAACAATTTACAGCTGTTCTCAAAAAAAGAGACTGTGCCGAGAGCTGAAGATCAAGCTGAGTGCAAATGGTGCAATTTTGCATGTTTGGATGATTTAGATTGAACATTGAGATGCAAATTATAACTTTATGGTCAGTTTATATTAAACAGTATTATTGTTCAGGCACAAAGCTTGTTAAAATTCTAGGGGTGATTTCAAAGTTTCCAGTTGGAAATAGACATGGAATAGACTACAGGAGTATGGTGGAGCCCGTGGCACAATGAAAAATGCATCACTATGTATGCTACAAATGTTTTTTATATGTTTCTATTTATTTATGCTTTTAGATTTGAGGCATTGATTGAAAAGCACTTTTATTTCTGTTTTTCTTGTGACAATGACAATAAAGATCTGTTCTATTCTATTCACGGCCATATGGAAATATTAAATAGGACACAGGAGGCCACCAAAAAAAGTTTCCCTCAGCCATTAGTGCTGGGAAGAGACAAGTTGTAACCTCAGCCATAACATTATGACTACTGGGAGGAGACGTCAATAACTTCGATCATCTTGTGACAATACAATGTTCTGCTGGTTCTGTTTTGGAGGCACAAGGGGAAACTTACACAATATTAGGAATACTAAGTCATAATGTTATACCAGATCAGTTTATATCAGGGTGAAGTTATGATAATATATATATATAACATGTAGGAAACTGACATAATACTGTCAGCGAAATTTCACTCAGTACAAATAACCTTTAACTCCACAACAAAACACATTCTTTTCAAGTCATCACTAAGATCTGACAGAGAAAACATCTCTATCAACTCAAAGGAAATAAAACTCTCTTCGGTGACGAACCTGAAGCGCAAACGTCTGCTTGTCAGGGAAAGGAGATACATGTTACTCCCGGCCTAGCTTTGTTTGAATTGCGATGAACTAATTAGAAATGTTGAAATAACATCACAGACGTAAGATGAAGACCATCTGCGGGGTTTATTCTGAGCATTACCAGAACCACGGAGTTCAATTACTAATTAACTCAAACTGCAGTAGGTGTACAGTATACACACCATGTACCTCTGATAAACCAGCCTCTGAGTCAGACCGAGCTGATGACTCTCACTCCTACTCCGCCGATAAGGATTATATTTATCGCAGCAGTGGATAGCTCATTAATTTCTCCAGAAATGCCATCTGGGGAAAACATCAGACCACAGCGCCGCTTGAACAAGGCAAACACACCATAAACTTCCTAATCAACCCCAGAGTATACACTTCTGCAAAAATAAAAACTACGCTCATGCTTCTCTCCCCGTACGGGCGACGTTGTGAACTCACACCGCCACTTAAAGCCACAAAGGAGAAGGTCAAGCTGATTGAAGGGTGAACGACCTGGCCCAATGGTACGTGGCCGCAGTAACAAGAGCATGCGGCTGCCTTCTGAGCGTGCTGAATGGTATTAGCCACCTTGTCAGACTGGAGACGCAGTCAGTCCACCAGGTGACCCGTTGTGCGAGATGTAATTATCCGCTGCAGTTCTTCTGCTGCGTTACAGGTAATTGATGCTTATTTCCTGAGGAAGGGTTGAAATCTGTATTGATTGTCAACTTAAGCAGGCCAAGTTTATCACCTGCCTCTCTTCCTCCTCACCGAGGAATCAATACGCATTTCACCAAACAACCCCCGTTCGCCCATCTTCACCACCCGCACAACTGAAAGGTCCCTCTTATGCTTATCTGCTCGGCAATTCACAATGCCTTCATGGCACAGCGCTGCTCCACAAACCTCCGCCGCAGCCTCTTAACGCGCTGCTCATGAAATCTAATTACAGTCTCACTCGCTAATCTGGAATTAATTCACTTTAGATGAAGGTGATTGATAACGGCCCATGGAATAGTCACCTAGGTCGCCCGTCAACAGTCAGACAGCGCTCTGAATAAACCAGCTGAAACTTGACACATCAGGACTATTCTGAGGACGTGCTGCAAACGTTATCTATATTATGTAAATATTCTCTGCATTCTTGTCACACTTTTTGTTCACATGAAATTAACACTCAAGGCTTGGCAAATTAGCAGAAAGCAGAAGAGACTAGGAAACGCACAGCCTTTGTGCATCAATACCAACGTTGCTCCTCCAAAGATCACCGATTTGTGTTGCGTTATTGATTCAGACAAAACTCAGATGGGCTCTAATAGTATTTCTTCAGAAGCAGCTGCCAGAAAATCAGCCTCCTCTACTTGTGATTTTTGCATGATTTAACAAATTAGGAACTACCTGCTGCTAAGAAGATTTTGCTATAATTACACAGAGCCAGTGGTTTCCACCTGTTCCATGAAGATAAGTTAGTTGACGATGAGCCACTGCTTTAGTTTTTCTCAGTCTCCTACACTTGGGACAACTGTCCTTAAAAAACACGTAATATAGTGTAATTTTCTTTCCACAGGTCTTGGTGAATTCAGCTTTCACCTGGTGGGAGCAGCTAAGCAGCCCCCCCCCCCCAGTGACTGATGGTGACAGACGTGCAGTGGAACACACGGCACAATGATACGGGCCGCATCCTTCCTTAGAGCTGACAACAACCTCAGATGGAGTCCATGGCTGATGAACACCTACTCCCCTGTAGAGTAATAACGTGCACTGAGCCAGAACCTCAGGGGACAAAAAAAAAAAAGGCTGCGGAGGCGAAGGGGTTGAGGATCCTTGTCCGTCTCCAGAACGGAGCCCCACAAACGGGCTCCAGGGGACAGACTGACTGAGAGCTAGATTATGAGGTGAGGGTAGCTGCCCCCGTCCATTGCTTTGCTCTCTAACATGTGATGCACACTTTTAAATACTCATTTCATCCACCTCTGAGACTACTGCAAAAGATGGCCGTCTACATGGCTAGAATGAAAAATGAGCAAAACTTAACAACAGCCCTTCAGGTTAATAACAAAAAGTAAGTAGTTTGAATTACTTCGAACAGATAAGGCTGACCTCTCTAGTTCAGGTTAGTTCAATACTGTATAGTTGTATAAATTGAGAAACTGTTTTTGTACCAAGCTGTGCACATGTTTATTTCTGGAGGTCTGTGGGGGATTGATTCACTTTTAGAGCCAGACTCAAGCGGTACACTTGAGCCGGAACTTAAAACTTTTTATCTTTTGGCACTTGTCTGTGAAAACTAGAGAAGAAGAAGAAGCAGCAACAGAAGAAACCTCAACAATGGAGCTGAAAACTTGGACAAAGAAAATGCGTGCAGGAAAAGGCAATTAAAAAAAATAAGCTGTGTACTGCATCTTATTATCTGCTCTGAAGTAAAAGCAATTTTCGTAACGGCTCGAATTACATTTAATTACTGTCACTCAATAGACATCTTGAAGGCGGGGAAAGAGACAAGCATCAGTGAGCATATAAGGTCACAGTCCAACAATGCACCATAGAACTGTAACAGAAAATCACACACGCATCTCACAGCAATTTACAAACTCAAGTCAACTGATTCCATGTCTTTTTTTTTTTTCTGTTTTTTTTTTTACTATAACACAAAAAGTGACTTTGAAAATAATTCATCTCAGTTGGGGGTGTTTTTTGTGTCTGTGCCATTGCCTAAACTACCATTTTGAAAGGCAGCTCAGTTTCACAGCAGCTTTTAAAATAAATAACAGTGAGATTTTTGAATTTGCCATTTCAGATTTGTGTGACTTAGGAGGTGTCTCTAGCCAAACAGAAAACTTTGATTGAAGATAGAATTTTGTCTTTCTGATTATTTTCTCTTTTCCTGTTTTAATTTAGTTGTTTCATCTATTTATTTATTTTGTGTGTGTCTCTCTACACTGAGATTAGACTTTGGCAGCAGAAAACCCATGATCATGACTTGGGTTGAAGTGAAGAGGAAACATCTAGGGCTGAAAAATGAAGCCAGTGTCAAAACATGTTGTGTGAATGTCAATGTCTTCAAAGAAAAAAATGTAAGTCACAGTTCATTTCAGCCTTGCTGGAATATCATGTCCAGGCGTCCGACATGCTCTTCACTGACGTCGGGATGAGAGAGGAGAAAAACACCCATGATAGAAAGATAATGGGGAAAAGGCAAAGCATCACACTTCAGATTTAATGGACTCTAATGACTCCATTTAGACACTTAATTTTTTTGCCTCGCTCAATGAATAAAACACAAACTATTTTGGTAAGGGCTTTGAGTAAAGGAGACAAAGCCCAATTACGGCCAATAACCGAGCTGTAACTTCACGTCACTTGAATTACTTCAAAGAGGGTAATGACAGACGAGCAGATGCTGAGGAAGCTACTGTACGGATGTCAAGAACATGAGCTGTACAGGCATTCATTCCGGTTGTGTGTAACAGTGCATTATTGTGGATTAATATTTCGTGGTGGACATGGTTTGGGTAAATGATGGATGTTTTCTAAGTGTGTAATTCAATAGAACGATGAAAGCTGTGGCGCTGGATCCCTCAGGTTACTTGCAGCTGTCCAGTCGGGCCTGACGTATTTGTATTTTTCATGTTCCAAACAAAGCCCTGCTCCATCTCGGGTGTCCTGGACGGGAATGAGTCAGTATCACTCTCTGTCTACTGACAGTAGGCAGAGGAAGAAAAGGCTTGAAAGCACAAGAACAAAGGCAGGAGTCGGGTTTTGCCTGTAAAGGAGTCATACATCTGCGAGATAACGGCGATGTTCAAGCATTTCTGGAGGGACTTCAGGGGTCTCAAATTACCACAGGGTAACTTTGTTGAAAATTAATGAATTATGAAGCGTGCACACAAAAGAAAGTCTCTTTTCAAACTAATAAAACACCTCACGCTGAGCAGCATTGTCATGTCTTACATGCTTGTCTATTCATGTGACTGTGATGAATATGCCTCTTTTTGCCTTTCTTCTTCTCCTCCTCCTCCTCAAGAGGGTCGGAGTGATCTCTTTGTCATAAATAAATTGTGTCTGTGTGATTATTCATCCGCGAAACGTTTTGTTCTCAATCAGCCGACGCCCTGCCAGCTCTCTTTCTGTTAACCCCCGTTTGGCAGATACGTGCAGGTATGTCACTCTCTCAAAGAAAAAGGTTAATTTCGAAGCAAGAATTGCACATCAGAGCACTGTCTACAATCAGATGGATTCCTCAAGTGTTTTAAATATTAGAAAAGGAGAGGACCACAGGAGAGAAGAAGTGTCATACCTTTTTTATACCACACATCTACTGGAAATGTGCACTTTAAATCTTTTGGGATGATTTTCGTGAAATAAATCATTTATTGAGAATACAGGAGTTGATGTAACCTGGAAGCAGACTGCAGAAGCAAATCAAATCTACTGTGTAAGGATATGTAGTATGCAAATATTAACTAGCACAAGGTTTAATGTCCAACTCAGAAAAACACACCAGGTAAAGACTATCTTTGAAATCTTGCAGTAGGAAGCAGCTTGGTATTAAGGTGATATCTATGACTAATGGCAGCATCTGATACATTTGCACTCACCGGCCACTTTATTTTACTTACTAGAAAAAGGCTGGACCCCTTTGGCTTTCAGAACTGCTTTAATTCTTCATGGCATACTTTTTTCCAACAAGGTGTTGGAAACATTGACATGACAGCATCACGCAGTTGCTGCAGATTTGTCGGCTGCACATCTATGATGCGAATCTCCCGTTCCACCACATCCCAAAGGTGATGGTCCATTGGATTGAGATCTGGTGACTGTGGAGGCCATTGGAGCACAGTGAACTCATTGTCATGTTCCAGAAACCAGTTTGAGATGATATGAGCTTTGTGATATAGTGCATTTTCCTGCTGGAAGTAGCCATCAGAAGATGGTACACTGTGGTCATAAAGGGATGGACGAGGTCAGCAACAGTACTCAGGTAGACTGTGGCATTTAAACAATGCTCAGTTTGTACTAAGGGGCCAAACTGTGCCAAGAAAATATCCCACACACCATTACACCACTACCACCAGCCTGAACCGTTGATACAAGGCAGAATGGATCCATGCTTTCACGTTGTTTACGCCAAATTCTGACCCTGCCATCTAAATGTCGCAGTTGGAATCGAGTCTCATCAGACCAGGCAACATTGTTCCAATCTTCTGTTGTCCAGTTTTGGTGAGTCTGTGTGAACTGTAGTCTCAGTTTCCTGTTCTTAGCTGACAGGAGCTGACGGTGTGGTCTTCTGCTGCTGTAGCAGCAAGGCTGACGTGTTGCATGTTCAGAGATGGTGTTCTGCATTCCTTGATTGTAACAAGTGGTTATTTTCTCCTCTGACCTCTCACATCAACAAGGCATTTTCGTCCACACAACTGCCACTTACTGGATATTTTCTCTTTTTCGGACCGTTGTCTGTAAACCCTAGAGATGGTTGTGCGTGAAAATCCCAGTAAATCAGCCGTTTCTGAAATACTCAGACCAGCCCAACAACAACACCATGTTCAAAGTTACTAAAATCCCCTTTCTTCCTCATTCTGATGTTCAGCCTGAACAAGTTGTCTTGATCACCTCTGCATTGAATTGCAGCCATGTGATTGGCTGATTAGGTATTTGTGTCAACAAGCAATTTAACAGGTGTACCCAATAAAGTGGCAAGTGAGTTTATATATATATATACTATTCCATGAGATGACATACTCTAAACACTAGAGAACTTCACTAAAGTTTAGTTTATCGTCTCGACTTAAATGTAATTTATATCATTCTAAATCTGCTCCTGGACCTTGAACAGCCAAAAGCTTTTCCCACCACTGGTCTAAACTAATACAACAGGCTGAATTAACAGTTAGCGTCATTCATAATATTACAGTTGGGTTATTTACGCAAATTAAAATACACTATGGTGGCAAACTTTTAACAGTTTTAAGCAGTAAAGGAAAGAGAGATGCCCCGTGGCGGCAGAAAGAATTTCTATTGTCCTGGATTTCCGTATTTATCGAACGTCGAGTTTACGATGTTGAATTCACACAGTGCAGTCTGTCCGAGAGGTGGCTACCTTGGGACCTTCGGTTGGTTGAATGATTGAGGAGCCCCCTTTTTTTTTGTCAGTAATGAGGAGAGGGACTCATCGAGCTGGCAGCCCACTTAGGGTGTGCTGGTGGGCAGGCACCCTTTGATGGCTGCTGATGAGTGGGGAGCGTCCTGAGCCACTGGGGTGAGAGTTGGCAGGATGTTGGGTCTGTCCAGATGGGGTCTCATCTGGCCCTTTCCTTTCTGCCCCCCCCCCCTCTCTTTACAGATCAGCTACCCTGACACAATGGGACAGGCCAGCAACAGACTGAAATGACACCAAATGAGGATGAGAGGTATGCGCTACATCAAAAGTATCCCTGATTGCCAGGCATCGCAGAGAGAGATCCATCACTGACATTTAGAGTTTGTCTGATGGCCAGAGATGGAAAGGTTACATTTGAGATGTTTGAAGCTGAACTGAACAGCAGGGATGCGGCAGATGTGGGAGGGAAGGCAGAATATAAATTGGTGTATACCGATGGAGAAATCAAAGGCGCAAACGACAATTGAGTCCAGAGCTATGAAAGAATTAGATTGTCAGAGGACAATGAAATGCTAATGAAATATTGGAATATGTGGACTGAATATGCCAATTCCTTACCACTTAAATTTCTGAGCTGAGGGCGGAGCTTAAATGTTGGGCATAGAATTCCACAGCTATAGCCGGCAGCGAGCAATTTCCCTCATCTGACTGGAGAACAATAAACCACAGAAAAAAATAAATAAATCTTCAAACCTCATTTGTAAATCTCCCCTCTCTCTGGGCTCCTATTTTTCACGTGATAACATCACCAAACAATAGCCGCTGTTAACTGTTTATCAAATTGAGTTTTCCTCACTCACAATGAAGAGAAAACATCCTCTTTCCGCACGCACCATCCTTTCAGAATAGATGGCTGGACAAAAAAAAAGAAGAAAAAAAAAGCAATTATTGATATGGAAATGCTTTGACCAGTCCCCGTAATTGAAATCACATTTTCACAGCTGCTGTTTTTCTTGAATTCATTTTGACTTTTAAACATACACACATGTGAATCCAGGCTTCAGCAGCTGCCAGGAGTAAAACAAA
Source organism: Mugil cephalus (assembly GCF_022458985.1). NCBI lineage: Eukaryota > Metazoa > Chordata > Actinopteri > Mugiliformes > Mugilidae > Mugil > Mugil cephalus. Next base: position 7,712,875 of record NC_061778.1, read on the forward strand.
GAAAGTCTCACTTACTGTGTTTCCATTACACCTAGACATGCGCAAAACTTAAATAAAAACTGGTAAAGGAAACACCTACATTTTGAATAACCTCTCAAATATCACTGAAACATAACTCTCGGGTGTTTTTAAGATGTATAGATGCAAAAGTGCAATAGAAACACTTTTTTCCACAATTCCCTGTCACTGGTGTCATGGAGATGACGCAGGGGGTCATGTGACCAGTTCATCTGAAGTCCATCTTCCTCAAAGTGAAGCCTCATGGAACGAGAATTTAAGAGAGTTATGGAGCACCGCAGGACAACACCTTACGAGAGTTACAGCTCATTCGCAAAACACCTTTCAGTGAAAACCCATACAAGGTGCACTTTATTTTGCGAGATTATAAACAGTATAATATATTATAAAGAATTTTTTAATTGATTTCACCATCAAGTCCCAAGTGCAAGGCAATAAAAGTGCCATTCAAACAACAAATGCAAAAGGGACATTTTTAATGGAAAGAAATCTTGATGACATGCTCAATGCACGTCCTTCCACACCCGCTATGTTTACAAATCAGCACCGTTCCCGTCCGCTGGGAACGGCTTGCAGCAATGATTTCCGATACACAGCAGATCCCTCCACCATCCTTCCTTTGAAAGCCCACACTAATTCCTCTTCCCGGTGCACACCGAGCTAAGCAGGGCTCCCAGTGGACCACGTCGGTGCAGAGCGGGGGTTACAGCTGAGCTGACTGGCCAAGCATGGGAGTCAACTAATGCAAATCACTAAGAAACCTCCATGATGAGCGGGAGGGGGAGAATCCAATCATGACGGCGGCGTGCGCTTGACGATTTTTCCATGCAGTTCAACCAGTTCACTTCGACTCAACACACCGCTGACCTCAATTTTCACCTCTGAAGTCACAGCGCTGAAGATTATCTGATGAGTCCCTTGAAATACTGAAGTAACAAATAACACGCTCCACACATGCCGCCGATCGCAGTGTGAAAGGAAAAGTGACAAAGCGTGCCGAACATGTCACTCTTAGACAACAGAGCCTTATTATATTATTCACGCAAGTAATGACACAAGTCCACAGCGTTGCGCAACCGAGCTCATACAATTAACCTGCCGCCAGAGAATGAAAGTAATCAACCCCAGTGAATCGAAATGTCTAATTAAAATGCAAATCCTCAGGGCTCTCTCTAAATGGAGTATTTCAAATTACCTGTCATAAAAAAGTGCCATTAATATTGCATCCACTTCTAAAAGTTCTCCAAAACGTTAGACTCTGGAGAAGAGACGTAGATGCGTGGAGTTTGTGTTGTATAACCGCATGTACGTATGGTTTGCTGCCAGCGTGGGATGAATCCTCTTATATTTAGAGTGTCGACCAACACTCCCTTATAGAGACTTGTACCAGTTAGCCCTGAATAATATCAAATAACTTGTCACGTATGTAGTAGGTGAGAAAACTTACAGGAGCATCTACGGGACCACAGACATGCAAACACCTCTATTATAAGACGTGAAGCGTCTTGACACTGCTTTGTGTGTCTTTGTATATGTTTTGGGTCTCCCTGTGGTCATGTTTTGTTTTTTTTTCACTTGGCAACCAATTTGTGAGCAATGTGTGTCTTGCTGCTTATATACGATACGTTCAGCCCCTTTGGACCTTGGAGTCAGCGACAGCAAAACCACTAAGAAGCCTCCTTGCTAAACAGAAAAGGTGGGGGGGGACCTCAGTCCTGAGGTCACAGCATCGGAACAGCAACTCATGAATCCTTTCAAGTTTGAAATTAAAAATTCAAATAAATATTGAAAATAGTCGTCTTTATGTTGTTGTTGTTGTGTTTCTCTCTCTGGCTGATTTACTGTACGTCCCTTCTGGTGTCCCTTCATAATTTATTCATGGTCTTCTTTAAGACTAAGAAGTTTTTTTTTTTTATATTGCCACTGTTGAAACACAACAAAAAATCTAATTCCAGTCTAGCAGCTTGGCTCGGTTCGTCGGCAATAAAAAGAAAAACTACAGCAGCAACACGCACAGTAGCGCATGTGTGTAATGAGCAACAGTGGTCAATTAAAGTGTGTGTTGATGTGTGTCTTTCTTTAAATGTTTTAAAGTTGTGACTTCTATCATTGAGTTGATGTTTGAGTTAATTTACTTGACGCCAACACTTCACATACACATACATGTGTGTGCAAACAATGATATCTGAACTGCAACAAATACTGATTCACCTACAACTGGTGCTTTTCAACGCACAAACTGACTCATCCAGAGCATCGATCATCCTACGCTTATACGTCAGCTCGTGTAATGAAAACTAAACAGCACATTAAGTCAGTGGCAGTCGTCTCAGCCATCTGCTGGTTCAAACGGAGCAGCGCGGCACAGCCCATGTGTCCCGCCGTTTGTCCGCCTCGTGGCGGGCGGGCGACGGGGGAGGGCCGTCTCTCTTCTTCTCATCACTGTCAGCGGCGGATTGAAATGAAGCGTGTCTCTGCTTTTTGGGGAGGTGGCAGAAAGATCAGGGCACTGCTCATTTTGCTTAGCAGATTACAGGAGCGGGAAGGGGTGGGGGGTGCGGCGGGGGAGGGGAGGGCGGCCGGGGTCTGAGCGTTGGACGGTATTATGAAGAGTGATGAGCAGGAGTAGGAGGATCACTAAGATGTAAAGTGCTTCATCTTGTGCCTCACTGAGCAGTGAAGAGATGAGGGCCAAACAGGTGGCAGAACTCTCCATCAGAGACTTCACGCAGTCTGAGCATCTCGACTCGGGGCTCTCGCTTCAAACTGTGTGGGCAAGCGTGTGCGAGCTGATTAGTTCCACTTGTTCTACCTGCTCAGAGCACGAGATCTCGGATAAATATTTTTGATATTGCTCAAATGAATTATCACGTTGCTCTGGGCAGCATGCCCGGCGTGCAGCGCGGCTCCTTTAGAGTCCCAAAGAAATGTGGGTTCGCTTTGTAAATGTTTATCGATTCTGCATCAGTTCATTAAACTTCTTCATTTGAACGTTCTCAGTTAAAGAAAGTGTCCGAGATGCTGAAGAGAAAATGTAAAATTGCAGATAAAATCTGCTGGAGGTTAATGATGGTGTGTGTGTGTGTGTGTGTGTGTGTGTGTGTGTGTGTGTGTGTGTGTGTGTGTGTGTGTGTGTGTGAGATAACAGTCGAGGCAGCGTTGACGCCGACTATTATATCTATAAGATAATTCCTCACTCTTTCTATGAACCACTCCTCCAGTCCTCCCTCCAGAGAAACATCAGGGGTTTTGTAAAAGAGAAGTCCTTTGTTGTCATGGTTACAACTAACACATGTGGTTAAGGTTACGCATGTCTAGACGTCTTCCTAGGCATCAGCCGCCTGACAGGACACCTATGTGCAACAGTGCAACAATGGTTCCTCTGTCTTTATGTACACCGATCAGGCATAACATTATGACCACCTTCCTGATATTGTGTAGGTCTCTCTTATGACTCATTAGAGAATGGACATGGGCTAGCGGGGGCCTTTGGGTCCTAAAGATTGAGGGGATGGGTCTGCATCCTGCTGAGGATGGTTCATGACATCAAGGAGTGTCACTGTTATGGGGTGTCTGGTCTGGTCTGGTCTGGTCTAGGTGGGTGAGTTTCCCAGCAGAACATTGTGCTGTCACAAGATGGTCAATGTCATTTACTTCTTCTGTCAGTGGTCATAATGTTATGCCTGATCAGTGTACAGTCCGTGATTCAAATGACTTTCTCAAAATTAATTCTGACTTTGGCGACTCCTTGTGGTAAATTCAAAAAAAGGATGAAAAAGAACACAGCTCTAACAAAGTACACACTCCACACTTCCACGGTTCACAGTCAGAGACAATGAGATCAACTAAAGCAACACAAACACTGCACTAAGGTATGATTTTTCCACAAACTTTTGCCGTCAGATTCATTTGGTGCAATAATGACAAAAACCGTGTCAAGAGTCGCGGGTGTTTTTTATTTATAAGATACAGTTTGAGAAAATCATTTGCGTCCTCTCGCCATCTCCGCGCATTCTAATCCGGGAGTTGTCGTCTTCCTGAGTCTCCAACAATAATCTCCTGCCCTCTTTAAAAACGAACCCGTCAGGTAGGGCTCCACACTAAAGCCTTTCTCGTGCCAGCAGTAATAGCAGTGGTAATTGCGAAGCCCTCAAAATGAAATGAGTAAATATAGCTACTGCATGAGTCGACCTGTGAAAGTCTCAGGCTGACGCGGTGTCAAACTGTAAAACCAGTGGCCCCCACCCTCCTCCCCCTCCCCCGTCACTTGAGTCTCACTAACGATTCAACACCCTCAAGCAAATTGGAATGACTGAAAGAATGACTTATCTTTGTTTGGGCACGGCTCTCACACCTTAGGGGAAGGGATTCCGCCTTGAATTGCTACTTTTGATTGAAAATAATGCCGTGGCTGCAGGACACGTCTCTCTGGACAGATGGGTTTTTCTTCACTAGCGGCTACACACCGCTGCCAAGCAAACAAGAGGGACAGTGTGCGCCGTTTCACTCGCGATGTGTCGGGTCTTGTGTGCTGAATGTACGCGCACTTTGTCGTGAGAGGCTTGTGTACAGACAAACAGCCAGACACCAGTAGTAAAATGTGTCTCCTCCAGGCTCTCCAGTCTGGATTAAAAGTGGGGATGTTATCTTCCTGATGTCTAGACAGGTGGCAAGTGAAGCCCAGGGGTTACACAGCCATGCACCTCTCAGCTCCTGCTTTCTGTAGTCCTACAGCCCGAGGCAGGCTTGGAGGACAATGGGCACTTAAGAACCTGACAACAACCTGCAGCACCATGTGAAGACGGCAATGAAGCTAAACACACACACACACACACACACACACACACACACACACACACACACACTCAAAAATAAACGACAACCTTCAAGGTCAGTGGCCTCGTCTTTCCGAGAGCGGAGCTGTCCATCTAAGTCCAGCTGTGATATTGTTTGTCAAGCACTTACTGCTGCTCATGTTATACTGATCTCTGCATGTATGTTTCATCATCTCCCCTCCCCCCACGAAGCTTCCTCTACCTATTCGCACCTCCCTCTGGGGGCAGAGATAGGTAAAAGATGTGCATTGTTTATGCTATAAGCGTTGCTTTTTGACATCGCTTCCCCGGTGCCGTTCTCTGCCTCACCGTTTCCAGGTCCCACATTGAATTATCTGCCTCAACAGACTGTTTGAACGTCATTATTGTAAAAGCCAACAGTTGGAAATTGCTTCAGCCTTTTTTCAGATTTTTTTTTTTTTTTTTTTTTTTTTTTTTAGTAGCAAACTGAGTCTTCATGCTGTTACCTATTGGTGGTGCAAAATGGGCTTTAAACTGCAATAATGAAGGTCCTGTGGGACGGTAGGAGTTTGACCGTCTGTGGGGTAATGTATGCAGAGGATCAGTCAGCCAGACTAAAGCGAGGTGGTGGGAGGGGAGGGCAGGGGGGGTGCAGCCAGTGTGTGCAGCTCATGCTTGCATGTCCCACTGTCAGACTGGCCTCCAGCTGAAGCACTTCCAAAGCACCGCTGACATGAAAGTGCTCGCTGACGGGGGCTGGCAACGAAGATTATGTTGTTACACCGTGTTGATTATTAGTAATGGGTGAGGCAGGGTGAGGTAAATTAACTAAATGATCTGTGAGCATGCAATACCGTCTATTGATATACGTACAAAGTTTTAATTTGTAATAAAGATTATGTGTAAAGTTACCAACTTGTTTGCTGTGCTTTATGTTTAACTGAGGTGTGAACTAGAGCCAGACGAGCAAATATTAGAGAAGAATAAATAGAGAGAAATTAAGATAACATGTACAGTACATACAGCATACAAGTGTTTGAAATAAATCCTAAATAAAATGTCTATAGTGACTAAAGAAAACCTCTTAAACTCATGACAACAGTTCTTGTCCATGTCATCTCTCGCATTTTCTCTTATAATACGAGACATATATAAGACTTTTTTTTGGATGATGATGATGAAGTTGATGTTTAAATATTGGTTATTCTAGAAAAAAAAGTTTTTTAATTTACAATAGAAGTCATTTAAAGCTCCAGTGGAGATTTATCTGTATCACACAGAAAATTTCTTCCAGACGGGTCACTCTGTTTTTTTATTCTGATTCTTATTTATAGTGGAATACCAAATGCAGCTACTCTCATGTCCCGATCACTAAATGTTGTAACCCAGAATGTCATCATGTTATCATGTTTTTGACATTTGTCTGATCATTCTAACAATTCAACAGTTTGACAAGAAAGCAACTTAATGCAGTGCAAGGAAATTCACTTATGTAGTCTGTATATGTATATCCTATGGAAGCCTGAATATGTTCACATATTACTTTTTTTCACTTTCCCATGATGAGTTAATATCTTCTGTTTCCTCGAGATCGCTATCTCGTTATCTCTGGAAAACAGAACGCTTTTTGTTTTCAAGGTTTTGTTTTCTCGAGATCTCAGTGTATTTAATTCAAGAGAGTTCCATCATGCTGACTGAAGTATGACCTTAACACTATAATGTAGAAAAACACTAGGCTATAATGTAATAGGTCTACGGTACGGTGAGTCATTTTATTTGTGCTTTAATGTTTGCTAGATAACGATTATAATGAGATAAATAACTCGTTAATGAAAAAAATAACTCAAGATCTCAAGAAAAAACAGAGGACATTAACTCGTTATCACGGAACAGAGGAAATAGTGGGTATGAATACATGGCCACTTTGGGCTGCTGTAATATCTCTTATTATGTCTCCTACATGAATTTGTTGCTCTAGCCTCTGCTGTCATCTGACCGATCAACGGCTGCAACTTGAACCAGAGTAGCCAGGGTGCTCTTCGAGTCTTGAATTATAGGGAGAACCCATCATTTTGGCAGAGCTGTAATCTTCTCAACACAACCCCTTAAATCCAGCTAAAACATAACCACAATGTTAGAGCTACATCAGAACAACACTCGCTGTGCTGACTGTCCAGCTTTTGAGACTCCATGTCACAGTCTTTCCTTATTCCTTCGTTACGAAAGAGCATCTGCTTCTAAATGTCAGCGGTTCAAAAATCTGCAGTTCTTCCACAGACTCACTCTTAAATACTGCAAACAAATAACCCGCTGGATATAAACCCACCGGTATGTTAATCCTGGAAATGACCGGGGGGTACACCGCATGGAGTGAAGCCTACAGACCACTTCAGGCAGATGCATGATACGCGCATCACACTACTGTGCATCGACCTGTAGGCTCTGCCCCCCCCCCCCGTGAGACAGTCTATTATTGCCACAGCCTTCACGTCAAACAATAACCTGCACGCATGGTCTGTGTTTCCCTTATAAATATCTCTATTTTCCTGTGAGCTACATGTGTAAAAGAGCATTTTCAACGGCCCATACCACAAATAATATGTCTTTCATTCGTGTTATAGCGTTAGATTATAACCACACAAAGCAAAAAATATTTACAGTGAAGCTCACGGCTTTGTAGTCTTAGGAAAATGACTGCTTTGCATCTAAATGGTTCAAGCTACGACGACACTTCTGCACAAGAAGATATGCAACGCAAGGAGCAAACAGAGTAGAGACTTTTTAATACCAGCACCCTTCTGCAGTGGATCAGCAGAGATCAAAGGGAAATCTATTCGAATGGGAGTCTTACAGCAGCAGAAGGAGTCCCTGATCAGGACCAGGATCAGAATTATCTTAACCCGACGAGTATATTTACACTGGAAAGAGCCCTCTTATCACAGGCAGTCACCTTTATTCCTGGAGAATGTTAATGTGCCGTGTGCAGGGGAGGAAGTGAGGCGGCGTTCCAGTCCCACGAAACAAATGGGTTATAAATAATAAAAGGAAATGATAAAATAGTGATATTCAGGAGGATGTAGTGAGGACGGTCTTGCAGCATTTTGGACCGGGAAATAAGTGTGTTGAGGCGAAGGGTGTGCGATTGCAGGCATGAGTGTAGTCACAGTGATAACATATGGGGTAAAAACATTAAGGAAATAACCGGTGTTTGGTTTAATGTTTCAAGCGGGTTTTGATCGAAATATTTTATGAGGTGTTCAGAGGAGATGTCAGTCAAGATAACAGTGACTGATTCATGTTCACTTAATCTGGTTTCATGCTGCTCTTGGTGAAAAGAGACGTACATAACAAGAGTGGTGTGAAAAACAGGTGTGAATGAGGTAATGAGTGCAAAGTTTTGTTGGTTACATGTTCTCCAACAGGAGTTCTCATCACATTTTAAAGTGTTTATCTACTTTGCAGGATCAGCAGTCATATAGGCAATGAAAATAGCAGGGATGTTGGCCTAGTGACAAATGTTTATATGTTATGTTTAAACAGTAATAGATGCAAACTAAGTTATTGTGAGTATTCCACACTGGCTACTAAAGGAAAAAAAAAATGAAAGAGGAAAGGTTTTGAGATCGACGAGTCAAAAGCCTAAACATCTCGGATCTCTTTCCCCATTCAAACTTTCATTACATGTCATTACTGATGAATGTGCAATAAAGCAATATATTATATTTTATAATAATGACTTATTTGACATGGCATCTTTAATAATGTATTTGTTGGATGCACAAGTCCAACAAATTGGATGGACAAACTGTAAAGGCATAACGATCTTTGGTTACAAGGTGAGGAAGAAACAGGTTTGCGTCAAAGGATCTCAAATAGTAGACAGGCTCTCAGAGAGTTTTATTCATCTCTAAGAGTTGAGTTCCAAATCAGCTTGTCAAGATTATAATGTGGTATTTGGAAGGTCAATCCAACATGTTGCATATGCTAACAGACTTGACCCGTCACAGAACCCAAACTGATCAAGTGTCTGTGGGACGAACCACAATGATCCCAAAGGCCCCCCACTAACAACATCCTGTTACCAGACACCACATGACACCCTCAAAAAGCCCATGTCCATTCTCTGAGGAGTCTGTTTTGGAAGCACAAGGGCGACGTACACATTATGGTGGTCATAATGTTATGTCTGATCGATTCCTAACAGCGTTACTGTAATTCTGACTTGTGAAAACTTGTCGTACAGATTTTGCAACTGAAATGCATTTGATAGCTTGTAAGTCTCAATGGAAGTCTTACATGCCAGATACAGATATACATATAGACAGATACACAGATATACAAAAAAAAAAAAACGGCAATGTCAGCTTATTGTTCTTGCAAATCCAAAGCACTGTATGCCTTTATAAAACAGAAAGCTTCTCCTCAACAGCTGACCTGTTAAGTGATTGATGACGTGTTGACTGAAGATATGGTCCGACCGAGAGGAAACATTATTCAAAAGTTCAAGAGCAAGCCATTCAACTCGCAACACTGCTTTAATTCTTAAGTCCTGACTTTTAAATCACAGCCACTGCCACACAGATCTGATACACTTGTCAGTGTTAGCTGAAGAGGCCCCTGAAGTCTGTCATCTGCAAACTGCACTTAGATAGAGCGAACAGACAGATATAGGCCAATGCTCGACAGACTGTTCACTGGAGAAACTGGAGTTGGAGAAACTGTATTCTGTCTCCGCGCCTGAAGTTTCTATTCTGTCTGAAGACAGAGAGAATAACTGCACAGAAGAAATGCTCCTAAAAGAATCCGTTCTCTACAAATGTTTAAAAGTGTGAATAAATCATAACCTCAGTTTTCTACATATTTCATTAAATAAGTGGCTGCCAATCATGAGAGGCTACGCTAGAGAAACATGGTATTAAGCTCTACTTTTACACATGCGAGCACAGAAACCTCAAAAGACTGCATGGCCGAGATGCGCACAGAAAATTAATGGCGCAACAGACGTTTTCCTCTTAACCGAAAACACATCTGCTCATCATGAAAGAGACGTCTGAACATCGCAGGAACAGACTCTGAAACAGCACTGTAATTACTAACAATGTTGGGTGTCGGACGTGATTCTGCTCAGGCTACAGAAGTGAATTTCCTTGCACTGCATTAAGCTGCTTTCCTGTCAAACTGTTGGATTGTTGGAATAACCAGACAAATGTCAAAAAAGTGGTAACATGATGACATTCTGGGTCACAATATTTAGTGTTCAGGACATTGAGTACAAACGGGATAAGGACATGGATGTGAGTAGCTGCATTTGGTATTACATTACAAGAATAACAGCCCCATCAGAATGAAAATGCCCCGTGTAACCAGTTCTATCAAAACAGAATGATCCGTCTGGAAGAAGTTTTCCATCTGATTAAGAAGGGTGCTGTAAGCCTTTGATAATCCCGGTCCTATTAGCTCCTATGAACCAAGTGAATGTTAGACTTCTACCAGGCTGGAATGAATAAATTATTTGTTTACTGCGTTGAGTAAACATCTGGTGACATGTGAGTTTCTCCAAACCGTCACCCGACACTTCTGATGAGGAACATGGCACTGGCCTTTCATTCAGGGTTGTCGAAGGGCTGAGAATTATGAACTGCAGCAGTTTTGTCAATTTTAAATGAAATCATTTTCATCCAATCGTTCCGCAAAACTTTATATTTCCGATTTGATTTCGGTTCAGAACTTGACGAACGTCTAAAAGTACATCTTACCATGAAAAATCTGGCCATTAATAAAAAGACATCATTCCATTCGATTCCGCTCAACTTTAAATGATTGTTGCTCAACTCAATATTAACTGGGAATATGCAGGATGTGAGGTTCAAGTCTAAAAGGGTGTAGTAGGCACAGAAAGAGGTTAGTAGTGATGGTGACAAGAATGAAATTCAATGAGTTGTGGGGGATGATAAGGTAAATATTTACAGTAAGGAAACACCAGCCATTGGTTCCTGCCACCTCATTCACCATCCGGACAGTGAGCTTGGAGGACTGGATGAACCTAGATGGAGCGGTGGTGGTAAATCTGATTTTGAAGAAGAACTCAACTCTGACCCTTCACTAGCTGTATTTTTATGGAAACTTAGAAACATACAAGAGGGTTACCAAGGCAACCAGAGCATCACCGAGTCTCATCTACAAAACAATTCGCAAACATGAATTCTGTTAACAAATATGGGCACGGCTTTGACACTGTTAGTCTCAACAGATATGAGCAAACACATTTTTCAGTTTATCTTGTTACAATACAACAGAGTTAAATGACTAAATTCAGCTATAAGATGCTTACTGACTTATTAGGTGCAGTGTGAAAGATTCAAGAGGATCTGGGGGCAGGTATCTAATATTCATATTTATTTTTTACTATTAGTTTATATTTACCTGATAATAATAATTGTGTTTAAGTTTAAGCTTTGAATAGTGTTTCTATATTAGTTCTTTAAAACTTTTGAGTAGAATCTGCAATCTGCAACATCAACAGTAGAGGTCACTAAACCATGTACCCTGTACCTTTAAGGTTGCCTTATTAATGCAATAGAGTGTGAATAATTTTGAGTCAGAATTTCATTTACAACTCATGCCACCCTGGTGGAGCATTAACAGATTAGGTCCCATAAACAAAAGCTGTCATTATAATGGAGGGCTTTATGTGCTAATTGTTATCAGGTTACCGATATGACTGCAAGCTACGGGGGTGTGGTAATGAATGGATGTTTCTCTTTACTGGTTTAATTTGGCCCCCCTAAAACTAGAAGGGTCATTAAGTCTGAGATCAGGGCAACGGTCATTAAAGTCATGGGAGCCATTAAAGAGGAGAGGGGGGGGGAAAAAACCTTTATCAGAATCCTCCTCTCCGCCCTCCTCCTGCATGCTCAATGCACCATGAAGGGAAAACAGTGCTTTATGTGAGCAGCAAGGGCGGCATCATGCATCCCTCCTTCCTTGGACCTTTTTTTACTGCAACTTCCCCAATTAACTTTAATGGCCAATAATATCATTTTATGATTTTCACTCGATTCTCTCTATTTGAACTCCTCCACGAATCCATATTAGACTCCTCCATGCCCTCAGCCTCCCGTCCTGCACAGCCACCTCCTCCGCCTCCATTCTTCTCCTGCTTTTTTTCACCTCTCCAGACCTGCAGTGTCAATGGTTTAAACGGATTGCTCACGCAGCCAGTTAACCTTCTCATCCCATAAAAAGTATAATTGGTTTACTATAGAAAGGAGCCTTTTCCATGCTACGGATAATCCCTCAGCTTGATTAATGCTTCTCTAATCAATTGGTGTCTGGGAGACCCGCCTCTTCAGTCACATCCTATAAAGGGGAACAGCTGGCCTTTCTAAAGGTCAGGCAGCAGGGGGTCACCTGGGGTCAGAGGGGCTGATGGATCAAGCAGGGGGGTGTCATACCACTTAAACACATTAACAAAACTCCTGCGCTATTTTAGGGAGATGTCAAAGAGTGTGTAAAATGATCACAGGGTTTATGTTGCATTTCTGTGTGTGTGTGTGTGTGTGTGTGTGTGTGTGTGTGTGTGTGTGTGTGTGTGTGTGTGTGTGCGTGTGCGATCATGCATGTATACGTTTCAAAAGCTTTCATGACTCAAAACGGATCTATAAAAAGCCCCCCCATTTTGCCAAAGGATTATGACTACCATGAAAACTGTGATATTTTTAAACTGCAGGGATTTAATAGGCTCAGAATTAGAAATTGGTTCATGCAGGATAAAGGTTAAGTTTAGGTATAGCAGTGAGGGTGAAGGTTAAGGTCTCAGGGTCAAGGATGGAAACAGGATCTCTACAAATGTATATTGCAAATGTGAATCTCCATGTTTACCATTCGGGTTTTCCCATGTGGGTTCACGCATAAATTGCATGCATCTGCCAAATCTATATAGATAGAAAAAAAAAAAAAAAGCAACTTAATTTGGATGAAATCCATGATATGTCTGTGCACGGACATCATCAGACATCACGCAATGAGAAAAGATCCCCGGGTGTATTTCTCTTGTAATTTTCTCTTCAAACAGGACGGGCCATCATCTTCGCCGCCGACACCACTAAAGGGTTCGCGCTGCATTCGGAGCAGATTTGAATACGACTTGGAAAATTGACACGGAGCCTGCTGAGATGTATGAATATCAATGTCACCTCTGACAGAGTAGAGTGGCAGACTGGGAAATACCAATTCATTACGAGTTCTGGATTGGGACAAACTATTTCACTTTGAACACACCTGATGTTTTTCCCCCCACTGCGAGCACGACTAGTGTGCACGCTCTCCGCCGAGACATCCTCTGTGACAACCAAGTTATCTTCCGCAAACATTGTAATCAATACACAATAATGCCACGGACGGACACTTAAAGATGACCACGCTGAACAAGATGTCACCCTCGAGGACTTTGAATGGTAAATAATGAATCACTACATTAGGACTATGTCTGTTGTATACATTAGCATTCAAAGTGGACATCTAAATTACTTTGAATCCATAAGTGTCACTTGTCATGCGGAGAAGATGAATGCTTGTGTCTCTGTAACTCCTCTGACATGATCCCGAGACTTAAAAGAGACAAAAACACTGACCTCACTTACTGTACTCGGGCTTAGATAGACGGTTAGGTAAACCTGGAAATGAATGCTGCATTAATCTCTGAGATGCTAATGGCCGCAGACTCTTGATGTTAACGGAGGCAGTGATGAATCATCTCACCGGTCATGTGCTACAGATGCTTTCGCGACCATCCCTTCACTACCACTCTCTTATTCCGCACCTTTCGTCTCGTTTCAGCCTTTTAACTTTCCACGCGGTGTCACAGCTGATCGCCTGGTGATTTAGTTAAACTTGTAAACAACAGCCGCCATCTGTCTCCATCAACTTTAATAACAGCTCAATGCTTATTCCCTTATTCATAAGAATCCAGAGCGCAGGCGCTGGCATAGGGGGAAATCGCAGCTCGGCCCGTGTTAGTATGCACACACATGCCTCTCCTACACACAGACTCACTGCGACAACACTGCAGTCAGACATGGGGGAGAAAGAAGTGGGGGATGGATAAAGGGGGAGGAGGTTGGAATGGAGATCTGTTTCTGAATACTCTCAGCATCTCCTTGAGGTCAGCGGTTTGGGCTCGCATACAGAGAGAGGCGCTAGGAGGCATAAATAGACACACAACAGATCTTTAAATGAGGCACAGCAAGGTGAGCAGAATGAATATTTCACACACACACACCACACACACACAAGAAAATACAATTGATTTGTAATGGATCTGCACTGAACTCCTAAGCGAGGCCCTCATTGTGTTGTTTTATTATTAATACTCTTGAGCCAATGGGCTGTGGAATATGCATCGAGTGACCTGCCCTTCCCTCTTCTTATGCTAATCGTCATTGACATTTCCTGCACACAAGCGCGCCCGTCCTGGCCCCTCTGCAGTGGACCAGAAAACCACCAAACATTAGCAACAATAAAATCCCTCAAACGGTGCAATAATCCACCCTGAGACATTACCATACCTGAATTACAGTCGCCCATTTGCCGCAACGATGACCCGGCTATCTTCGAAAAGATTTTGCTGTCATCTTAAAGGTTTGACCGTCAGGGTTTTCTTTGTATGAGAAAAGGCTACAGCATTCATCTTCTGCCCATTTATCATTCCTGTCTACTTCTCTCCAGTCCTCCATTCATCCATCAGTCCATTCATCTTTCCATCCATCAGTTCATATGGCCTTTGTTCCACATTTGGATCCATCTGTCATGACCTGCGTGATGCCGTGTGCTTTTCTATGAAGACATCTCATTCCAAGCGTCTGCCTTTTTCAAATTGCTTAAAATGCTCAATTCTGGTACAGAAGCTGCGTTTTCTAAAAGGGTAGAGAAAGAATTTGACTGAATTCTCGCGGTAGACCGTGGAAAAAGAGGCGTTTATGCTCCATCGTTTGTGATTCATTTAAGTCTTTTAATTATACTCACAGCACACTTTGGTGCCGTGAGTCAAGTTTGATGGGAAGTCCCTGCTGGAGCCAGAGTCACATTATGTCCTTCAGATTGTGTTTGGTATGATTTCTCCTGCATCACCTGCAGGCTTAGATCTTCCACTGGGAGAGAAAAACAGGCTTACGCTCGAGTGGTGAGAATCATTTTTGTTTTGTTTTGTTTTTTAGCTCAGAGAGTGATTTCCCATGCATCTCTGTTCCTGTTTTTCCAATTCCGCTTCAGCTAAACTTTTAACAGGCTAGCATCAGTTTTCATCTGAGGTCCTAACACATTAGAAGCGAATTTAATCCAAGGTGCTAATGCGATGCAACTTGCTAGCTTCCACGTCATCCAGCTGCCACAGCCGCTGTCTTTCTTGATCTAATTTGTAAAAACTATTATTTTGTGATCAAAACAAGGGGATCAATGAGTTGATGGAGATGGAATAACAACCAAGCTAATTGGATTTCCTGGCTCCAATACAAGCCAATTAACCTTACACTGAGGCAATTAACAGTGAATGGAGTGGTTCAATAGCACAAAAGTGAAGCCTCCAGAAGTTATTTGTGCAATAGTTTATCTCTATTGAACTGCAACGTGCTAGTCCTGGAGCCAGCAATCCACTCAACCTGAGCTGTAACCACCCCTGCACTAACCGGTAAATGTGACCCCGTGCCATGTCATCTTTTAATGATGATTCATGCAGGCTTTCTGCCCCTGCAGTTGGATACCACTCACCTCTCTGCATGTTAATGACGACTTTCCCTTCGACTGGTTGCTGCAGGATCATCCAGGACAAAGAATAGTGCGAAGGTGCATGCACGACCCACTGGAGACCCTCTGCAGACCTCACTGTGATAAACACATGATTAGGGAGACAAATGATATTAGGGCCAATCATCTCCCACCCACCACGGCCATTAAAGCACCACACAGCAACAATAGATCAGTACTAATTGGATGCAGAATATGGTCATAACAACACATTACACCCATCAATCTCCGAGCCCGTCTTTGAGGAGAACTTGAGTTGACCTTATGATTTACGTCGTGATTGTTACAATTATTTTCAGCAACGATAAAAGTCATACAGTCAACAGTTAAAGAGGCTTCTGTTCTTCTCATCGTGTTGTTGACACAGCATTATGTAGATTTGGATTAGCTCCAGTGTTCGGTTTGTTAAATTGCCACATTCAGCACTATGTCTTGCAACATGGTAGGGGACTATGTTGGAAAGAAAATAAAAAAAAAAAAAAGGAAATGTTTTTTGTTTTGTTTATTATTTCTGCTTTGATCTGTTTTCCTTTTTTACACTGACAAGTTTTCATATACACAGATACACAGATCAGGCATGACATTATGACCCATAACATTATGGGGCCTGGTAAGAGTGGGTGGTACATGCCTTAGTAACATTCACATGAACGTCAGGTTCAAATGTTTCCCAGCAGAAGACGGTCAATGTTGTTTACCTCTCCTGTCAGTGGTCATAATGTTCTGGCTGATCGTGTGCATGATATGTGTGAATATCTTTTCTGCTCTTTCTCACCTATCCAGAGTTTGAACTCTTCTTATTGCTAAAAATCTGTCACATTTTTACATTCACTGTTCTATGCAGATTCCAACACGTCTCATGAATTCCATTCCACTCTATGAATAATTATCGTTATAACTGATGTGACCGAGGTGTTTGGGATTTGGCTGTCCTCGCTGACAGGTTGTTACAGCCTCTGGGTTTAACATACAAATATGTTATTTCACGTTGTGACTGTGACGACTGCGGAGGCTCATGAATGAGGCATTGTGTCTCTAATAAACTCGACACCGACAGCGGGCGGGAATTCCACCTTCTCTTCCTCGTATAAACATTAAAACATTTAAAAATATACAAAGCTGGCCTTTCCAGAAGAATCTAAGCACGGAGGAGTCTTTGGCACATCCATCTGTGATCTCTGTCACATTGTGCTGCCTTCTCATTAATAACATATCACTTAACACCTCTGGTGAACAACATGGGGTGTATTTCTTTCGGGAAAGGAAGAAAATAGCAAGAGACGCCTTCAATGCAAAGCAATCCACAGTGAAAATAGAAATATGGTATGCAAATCTGTTATTGCCATTTTTTATATCATAGGTATGAAGCTAAGGGTGAAGTTCAGTGACATATTTACGGTATAATGAGCTCATAAGCTGCTGACGTAATCAGATTTAACAGTTACATGCTTCAGAGAAGGTGTTCCTGGAAAGTGAACATCACACCAAGTTTGCATCAAAGCAGAACAGAACGAAAAAATACAGACATTTTAGCTAATGATGAGTAAAGAATTGCTTCCCAGGATTCATCAATAAGCGGGATGGGCTCTTTCTAATCCTGAAACGACCTTGCAGCTCTGTGCGTGCCGCCCTCACGCCGGCCTCCATTCCCAGCCTCCTCCGCAGATGCTATCGTCAGGTCACAGGTGCAGACCAAGCGCCTGTCAAATGGAATTGACCAGCGCAGAAAGTATGGGAATTCAATGGCAAAGCATTGTGACGATGCTTCCAGACCTCTGTCAAAAACATGACAGTCAGCCGGGCAGAATCCAATAAAGGGTGAGTCAAGGATGCAATAGCCGCACTGGTCCAGGGATCAAATGAGAAGTCAAAGGTCCAAGACAGAGGGATTAAAACCTCATCGTACGAGTGCCAAGTAGAAACAAATTGCCATCAGATTATTGACAGGAAAGACGGCAGGTTTTTTCGTGCGGTTGCCGTGGTGACGGAGGATGGACAAGTCTATTGAGGATGTGCAGTGCTAAGTAAAAAGTAATGTCAGAAAACAAGTCAGGGAAGGATCAGGCGGCGGGGGAAGAAATCCACTGTGATATTGACTAACAAAGTTATGTCGTAGGACCTGTCACCTCCTGCTTTGATTTACAAGAAAGCATCCAACTTTTATTTCCCCTGACTTGTTTTCAACTTGTACAACGACAAGCATGTGTCAAGCTATCGTGCAAGTATTACACAGTTGCAAATACTTAACCAGTGGGAAATATATGTATTTTGTAATTCTTCTTCATATTAAGATCACACTCGGTATAAAACACAGTGACGATTCCAGACAAATCTGTCAGTGTAGGAGGTCAATTATTATTATAATGTCTAAGGTGAGGGTTCAGTGGGTGAATTAATAGCAGACTAATTAGATGCTGTCACATGTGGTAACAATACCACCCGTAGATGGCTGACATTTATCAGTTCAGCAACATGGAACATAAAGGGATCTATTTTAGTATAAATGTGAAATGAACTGACCCCATCGTAACCATGATCGTGAACGTTTTATTTAGGTTCAGAAGAAAGAGCGCTTCGGTTCGGTGACAGCTTCCAAATACGTCCTTCAGTCTGCCAAATCACAATCAAGCCCGAGCGCGCACCGTACAAGCTAAAGGAAAATTAAAATATCACGCGGCAAGTTTAACTGCGGTTAAGATGATTATCTACAAAAAAAATCCCAGGCTGTTTCCCAGAACACAACAGTAGGGTTTACATTTTTTTTTTTTTTACAGGATTTAACAGAATTCAACATACAAGAAACATTCTCTGTTGCCTCTTCGTTATTCTTTTAAGTGCATGGAGATGCGAGAAGGGATGTTTCGCTATGCAGCCGTCTCCCAGAAATGTAAAATTATTTTGCCCTATTTTGAGACCATGTTATGGAAAAAAATGTTTCTATGGGTTTGACGTAATGTATGAAACTACTACATTAAACAAATGCGTTCTGGTTTCAATGTTTCCTTCCATCACAGGTAGGTTTCTCTGTCGGTTCAGGAGAAGGTATTTCCAGCTGCTTCTCTTCTTCACAGTATCATCTTTGACCTTAAAATAGGATGAGGAGGGTGGAGGTGAAATCTTAAAGTGAGTTTCTGGAATCACAGCAGCGAGCAAAGTAGCTGCTGAGTCACTGATGACATCTTTATCAAATCCCCAATGATTTATTACGGCCATTTGTGCTATGGAACAGTAAAATCTCACTTAACGCACCTTTAAAGGTACAACGGAGCCGTAAAAACACCTTAGGGCGATGTTAAACCTTTTATGTGTGTGATTGGGGCACATCTAGCCTCTGCTGGGTTTTTGTTTTTTTTTTTTGTCTCCCTTCACCTCTTCCAGCCTCGCCTTCCGCAGCTATGATTGTGATGACCGTTGTTGAAGGGCACTCTGAATGAGTTTTATTAAAAAGTATCATCAAATGGCACTCTGCTCCAACATCTGACAACCCGCAGGTGAGTAACTCCCTTTAAAATAATAGTTTGTCCTTCAAAAAACCCAACGCCAAAGGCAGAGATGTGGTGCATTATAGTCGGGTGGCAAAAAAAAAAATAAAAAATGTTTTAGTACCCTTCATAAAACAGCTCTTTCTTCTATCCCTCTCTTTGAAACATCTATTTTTCTCCGGGATCTAATGGGTCTCGTTGGAACTCCTAATTGGCAGTCACTGTACCCACTGTCCTTTGAGCTGCGGTTGCTATGGGGGATTTCAGCGTTCAAAACCAGCTTTGAAGTCCTTAAAAGTGAATTTTCTCTTGGCTGCTGTGGCAGCAGAAACACCGATGACCAAATGGGATGGTAATTGAATGGAAGAGGTATAAATGGAGCCGATGTCATAAGTCTACAACTCTACACCGCGAGTCCACTGTCAGGGGTAGATTCTCATTATTGCCACGGCTAAACTGGCACCGGAGCTTTCTAACAGCACGACCGGGTTCATTCGGCTCCGTGCACGCCTCCTAGCCTTTGTTAGAGAGTCCGGGCACTTGATGCTCACATAGAGAGAGGAGCCTTTCATGTCTTCCCATCTCATTTACTTTTAAACTCAAGTTACTAATTGCTTCTTTTACTTAAATCTACACTGGACCATCTTCAACGACACATTTTCACCATTTGACCTTCTATATCTTCTTACTGCACAGATCCCTGAAATAAAAAATAAAAAAAGCAAGTCTTTTTTTTTTTTTTTGTCATGTGATGAAGATAGTGGTCTCTTACACATAGAATTACACCTACTCCCTGGTGATGATCCCTGTTGTTTCAGAAAACATCCTCTTGCTATCTGTGTGCAGAGCTTTATCTCCAGACTTTCTGTAGGTAATCTGTGAAGGAATAAAGCTTCGATAATATTTCGAATTCAATATTTCTTCTGACAATCAAATGTGCTGCTGAGAAACTTTTGGATGTTGCCTTCGTGTGGCTGTTACTTAAACATGCAGCACCCTCAGAAGGCAGATGTCCGTTCTCTGATGAGTCTGTTTTGGAGGCACAAGGGAAACCTACACAGCATTAGGAAGGTGGTCATAATGTTATGCCTGATGAGTGTAAATATAGCGGTCTAGGGCAGGATATACGGTATGTAGCACAGATTTGTGAAAATTACTATGAAGATGCATTCGCATGATGTTACTGGAATGAAATATTTTTGTGTGCAGCTGCTTTATGAGAGGATACATGAGTTTTGTCTTAGTTTAGATATGCAATGAGCATTGCTTAGATATGCAATGAGCATATGGGGAAAATTCAGCATCTGGTTTCCTCAAGAGATTTTTTTTTTTACATGATCAAAATGAGCTCAGGATTACTACTGCTGCCAGAGGTGAGTGTGTAAACAAAGCATGTTCGGCCGTAAACGTTCTTTCTAATTCAATCTACGCAAACCATCACATTCCTCTGCACTCTACAAGATGAATCCATTGACCCCCTCGCTCTGTGGCTCCTGCAGGAATAGGTCTTATAGTCTGAGAAACAAAAGCTGAGGCATAGATGGCAGTTCAGCAGATAGGATTAGGCTGTAAGTCTTCAAAGAAGTCCCTCTCCTCCAAGGCAGCTCACTTCAGTCATGCTAATACTGTTATTTTTTTTCCTTTATCCATTTTTTTTTTTTTGCCCATCTCCCTGTCCCTCCCTTTTCCCGACCGTGGTAAAACATCATTCCAAGACTGACACTTCACTGAAAATACACTGACAGGTGAATATTTACAGAGGGGGTGTTTAATACTAGCCCTGAGAGTAGGCGAGCTTTAATGCAGCATCTTTGCCTGCGGCGAGGCCGGGGGACCCTCGTACTGACAGTGAACCCCTCCTCCCCGCTAGAAGGATTTGTTTTTTTTCCCCATTTAATTTCGGATTTATGCTTAAAAAAATCACCCCTCTCGACCATCTCCTTTGGCCTTTCACCATCTCTAATACGAACGTGCACTCATGCAGGACTCCGGCGAAAATAAACATTTAATAAAAAACCTTTTGTTAATGCTACTTTATGCCTGTGCTCTTCATGAACTGCCTCGGGGTGCGGTTGTTACCCGGCTGTGCCCTCTTTCACATTAACTCTAATTACTTTGCAGGTGTCTGTCTCAAAAGCAGAATAATTTGGTCAAATGTAAATCGGTATGAATGTTATTGATGGTTTTTCAAGAGTGCGTCAGGAAATTAATCAGCGAGTCACTCACACTCTCTCTTTCAGTGCAGTTTGGGCAGTGAAGTTTCCAGTTTGTCCACAGACCAGTCAAGTGTGGATAATTTAATGCAAAGGCAGCTGACAAGCAATTAATATCAATTACCGGAGGAAACCGTGTGAATGTGACTTCACCAGGCGACTGTAGTTTCCGCGTCTACATGTTCGGAAAACCGCACCGCCTCCCTGGCAAATGGGAGTCTAATCAAGTCCAATGCACTGTATTTCACACTCCACTAAAGGCGCTTAAAAGCAGGATTTGAGAGTTTTCGAACTCGCGAGCGCCAGCACAAAAAGCCATCGCACGGTTCCCGCTGCTATTGCTCTCCTCGTAATTGCACTGGTGGGCTTTTCCCTTTCACGGCGAACGGCAAAAAAGTCACCGGCTTTGTGCGCACCGTCTGATAATGGCAACAAAGCGGGAAGCAGCTGAGTGAACAAAGCGTTACGTAATCAATATCGCTGGTCAGTCGGAACAGAGAGGTGTTGATCGGTTGACTGAAGCTCTGTTTACACAGATTTTCTTTTCTCACGCTGCAGATGTCAAAGGAGAAACTGAGCTCGGAGGAAAATGAGAAGCACTTTCACATCGACAAAAAAAGGAAGGAAAAAAAAAAAGAGAGAAGTACGCGCCAAAGAAAACTGAGTTGATTGAAGGCACCTTGGAAGGTGCTGGGGCAGCGATCCATGCCAGAGCAGAGCAAGGTCAAGGCCAGGCTTGCTTATCTCTGTAAATTAAAACTGTCGTCTCGAACAATGGAAGGATGATTTCAATTAAATTGTGCAGCTAAAGATCTCAGGAGTCACTGAAGAACAAACAGTATAGCTTTATTGCTTTCACATTATTCCCTGCTGTGACTAAATCCTCTGATGTCCCTACGGATCGAGCCGATACCCTCCGGGCAAACGTTAAGTCTTAGGAGAACGATCAAAACCCAACGGAGAGCTTTTTAATGACGCCAAGTGACTGAAACTATATCACAGTTATGGTTACATCCATAGTTTTAAATGTTTGTATTGACGCAGTTTCGATGGCAAACAATGCATGGATGCATGCATGCATCTAATGTTATTCAGATCCACATCACACATGGTCTTCATTCAAGAAACTGGGAGGCGCCAGAAAACACACACAGGTGCAGGGTGAATGTGAAAACTCTGCAGATTTGAATCCAGAACGCTACCTTCCATGAGGTGACGATGCTAACCACTACAGCACCCCTCTAAAAGTACGTTTCTCCAGGATTCAAATATTTCATTGTCACATTTATTTAATAATTTTTTCAATTTAATTATGAATTATTCAGACTTCACTGGGCTTTCGTCGTCCAACCACTTATCCTCTGGAGGCAGAAGTAGACGCCAGCTGCTATAACAAGGCTAACAGGAGCATAATTATGTCACTTTTATGTTTTGTATCATGCACACATAAAAACACACGCTTGTCAGGTTTGGACGTCCACGCAGGCCCAAAAGCAGTGTTTTAATCTTGGTGTGCATGGTAATAATTAAAAAGGCGTCTTTTGGAATTCAGGAGGTCTCTACACTTTGTTGACACTACATTATAAATGTCTGACTAACAGTGACACCTCTGTCCTTAACGTCAAGAGAGAAATTTCCATACTGACACAGAGAAGATACAGGAAAAACGTGTCAACAGAATTTCCTTTTTCACTTTGGCAGTAATGACGTGGGTTTGCAAACATTAAGAGATGAAAATGAACATCGGGCTGTTCAATCTGAATGTAATTTAACATTATGTGGACAAATGTCAGGAATTAAATCTCAGTTTGTTTAACAATTTCAGCAAAGACACGTCAGCTGTTGATTTAGAGCTTAATAGTTGAAGTTTAAGATATAAGACGTTCAGACATTTTTATTCAACTTAATGAACATTTCCTAGACTACAGGCTTGAAACTCTTGGTGTGTATATGTGCATACCACTGTCTGCACGTCTGCAGTTATTGCTGGTGATATCTAAGGGCTGAGATCTGATGTTGTGATCTGGCAGATTGACCTTTGCTCAAAAAGTGACAGCTGTCACTCTGTCCACCCATCAGTAACAACCTGACCTTCTCAGGACGTCTCTCGTTTCACCTCCAGCTCTCTCCGCTTCCAGGCATTTTATTCTGAAGGTATCCTTTGTAATTTTCTCAGGATTCAGATTTTCGGTACCATTTCCGTTTGTTTTCATCACCATTAGGGTGTTTGGAGACAGCGGTGAATTGTCAGCTGGCCTAATTAAAGCGATTTCATGGTTGCCACACTTTGGGGGGAGGGATTTTAATCTGAAATGCTTCAGCGTGCTTATGCAAACGTTCAAAATTAAAAGCATAACCCTTAAAATTAGCTCCCGTACGTTTTTTTCTCCCCCCTCCCCAAGTTTGAAAGCCTCGCCTTAGGTAAACCCGATGTGAACCCCTCTAGTGGAGCTGAACGTTAGCATTTATTCTTCATAATCACATTTGGTTAAAACCTAATTGGCTGAGGTAAGGAGGCATAAATTGGGGGACAAACAAAAGCTACCACAAAATATAATTAGATCAATGGTGGGAAAGTTGGGCTGCAGCTTAAAAAAAAAAGCATTTAAAAAGTGAGAAAAACAACCGGACAAAGAGGAAGAGGCCCCGTGAAGCACTGCACTTCAGGCTCCTTTCCTCCCATCGCAATTAGAGAGCATCCGTTAACCTGCATCCATATTCATGTCCCATCATGAGCCCGATCCATGACTGCGTGCAGCTCTGCGGTCTCCGTCCAGAACAAAACACTGAGTTCCTTCGCTGGTGTGCAGAGAGGCGTGACACCCTGCAGCCTCCACCCGAACCGGAGAGAAAGATTGCTGGAGGTAGCTTGAGGCTAAGGCTCATTTAAAATATTCCACCCTTCTGACGGGTGTCACTTCCCTCTTCCTCTTAACGGCGCCGGTGCCTCTTTTAATGAAACCGGACTGCTTGCACCGCTCAGCAAGCCCTTTGATATTGTCCACAGGAGCCTTATACAATAGCTTGATGGTAATTGTGGCTAATAAATCCACCCCACCTACTCCTTCGCCTCCTCCTTTTCCTCCTCCTCCTCCTCCTCCTCATCCATGCGCCTCATCTCACACCCCGGCCTGATCGGTGCCTGGTCCGCCTTGGATGGCTGCCAGGGAACAGAGACACAGCGGTGTAATGAAAAAGCACAGTGGCAGACACGCACACATTCACACACTCATGTTAATTATTTGTTTAATAAATATGCAATAAGCGCAGCTCCTGGGGCAACAGCAGATCCATCTCAGTGCCGCATGCCTCCACTAAGTGTCGGTCTGAGCTAGCGGGCTTTCAGCTGTACTTTCCCCTGGAACTTCTACACGAGTTATATTCTCACATCGACTGGATGTTCGCATTTGCTACACTTTTTTTTTTTTTTCCTGTATTGTTTAGTGGGCTAGCCTAATCCCGATTATCCCCACATAGCGCTGGAGATGATGCCCTCTCTCCCTGCCTTGCCTGCTCCACAAATAGCGCTGCTTTTTTTTTTTTTTTTTTTTTATCTTTACAGCAAAAGTCTTTAATCACCCACCATGGCTCAGATCAAGGGTTTTACAAGGGTGATTATGAAAGTTTGTGTGCAATAGCTGAGCAAAGATGACAGAGAACCAGTTTATCCCTGATCCTCTATTGTAGTTGGCGCAGGGCTAATAAACCCACTTTCCCATCTCTGCTGGTGAATGACGGAGGAAATCATCAACAAAAAGAGCGAGTGATGATCTGAAAAATACATATTAAGATTTATTATTGTGTCGTTGGCCCTCAGCGTCTGGAGTTTGAGTTTAAATGCAGACTTGTATACACTTTTTCAGTAACAATGCACAAGGTTTCAAATCCTGCTCACCTCATTCTCCTAATTACTGCTCGCATCTCCAGCAACTGTTAAGAACATCTTTGTTATCTATTCACTTAACAGGAGCACACATTTGCCCCACGTTGCTCCACCTTTAATTGTTAGGAAACAAGTCTAGCACCTGTTTAATCCTCAAGATGAAACCCCTTTTTCCTTTGTAAATCAGTACCGTGAAGCTGCACCGGGCAGCGAAAGAAGTATTTAAAAGCTGTAGTGCTAGAAAATGACCCGATTTAAAGCAAATGGTTTACCCCGTTTGTGATCTTGCCTAATGTCTTGTTCCATCTGTGACATTTGTAGTTATAAAAAAAAAATAAATAAACACGAGGCTATTAGCTATTTGTGTGCTCACAGGATCGTATAGAGATTTTCATTGCGTCTAAAAACTCATCAACGTATGTGACACATTCTTCAAATAAATTCAAGGTGCGAGTGTGCAAACTCACATCATAAGAGATGCAGGCTCATTTTTCCAGCGGTTCTGTTTCTGAGTTTATGAGCAGAAGCCTGAACCTTTCAAATGTCAACACTGCGTCTGTATTCTTGATTCACAGGTCATGTGCTAATACACTGCAACACAGTCCTGAGCATGTTTGCGGTATAGACTCCACCAGACAGCTACTTGCTTCTGAATCCCGTATTCGTATTCACCCTCACAGTCCCCCATGTCTTCAAATGCGCACCCCGTGGGTTTTGTATTTTCTGCTCTCTGACGCCGCTGTTTGTCCTCCGCCTCAGAAGATCCTACACCACAGACCTTCCTGCAGCTCTTTGTCACAGCGTGATCGAAGACAATATTGGAGATCTCTAGCGCATTCTTCTCTCTACTTTTTTTTTTTTTCTTCTTCTACTTTTGGCCATCCACCTCTCTGCAATGACTCCCTCTCTTTTGGTGGAGTTCAAACAACCCAAGACCGAGTGCCTGGAGCACTAACTCATCTGGAGTCAGGCCAGAAAGGGGGTGAAAGACAGAGTGAGGCATGAGGAGACAGAAAGGCAAAGAGATGAAGACACAGGGAGGCGGCCAGAGAGAGAAAGAAAGAGATTTATGGTCCATTCCTCAAGAGAAGGACAATTGGGTCTGAATCAACAACTTGTCGGAGAGAAGCATAGTTCTAGTAACTTTTAAATAGTTTTAAACTTAAGCTCAGCTAAGGCTGTTCCAATTAAAGAAACCCCTAAAGCTACAGCATATCTTGAGATTTCAGACAATAGTGGGCTTCTAACTTGGGAGGTAAGTCTCTCTCCTGTTCATGAACTTTATTTAGTTTTCTTTTCTATAGAGCCCTGAGAAGACTGTACATGCTGCTCAGGGCAGGGTCCTGACCTCAACCCGTCCAAATAAACCTGGGATGAATTGAAATGTTAGCTGCAAGGCAGGTCTTATGATCCAACAAACACCTGACCTCAGGGTGAAGGAAGAAACACGAGTACAATACACTGGTACAATATAAAGTAATCCAGCACAGCAGATCAGATATAACATTAAACTTTAAAAATCTCCTCGCGTTCAGTTCTTTTGGACATGCAGTGTCCATCACAGAGACAGAATTGCACCAATCAGCCACAACATTATGACCACTGACAGGAGAAGTAAATTACTTTGATCATCTTGTGACAATTAATTGTTCTACTGGGAAACGTTTGGACCTGGCATTCATGTGGATGTTACTTAGACATGTACCACCCACCTAATCCAGACCAGGCCCCCCACCTGGCAATGACACTGATGGCAGCAGCCATTCCCAACTGGATGCAGTTACCACTAACAACATCTTGTTGTCAGACACCACAGAGCACTCTCAGATGGCCCATGTCCATTCTCCGGTCAGTCAGAACTGTTTTGGAAGCACAAGAAAAAGCCCTAAACCCATTGAATATTAGCAAGGTGGTCATAATGTTATGGCTCATTGGAAGATGTCTCTTATATATTTTTTTTGTTGTTATTAGACAAGTAACAGTGCAGTTTTCACATGTTTGTATGTTTCCATGTGGTATTTCTATTGTTGTAATAACTGAGAAAAGTCCCATTAACTTTTCCGTTGTTCCCCAGTAGTTAGTTAAATGCTGGTCTTTAATTAACAAACCTTTCACTGTAAATGCTGTAATGGTTTGTGTGTGAACTCCTGCCACATCCACCGTATCGATTTCCTCTCTGGGAAACTTTGACAAAGATCTATACTTGAGTAGCCAGCCTCTCAGATGAGCCGAGTGTTGAGGTGAATCTCAGGTAGATACAGAGAGAATAGAGGTTTTATTAGAGAGGGGTAGAAAGGGTGGAAGAAAAGTAAGACGAGTGTTTGCGAGACTGACAAATATTTTCTTCACTCACGCTGTGACAGAAAGCTGCATGAGGGTCAGTGGCGGGAGATTTTCTGAGGCCGAGGGCAAAAAGAAACCGAGGGCAGCGCCCGACAGAAGGAAAACACAGAACCACGGGGCGTCTCTTTGAAGCTGGAGGAAAGTCAGGACAAATATCTCGGTGGAAAAAATAACAAAACCAAATTTTAGACTATTTCAGACTGCGTTAGCGTGGGCAGAGGTACAGTCTAAGCCCAAATCCCAGAGGAGTTCATGAAGTATATTACAGGCAGAACAGTGACATTATCAGTTAGAGCTTCTATGTGGAGTTTAAACAGCAGCAGACAGCGAAGCAGCATGTGGTCACTACCAGCTCCCAAGTAAGTATCATCGGTGTTAACAAAAAATGTAACACCTCAAGTTTGTGATGAGAAACCGTTTCTTACCGGGCAATTTTCAAAGTTATGGGATGTTATGCATTAATCGAACTGTAGGCTGATTCTAGATCTTTCAACATCTTCAACATCTTTGTTTTCTAAGTGAATTACCCCAAATTCAGCCCTGGCCCTGCATTTCCCTGAAGATGGCTGCTCCATGTGTCAACCATAATTACAAGTTTCTGTAATATTCCATTTATTAGCTCTTCTCGTTAGTTTTTGTCACATTAAATCAGTCGTGCAGACAGTTATTTTCAACATACATAGGTTTAAATGCTGTTAGTGTAATTTAAGTTTTTCATGTGTTTTATGGGAACTACAAGCCTATGTCACGCTAACAATAGCAATAAAACAATAGCCTGCTAAAACCAAAACAGTGCAAAACACCGCTGTGGCAAACGTAATTAATATTTTGATTTTGATATGATTTTGGAATATTTTTATAAATTTCTGCCTCGTGTCGTCTTGTAGATTGAGTCACTGTAAATAATTCAAGAGTTTGTTCAAGTTATCTGTTCAATTTAGAAGTTCAGACTCTGCAGCTGCAGCAGCACGTTTCTGAATAGTTAGTTAAAAATGTTGTGTGTCTGAATATGTTACTTAGTTTGTTCGTATGTGTTGTTACAGTTACTACCATGTTGCTAACACTAGCTTTCGCTAACTGTATTGTTACGGTTTGTTGATGCACCAGCATCCACTACAGGAGGGAGTGGTTATTTCCCCGCATGACGTCAAGAAGGGAAAAATCTCAGAAGCGGCTGTTTGAGCACACATTCGATAAAAAAAAAGTGGAGCAAGCAAGTGAGGGAAGTGAATTTTTCTCCTGGAAAAAAGTCATTAACGACCCTGCCACACTCCTGGAACCTTATACTCAGGCTATGGGGACACATATTACTGTTAGAAAACCTTTATAAAGTGAA
Organism: Mugil cephalus; assembly: GCF_022458985.1. Lineage (NCBI taxonomy): Eukaryota > Metazoa > Chordata > Actinopteri > Mugiliformes > Mugilidae > Mugil > Mugil cephalus. Next base: position 7,741,746 of record NC_061778.1, read on the forward strand.
TTTTGAAGATGTGTTGTCTCTTTCTATCTGTCCTCTCCTTCATTCCCAGTAAACAATGAAAAAGAAAGACCTTGTAGTTCTGGCTCAGGGGTTGTGGGTCAGTCTTCTCTATCATGTTTTCCCTCCGCTAAGAGGAAGATGAAGACGAACTTTACACAGAGAACAAGAAAGATGCTCAGCATTTACTTGTCCCAGATTACACAAGCAGAAGCTTCGCCATAAATATTTCTGTTTGTCTTTCACCTCTATGTGCTGCTGTGCAGTGTGTTGAAGCTGTAGAAGTGTGTGTCTGTTAACTGAGTATGCTCTTGTTCATTAGAGTGATTACACTATGACAGGTATTGGAAAATAACTTTTAAAAGGGGAGCAACAAAAACAAAAACAGTGTATCCTTCACTAAATTAGCAATGAATGATTTTAATTAAGTTCATTTGTTTGACTGGCAGTCATTAAACTGACAAACCATTTCACCAGCACCACAAGAACCTTCTTTCTTCCATTTCCTCTTTGTCTCTCTTCTAATTTCTTTCTCTGTATTCCTTTTCTATCTATCATTCATTCATTTTGTCTTTTTCTACTCACTTTCCTCTCTTTCTTTCACCCTTTTTCCCTTTGTGCCTCATTTTATAGTTTGACATTTTGTCTGCACCTCAAATCTTTTTTATCCTTTTCCTTTCTTTCACATCTCTTTATCTTTTCTTTGTTTTTATTTTTTTATTTCATTGTTTATCCCCTCTTCTCTCCTTTACACTACTTACCTTTTTTCTTTTTTCATTCTACCTCTCCATCTTTATTTGCCCTTTTCTGCAAATTTTCTCTTTCTCTGTTTCTCTTTCTATTTTTATTACTTTTTTTATTCCATTCTCTTTCCTTCTTGATCCATTTTTTCCATCTCTTTCTTTTATTTTTTTTGTCTAATGTCTGCTTTCCATTCCGTCTCTCTTCTACTTCCTCTTTCATCTCTTCCTTAACGTCTTTTCTTTCTTTCTCATTCCTTCTTGTTTTATTTGCTTACTTTGTCTTTTTTTTTCTTTTCACCTCTTTCTGTACTTCTTTCTCCCTTTGTCCATCCGCCTGTCTCTGTCTCTCTTTCTGCATCAGTTCTTCTTCTTCCTCATTCCAGTAAGTGATCCCAGCGTGCAGTCATTCACTGACACGAGGCACGGAGCCAATCTTCCTGACAAACTGCACCGCAACCTTTTACCTCTGTATGTAATTATGCCTCCGGACATGCAACACATTCACTTAGCCTAATTAAAGAACGACAAAGACAAATTCTTACATCTTACACTCGACGTCTCGTCAGCTACGAGCCCAATCTTAGACATTTTTTTCCTGCCAGTATTCTAAGTCGAGTTGAAGTGTAGCCATTTTCTTTTTTTGGTCCATTGTTGCATTCTCCAGATTTGGAGCATCAGCTAATCCTCCTCTCTGCTGCAGACACTGTCAGCACCGAGACTCAACCAAGAGGCATTTCTGTCTGCTCCAAAAGCTGGATTACAGACACAAGGAGATTACCCATCCGACTCCAACAAGCACGGAAACAAAGCTATCGCCACAGTGCCTCTCAATGTGTGGTGATTAATTGTATTCTCCGCTCTCTTGTATTAATACAGTCCTCTGGTTTACATGCTCAAATAAAGAATCCCTGCAGTGCAAATTAAGAGTAATGCTCAGAATGCTGTTCTGGCTCGTTTCACTGAAAAACCTCTGGATAATTATTTGTCTTCTGTCTGCTCCGACTGACAGCCGGGTATTAAATAAAAAAAACTGATCTTTTATATAAAACAAACGTTTCTTCGGGGCGGTGCTGTAATGATGTGATAGAGGACTGAGCTCATCTGTCGAACAAACCCCTGGCTCAAGCCCTCAGAGGTGGTGATGGGCTGCTGCTCTCCTCCTCCGGCCACTCATAAATCAAATAATTACATTGCGGCTCTTGAGGGAAGAGAAAAGTTTTTCCATTAACCAGCGCTCATTAACCCACTTCCAAAATGTGCAAATGACTAACTTGGGGGACTTGTGCTGTTATTTCCTTATCGCACACCATTCATGCCAACCACAAGCCTCCACCGCGCAGGGTCCCGCTCACCGTGAGCTGTAAGTGATCATTTTGTCATCAATATTTCATGATGTACATCAATTAACCTTGAACTGTCTGCGGATGGCAGACAAACGCTCCCCGGTGACTGTGTCAGAGGAAGCTCTGCCAAGTCCGGCACGCGCCGCGCCGCTGTGATTGACAGCATTTTAAGAGCTGCTTTTTTGAGGGAGGGATCCTTCTCTTCTTCTGCAGAAAAAGCCACACGTCACTCACTTTTACAGATGTGTGTAATCCAGGCTGCGGGGCCCTTACCAAAGCGCTGAAAGTGATTCAAAGTCGGGGTAAAGGGTCTGCCATATAATAACTGTGATTAGTTCTCAGTGGCAGTGTTTGTTTGCTGTCTATTTTACGCTTTTGTGGAGGGGATTCTGGCTCCGAGGCTATCTTTCCAAGTAAAAGCCCGCGCCTATTGAAATAACCCGACATTAAAATTAAATCTGTCTGGAAGCTGCTCGAGGCACTTAATCATTCCTCTTCATGAATGAAAGACATTCCTGAGGAAAGCCAGAGGGTATGAGGTGTCGCTTGTAGGTTGGAAACCGCTCGGTTTCAAAGATAAATATCGCGCTGGGACAAAGCTCCCGTCTCTGGCCCGCCATCACACGACTGTCAGAAATGACAGAAGGAATACTTTGGTGCCGTATGACATAAGACGAGGACAAGACAGGCTGGTGTCTCTGATCACATCACATTCCTGATCACTGCGGAAAGCAGAGGGGTAAGAGCAAAGCCAAGGGTCTCATTGATCACACAGATGCATTATGGGATGGTAGAAGCCAGTTTTTTATCTGATGTTAAATGCATAGAGGACAGCTGAAGGCTGCATCAAGGAAACTACACTCTTACTTAAATATTTCAACTCAAGTCTCGCAAAAGTTAAAATATCCTCCCTTTCAGGCAATGATTTGATATAAAATGCACATAGAACATATTAGACAGCTTGCATCAGTCTATCTGTCATTTCTTCAGACATCAAATTAAGAAAGCACATTTTCCACAGTGTGGTAAGAAAATCAATATCAACCTCAGGCCTGTGAGGTAAATATGTCGTTGACCTCACTGTTCACATTTTATAATCCTGGCAATTATATTATATGACCAATTTCAGCAGTTTTAACTACCATTCCACACAATATATACAGATGGTGTATATATATTTTTTTGCATATTTTGTATCTTCTTTCAAATTAGTTTTTTGTATATATATAGTTTTATGTATATAGACTATGTCAAGGAACTTTATATAGGACAAATAAACAATGTCTTATGACACCAGTAACCTGCTAGCTTCTATTGCATATGTTTTCCTTACTTTTTATAGTTTGCAGTGTTTACAGATTTAATGGGTCTTTAAAGCTTGTTTCTTTCAAGAACAGGTGATATTAGCTCATATCTGACAGAGGCAGACACATTATTAATGATAATGCATGCAGGGAATATGCTCCAAAATATCAATTACAGTATAATCTATTTTACAAATAGCTCTGCCACCTGTGAAACAAATGAGTTGGAAAGGAAACACAACTTCATTGACAACAATGATTTCAAAGCCATTTTCAAAGGCGCTGGGACATCGGTTCTGGCTTCATTCATCTTTTTCAAACATGTTGTTTTGCTGCCTCTGTGTTTCTGTCCGTACTGGAAACTCATCACCTGATGTTTATGATCAAACATGCTAGAAATGAGGCAGGAATTTGGACTGTGGCAGGGTGGTTAATGACTTTGTTAAGCTCAAGGCCCTTAGGATGAACTAATTAGTGAGTGCAGCTTTCTCTTTGTTATGAAGTGGAATCAGGGATTTAAATCTACAGCCATGTAATTGTTACCTCTCAGATGTTGGAAAATATTCTCAGTATTACGTTTTGCTGGCACAGGATGCCACCTACCAGTCCGCAGATGCATTCAGGTTAATGCATACGGCTGCATTTCAATCGTAATTCATTTATGTGTTCATTCCTTCCAACCCCATTGCCTAGAAATGATGTTTCTATGCAGCTAAATGGGTTTTCTTAAGTGCAACATAATTTCTGCCTGAAGAGTTTTTTTTATTTATTTAGTCTTTGTAACGAATGAAAGTTCACATTTATAAACTGCGTCAGCATCGGCATGAGTCACAACAAGAGAACAGGCTTTGCTTCCAGACTTTAGGTTTTGACAAAGGTTAGCGTAAGAATCTTAAGGGAACGGTTGTGGGTTTTGCTAAATGTAGATAAACGCAGTGGGTGTTTTTATTTTTATTTGCGTAAAATGCCAATCCTAAGTACACACAAAAAAACTGAAAGGTGATTTTTAATGATTTAGAGTACCACTTTTAGAACTTTTGAATACTTATTTGTAAAAATGGCAGCAGATGTCTGCAGCTCCACAATCGAGCGCAGTGTAAACCATTACCTACATAGATACAAACCTTTAAAAATGTGTATTTTACACATGGTTGCACAGATGCAGATGATTCTTATAGATACTAGTCTATAATAAAGAGCCCTGGGCCTTCTTAATCCCTCCTTTATGGGCTCCAATAAGAACTGTCAATGAAACACATAATACTGCACAACACTCGCACGTCTGCAATAATGAACATTCACACTCCCTCTCCCACTGTATTTTATTTTAATATATTGTATTTCTTATCCATTATATTCCTGTATCCTGTATTTCAAAAGCTGTAAAAATATTGTGTTTCTTATTTTCTTATAATTGACGACATTCATGCTACTGGTTTAGTGCAATGAAAACAAAGGATTCAAATTCAGTCACCATTTCCTCATTCCATTAAGGAAAACAGTCACCATTATGTTTTTCCTCAAAGCATTTGTGTTGTTGCATTGGTTAGTACATAAAACTAAATTTCAGATTTTTGATTTTATGGCAGTTGTTGCATGTGACAGTTTTTTATATCACATATCTTTTGTAAAAGCACCCACAAGACAATCTACCTTACTCGCCTCCTTTCAGGTTCTAAGCTATTTGCACCTTTTCAGGTGGGTGTATGTCCATTACATAATGAATGGGGTACTGTGACTTTTACCATGTTCAGTGTCTGATATTGTTTATTCTTCTTTATGTTCTGTCAGATTATCTTTAGATAAAACCACTCAGCTCCTTCATTTGAACTTTAACAATGACTCTGCAGTCTGCGCCGCCTTAAAAGCAGCAACCCAAACAACAACAACAAAAAAAAACACCCTCAACAGTTTGATTAATGTGATAACGAAATTTCTGTTTCACTGAGTCAGCGACTGTCTGGAGAGGAGAACGTTGTATTCTTGGCCAGAAACAGTGAATAGAAGAGCAACTAAGGGTAGTGATATTTCCTAAAGCCTTGAACCCTTTCCAATAACACTGGATTCATGTGACCTTTTCTTTGCGATGGAATGGTTTCGCCCACGGATTACGCACAAAATCATTAAAATGGCCACGCTGGCAGATGGACTGAACGCGTCAGGACGAGAGCCAAATGTTATAGCACCTTATGGAGTGTGAAAGGTTAACTGGGAAAGGAGTGTTGAGAGAAGAAATAAAGCCATAAAACAAAGAAATAAGGAGCGGGAAACACATTCGCTGCTATGTTTTCATTGTATTTCCGGTTCTGAATAGATTACATCTTGATGCTAATGTATGTATTATGCAAGTTAAATGGACGAGACAAACAGTATAGATTAATCTGCAGATCCATCTTGGGTTATTACCTAGGCTCTTCATAATGATTTATTACAATGGTTAAATGAATAAAAGCACCTGTGAACACACTTCTGTTTGCAACGTCCCACTAAACCCTCAGGCTCTCGCCTCCACCTGTCTCCTCCAACGGAAAATAACTCAAGTTGCACGTCTGTGGCTTCGCATCCCGTTCTGCTCGTGGTCAGGGAGCAGGTCCAGATGGCGGCTCCATTAGTCAGAGCCATGGAGTCACCCTGGCAATGCAAATACCCGTGTCACATGTCCAAAAATTGATATGGATGATTATAAAGTCTTACACACTAGCTGGTTCCCGGGAATAAAAACCATGAATTCTCCGCTAATCGTCAGTGAAAAATTTAAACTGCCTCCAGGTCAGTTTCAGAGGCTCCTTGCAGCTTTCGGATCTTTAAATTGGGGGTTGGTAACAGTGCGCTGATCTGGACAACTCACAGCATCACTGTCCATTTGCCATTTGTCAGATTCTCCAACTGACGAGTAGCACGCCGCCAACACTACAAGCCTCAGCTGCACCGCGGTGCTCATCAGACGACAAGACCAGAACAATCCTGAACTTTCCACTCATTTTCAGTAGAAATAATTCACAAAACGTCTTCTGGGAGGGAGGAAACAGGATCATAACATAAACTGAGCACAACTGTCCTTAGTGAGTTAGAACTGAGCGATTGTTCGTGTGCATTATCTGCTATCACTTCCCCGCTGCGAGGCTCCTTGTGAAGGCATTAAAATAAAATTCATAAAGAAGCATTGTGGACGCGCTTTAGCACAGTCAGGACTTCACAAATATACACAGTGAACTGCTATACAGCACACACTTTAAGACTCAGGGTGGTAGTTGCAGTTAATATTCTAAACAAAGCCTTTGCCTTTGTTGTCATTAAGACGGACACAACTCTTTCAGTCCTATTTCAGTTTAACTAACTTACTGTTGTAGCATTTATTATCATTAGCCATCTGTAGCTTATTTCAGAAGCTTATTTGTGAAGTTAAAACTTTGTTAAGAGGCAGACAGACAGGAAGTGTCTGGTAGCGATGTGAAGACAAGAGACCATCAAATTTTAATGAAATTCAGGGAGCTGTGGCAATGATAGGATAAAAAAATAAATCTTAAGAAACAAAAACTGGCCACAATCAAATTGAACCAATCTCAACACTGAGGCAATGACTAATGGGTGCTGGACACTTTGGTTCCACCACCAAGTTCAACATACTGATAGCAGGCTTGGAGCATCACCCAGATGAAGGGCTCTGGGTCCTATGGGTTGAGGGTAGGGGTCTCTATGGATCATCCCACAGATACTTGACTGGTTTGGGATCTAGTGAATTTGAAAGCCAGGTCAACACCTCGTGCCGTTCTTCATGTTTTTTTTTAGCTGCATCCTGCTGGGGATGACTGCTGCCATCAAGGTGTCATTGCTATGGGCTGGAGGTGTCTGGTCTGGTCATGTCTAAGTAACATCCACACCACGAATGCCAGGGGCAGCAGAACACTGAATAGCCAAGATGTTTAGTGTTACTCTCTTCTCCTGTCAGTAGTCATACTGCTATGTCTGATCTATGTATTTATGTTCTTCTTGTTAACAAACATCATGAAGTTCAAGAGGGTTACCAAGGCAACTACAGTCTGGAACATCCACTAGCGAACAACTGTCAGCTACAAAGCCACAGATAATGACTTCATGTAATTTCTTGTGACTGAAATGTGACTGATTTCATAAAACAATCACTTACATGTTCTAATCTGGTCCTACATTAATTAAAATCGCTTTTATAAAGAGTGACTTCATGACTTGGACACAACAGATGGGTATAACATTTAAAAAAAAAATAATGAAAATGCATCCAACCTGCATTCGAGGCTGATTGTAGATTGAGATGCATCGTAGCCAAGGGCAGAAAAGTTGTGAGCGGAGACTTAAACAAAGACAATATACATACAGAAAGCATACAGGCCTGTTAGTGTTTATCATTATTGATCAGGTCAACCAGAATAAATATCATTCATTCCAGTGTGTCATTTGTAGGAAGGTTGTTATTCTCATAATCAACCTGCTTTAGTTTTATTCCTCTAGCACTTTTGGAAGGGTAAGGTTAACAATAGGGAGCTATTGGGCACATTGATTACCACTATTACAGGAAAAGTTACTGTACAAATACTGAATTTTGCTTTGTGTAATAAGAATTGCTTAAATCTTGATCAAATTAGATAAGTTCATTTCTCCTTAATTATTTTTTTAACCCATTCATCTCTGTCATTCATCATAACATGGTGTAACTGGAGTTGACGAGGAAAATATTCAGAATCTTTTTTATTTTGATTTAGTGATTTATTACAAACATGTAAATGATATGTATATTTGAGCAAATAAACAGAAATGTTAATTTAAAAAACCAACAACAATAGTTCAAAAAATGTAAAATATAAAAGCAGCACAGTAAATCCACTTACATGTCCGAAAAGGGGTGGGAAGAAATACAACTTATTTACTCCCGCCCCTTCTCCATAAATTATTAATATAATAGTATAACATCTCCATCTTTCTTTGATATTACTTCCTACTATTTTTATTGCATTGTTTTTGGCTTTGAATATGATCGTTGTTGTCTGTAGTTCTATGACGTCTCCGAGTTTTAGCAGCTTTGAATATAAAAATAACGTGTTTGTGTGATCTTTGTGACCTGCCTTATGAATAACTCTCATTGCTTTGTTTTGCAGAATGATTAGTGGATTTACTGTACTGATGTAACTGTTGCCCCAAACCTCTGCACAGTAACTTATATACGGAAGAATTATTGAACAGTAGAGAACGTGGAGTGATTTGTAATCCAGGACCTGTTTTGTTTTATTTATGCTATGCTTCTTGTTTCTTTGGACTGTGTGATGTGTGGTTTCCAGTGGATTTGGTCATCTATTATTACCCCTAGGAATTTAATGTCTCTAACTCTTTCAATGTTCACCCCATCCAGTTGAATCTGTAATTTTAGATCATTTCTCCAGTTCCCAAAGAATCTCAAAGACTTTCTTTTCCATAGTCGTATGTTGAGTCACTGTGTTTCACATAATGATACGACAGAGTGATGATCTAGCCCATGACCCACTGATGAAATCGTATGAAAGTTGTTGCATTTACAGTATTCGCAAGTGGGTTACTCTGATTAGACTCCCATTCACAATCACAAGCCGCACACAGTTAATGAGACACGATTCCTCACGAAGCACTTATCTTTCTTCTGGACACAGATTAATTGAAGATCTGGCTTTCATCACAAATATCTCCATCTCATGCTGACTACGTCATACCATGAAACAAACCTGTAATTACCGCTCACCTTTGCACAGGGGGTGCAAAAGAGAAAAGAAAATACTAAAATATACTGTAAATGTCTTAATTTTCCTTTACATCATGCAATAATAAATAAACGCACTTAATAATCCTTGGACTTCACATAAAATGTAGTTAAAATAGTGTTTCAGTAATAAAAACACTGAGTTTCTGTTAGTCAGACCACTACATTTAATCGTTAAAAACTATAGTAGAGCTATACTGAGGCACAGACTGTTCACCTGACTTGAACAACAAAATCCAGCCACACACAATCACCGGGGCGCAGTGATCAGCACGGCTTAAATTCAAATCAACGTTTAATACTTCTGCCAAACACGCTGATGAAATACTTAGCCGAGATAATTCTCCTTACACTGACAGATGTTTGCTCGCTTTAACCCACCTCTTCCACCGCACATGCTGATGCAAAGTTTGCAACCTTGAGTTATGTTGGTTTCTGCTGCGCTGTTGGTCATACCCTCCATCTGTTTACAATTATCCCTCTATGGCATACGCGCCACACCGCTGTCTTGTTTTGCCTTTGTTAAATCATCAGCTATTTTACTTTGCGCCGTGGGTTGATTGTTTGCATAATCATCTCTTGTAATTTAAAAAACTAATTGGCACCTAAATGAATCCAGCAGCTGTAAGATTTACATACGTATTTTCGGGGTAAATCATGGCACCGTTTTGGAAATATCATCGCAATTTGAACATAAGATCCAACCCACAGGGACTTTAGAAAATGTGGTGAGTGAGAAGTAGAGAATTTAAAAGATATTTTCATGCTTTGGCTGTAAAACGCTAATCTAAACTTCAGCCCTTCGCTGAAGTTTTTAATCTTGGGTCAAACGGTTGTTTTATGAAGCATAAAACAAGGCAATTTATTCAAACTAAATGAGACGCGGTGCCATGAGTTCTTATCATTTGGCATGTTTGTGGCTTTCTGAGCAGCTGAATTCCAGTGATCCTGCATATTGCTGATGTATTGAGGACAAGGGGCTATTAATCCTAACTGAACCTGTCGAGATAACGCAGAGCTCTGGTGGATTGTGCAATTTGCTCCTAAAAGTAGAAATTTACTGTTATAGCAGTGATTACTCCCCATGAATCTATCCCCGCATTACTTTGAAAATCAAGTTTATGCAGTCCTGCCAGCTTTGCCATCAATACACTGAAAGCCGTGCTGCCTCCTTCTAACTAGCACAATAAAATAACTTTATCTTCCAGAGTCTGTAAGTGAATATTGGGTGCCAAGATGATATTGTCTCCAAAGGTCAAATACAAGATGAGAGATTGTGGAAAAGAGTCGATTTCAGCACAAAGTCGTTTGGTAGAATTTGGGCAATAAACCGCTGCAGCTTCATGCAGAAAAAATATTTTATTAACATTACTAAAACTTCATCTGAGCTCAGAAAGTAATTCACTGCAGTAAACTGAGCCGCAGCGCCGCTTCTACACGCTGTGTACTTCAAATGGCTCTCGTTCAGTCAATTGTGAGGGTAAAAGTGTTTATACCTGCTCTGAATAACAACACTCAAACTGACACTTAATAGTAGAATCACACTCGCAGACGTTGTTTCCTCTAAAGCATTCGAGGCAATATACACAAAAAGTGGCAAGCATACTCATGGGAAGCAAGAAGAGTGTGCAGAGGCACTGACATCCTTTTTCAGAAAATCGTAAAAACTGTTGGCCTCAGTTTCCCCCCAAACCAGCTGGATCCCTATGTTTCCTACAAGCATAATGAGGCCTTTAGGTTCCTATTCCACTGGAGCTTAAACTGTGCCTGTATTTGTAGAAGTCTTGGAAAACACACCCCATCACACAACAGGAAAATACTGTGACCTTTATGAATGACACAATGAAATATTATAAAAATATTGTTGGTGAGGATTTATAAATCTCAGTGTTTTCTGATATATTGATCAAACCTCCGGCAAAATTGTAGTTCATGAAAACATCCATCAGGCCATGAAGACACAACATAGTTTTTTTTTTGTTTGTTTGTTTTACACTCTATTACAACTGTACCGACTTTACAACTTGTGTGGAATATGTCTCACGTCTTTGTGCGTGTCCAACACTATGAAAATGACCTAAACAAAAAAATAACAAATTTGATCATTAAAGGTGCATCCTCAACCTCCTGAGACCTCCTGAGACCCTGCGTCCCCATACGGGGACCAGAAGATTTAGGTTTTATTGCAGCTTATTCTGCTTTGCTTACCCATTGTCCTCATTAGTGGACGATTTAGTCTGCCATCTAGTAGTAACAAAGGTTAAAACTTCTTTATTTATGCTTTTTAACATTTCTAGTTTGATATGACTCACAAACTTAACAAATTATAACGTGCAACAACGGCGCTAATTAGCAAGTACTCGTTTGGGGATGTTGGGACTTCATTGTTCTGTCTTTGCTCAATGATGTATTAAAGTATTAAAATAAACTGTTTTATATTTTGTCACACATTGGTTCTTTATAATACAAATAATGAAATAATCCTAGTGTCCAGGTATGAGGTCACTGTTTTTTTTCTCAAAAACTACTACTTCCTGTTCAAATATGATGCCTTGTTTTCATACGTTTTAGGTCGTACTGATCTCAAATACTGTGGAGAAATTAAAAATGCCTACCAAATAAAAGCTCAGGTGTCAGGAGGTTAAACAGGGACTCAGTAAGTAACAGCCCATCACAATAGCACACATGTGAGCATCTCAACTGCTTTGGAAGTAGATGAGGTTGCAACCCAAGCAATCTCAGCTACCATCCTGTCCATCCATCCATGTGAATGCACTTGCAGTTGTCTTCAGTAGAAGACCAGTTTGTGGATGAAGGAGGACATGAAGGTAGTTGATGTTAGAGAAGTGGATAAAGTGACACAGCCGAGATGTAAGGAGATGATTCTCTGCGGCTATCACTTGAAGGGAACAGCAGGCAGGAAGAGAAGAAGACTTTTTCAGTACCATGTTACGGCCTACTGGAAGTTGTCTAATAGAGGAAACGTACGCACTGATAGAGATTTAAAACTCCCCGCATAAACATTAAGAATGACCTAAAATAAATAGTGAATTAAGAATAAGGAAAGACTTCAATCTATATTCTGGTTAAATATAAAGCAAGTTGTTGAAATGCCAATCAAATATGATGGTCTGAATAGATGTTGAACGTGACAGGCACAGAACCACTTCCGTTCGGTAGCAAAAATAAACCCTAATTAGTCATTTCCAAATGTGCTCACAGTTCATATCTTAGCACCTGTCCCTCTGAGTCTCAAACCACCTGCACATGAATGAAGAGAAGCGAGGTGTCAGAGGTAGCAGATCTGCCCTTTTCCAGGAGTGTGACTACCAATCCCTCTGCACGACCTCAGCTTACAAAGATCCCTCGACTGGGATTTGTAACCATGGATACCCGAGTACACACATTAGGTCCACTCCCTGTGTAAACTTTAAAGGTTCTGTACCATGTAGTACTTCATTACATCTGATTAAAAGTCTCTTTTTAATCTTTGCAACATCACGCCACATTTAGGTTATTCTTAGCCGTTGTGCAGCTGTGGTCAAAGCGGTGACAGTGGTGAGTTATTGAGCACCTCTGGCGAGGATGGGTCCCCTTTGTTCTGGCCCCTTCTCCGCTGAGCTGCTTCACTCCATCTGAATTCACATTCCTCGTCCCTGATACCACACTCAGTCAATGACTCCATCAAAGGCCTGACAAAATACAGACAGGCCCCTCTCCATCACTCTCCGCTGCGATGAAATGAGCTCTGGAGCTGTTTGTTCAAGGCGAGGAGCCCTCGTGGGCAGTGATGGGACGCAGCAGCTAGCCTGTCCCCAGGAACAAATGGCTCGCAGCTCACCTCATTTTCTTGTCTTTTTTAGTATTATTGAGATTTCTTACACGGAAGGCAGCTATCAATCATTGTCAACGCTGCATAAATTTTCTTCAGACCTGTCGCTGTCACGGTCCAAACTAGTAGGCAGTCCAGTGAAATGGTTCTTAAGGTTTTTAGGATTTTTTGAAGACTGAGCTTGCAAGAAAAAAAAACACAGCATCAGTTGTCTCCAGAAATACACTAAAATTACAGTAATGAAGAGACAAAAGCTGTGGAAGTGAGATTACTGTTCCGATAGTCATCTTTGGTATCTATAGTTCCCCAAATCTAATGCGACGCAGAAGGAGTGGTTTGTTTAAGTTAACCCCCTTCAGAATTAGAGAAGTTAGTGTTTTTCAACAGTTCCAACTGTTTTAGAGCTTTTAAAGTTTACTTTTATGAAGGCTCAACTCTTATCAGAACACGAGCTTGGTAACATGCCATTTAAACTTCAGGAAATACTACCACTGCACCCAGCTGGACACTCCCACAACCAATCAGAGCCTTAGATGACATGAATGACAACGTTGCTGTTACTCCTCCGTCCATCATCGAATAAAGCCCATCAACACAATTTGATTGGTCTGGCAGATCTTTGATGGAGCAAAATCAGTTCCCAACTGAGTGACTTCAGACCAATTTTCCGGCAGAAAGATTTAGGGGGCAGGGGGGAAGTCGAGCTGGTTTTCAAGCAATTTGAAAAGATGAACAAAGCCGGAATTGATGTGGGCAGCATCAATGAAGTGTCCGTCTCGGTCGAATTCTTGTGTTGAATGAATTCAGAAATGTTTTCAGTGTTTCAAAAGTTCCACCCTGACATGTAAACACATGTTTTATTTCATTTTATTGTAGAGTTGGAATATCTGAGTTCATTCAGGTTGATCATTTTCAGCATCAGGGAGCAATAATAATGAGCAGGCTGAAAGAAAAGCCTGAAGGTAACCAACGAGCCAATAAAATTAGTGAATAGCTGCTAATGACACATGCTGCTGAGCTCTGGATTTGAAAGACCAAAAGTTTTGGTAATTAAAGCATATTTATGGATACAACCTCCCATGAAAGCTAATTTCTTGTCAGCATTTCTTTAAATGTTTGTGCATTAGCTGTTCCCAATATAATGCTGCTGTCACTGTCCTATATTGACATTTGTTTTAGGTCAGTGATATTAACAGCTTTTCCAACTTTTTGCTACAAATCCAACCTCCTCCAAATTACTGGAATCTCCTACTTCTTTCGGCTTGAAACCAAAATGTGCCTATAGTGTTTGGATATTTGGCTTCGCAACTAAATCCATGACGCCAATAAGAGCTCATTGAAATGCAGTCTGTTGAATATTAGGAGTAAAGTGCCTCGAGACAAACAGTTGGCGAGACCAATTCTCCCCTGAGGTGCCATTAAACCATAACAAAAGAAAGAGACAAAACGCGATGACATCATTATGTAACCAGCCAAACCTCAAATGGTGGAAAACAAAGTTGAAATATGAAATCATGACAACGCTTCTGTTTCATTCAGCCGTTTTTCCTCATAGGTTAATGGAATTTATTCTAATTATGATGCAAAATTATTGCAATCAGCTCAAATTATTGCAATCAGGCGATTATGTAACAGCCGTGACAGGCCTATCTGTCATTATGAGCACCATAATGAAGTCTTTTGAAGGACTTTTATCTCCACCATTGACATTTTCTCCCCATTTAGATTTTGATTTCATGAAAGGGCGATAATTCTTCGAAAGCCATCACGTCTCCTTTCTGTGTCAGCTTCTGATTACAAAGACATAAGCTGATATAAGATATTGATATTTTCCAAAACATAACACCAGGAAGCCTTCTCTCTCAGCATGTCCTCCTCCTACTCTGAGCTCCACACGCTAATTAGGTAAAGATTTTTCCCAGGACTAAAGCGCTTATATTGTTTCGTGTGTTGTGTGCATGGTTGGACGACCAGACTCTCCTGCTGTCGGCCAGAAAATAGATTATTAAGATGTGCCCACAAAGATGACTTTTCCTAACTTGACCACTTTATTTCATGGAAAAGACTGCACCAAACCACAGAGAGACTTCAAAAATACTGATGGCGCACTTAGCCGCTCGCTGCCACGTTCATTTTTCTTGATGAAAATGCAAAATCCAATAATGTTTACTTACACAATTACACTAGCCACAGCCACAACTCCAGGCAGGCACACTTAAACTGAAAAGTGTGACTCTAATTGCCATTTAAAGGGCCCTCTTTTGCCGGCTAAATTGTTAGACTGCTTATGTTCTCCTTAACAAGATTGGTAGTTTGGAAAAGGAGAAAGGATTCTACGGCGAAATGCTGCTGAGAAGAGAAAAGGGCACAATTAGTTTTCCGATCAATTCGCCGGGATGAGGAGGGGGGGGCTGGGCCGAATCAATACTCTGATTATGCATGAGGACGTCATCCGCTTACATTGAGATCAAAGCATCAATGGTTTAAGCTGAAGCAACTGGGGATCCATCTATAATCTATAAGTCATGTGTGGAGAGGAGGACGACGGAGAGCCAGACAGACATATATACAGAGGGATATATTACAATATGATATGTAAATGGAGACATGTTGTCTTTACCCCAGAGTGTATTATATGATGTTGGCTTTTATTATCTCATTTGTAATCAATAATGTGGAAATTCTCAGTGGAGACACTTAGAGGTGTCCCTTGGGAGTTTGTCTGAAAAGCAAACAGGGAGAAGAGGGAGTGGTTTTATCTAAAAGACTGTGGAGGTTAATGGGAGCATCAAAAGGAGCTGGTAAAAGCAACGAGTTAAAAATGCTAAATAAATACGTACGGCTGGCACCGGGAACCGAGTGTGGACTTGACATTTATTTTCTGGACGGTCAGAGGGGACTCAGGCTATTACAGAAAGCCACACATACCTAACATTTACACTTGCTGTTGCAGAAAAGAGTAAGCAATCAAAAGGTTGCGTGAGACATTCAAATATTTATTTCTGGTTTACGGAAAAACCACCGCCTCTAGCTTTTGTCTTTGAGGTCAAAGGATTATGACGCTTTGCTCACGGTGATAAGGAAATGTGCGCAATGAAAGCTTTTTGTGCATGATCATTGAGAGGCACGGCCTAAATCAGAGCGAGTCTCATCTGTGTGAATTATGGATTGGGGGAATGGGACACATTGTTTTGTCCCTTTACGGAGAATAGGAAGCAGCAGACAGATAAGTAAGTGAGATGAAAGAGCGGAGCACCTGGCAGGTCGGCGCTCTAACATCTTTGATCCGCTGAGGCAAACATCAAAGTCTCTGTTGGGGGCTTTGTGTGGACGCCAGTGTGTGAAGCACTCACCACTATAAGCACCAATCTGCAGCGTTAAAGTGCTACTCGATCACAGCGGAGGCTTTAGATAGAGGGCTGTTTTTTTTTTTTTTTCCGGCGACTGAAATTACAACGATTGTGGAGTCTCTCTAAAGTGAGTTTGATCAATCTGGAGATAACAGGAGGGAAATTTCAGTGCAATTACCGTTGGAAGACTTTGCGGGGACATAAAACACACCTCGAGAGTGTGAGTTGTGTTTATAGTTGAGCTGAGAAGGGACAAACGGATAAATATGCTTACATTCTCCACAGACTACATATGTGAAAAGTAAGAATAAATATTTCTCCCAAACAGTTAAGGCTCTTAGAGATTCTGCTCCGATCGACTGCCTCGTGAATAAAGAAACAACCCCACAACATGTTGCTACATCCCGACTGCTCCACCAGAAGTATGTAGCTTCACCTGGTTCCACTGAAGGCTGATTTTAAGTACTGTGGGACATAACCTACGTGTGTAGCGTATGACAGCGTGAGCCACTTATACTAATGCACTTGTCAATCAAGCTGTCTCTGTAAAAATGCTAGGGATGGCTACCGTTAAGGTTTTATCCGATACTGGTGCCAAACCGATACTTTTAAAATGATGCCAGTGCTTAAACAGTGCCTGAACTGGTGCTTAAAAAATGGAAAACATACAAACTTTGTTCAAAAAAACGGTGCCTTTTTATTTTTAAGGCATTTCATGACGTGCAAGTTGTAGGTCGTAAGTTGCAGAGTCTGCATCTTTTGAGGTGATCTCCAGGGGTCTTCAACGTTTTTCAGGCCAAGGACCCCCAAACTGATGGAGAGATTAAGTGGGGACCCCCTACCTATTGTACATGTTCTATATTAAACTTGGCCTAGTGCTATTTATAAATATTCATTATTATTATTATTATTAACATTTTGCATTCGATGTTTAGCTGTACATACATACATATATATATATATATAAAATGTCTAATCAACCAAAAATTTTGCTACCCCAAAGCAGTGCTTCCATGGACCCTCTAGGGGACACGGACCCCCTGTTGAAGACTTATGCCTTAGACATTATGAAGGTTCACTTTCATCCATGCAGTGGAAAAACTGACGTCACGTCACATGTACCATCGGCACGTGACACTCTTTTTGTTTCAAAAAAGTTGATGGAGGAAAAAAAGAGCTATAATGAAGCACCAAAATCTGCGTTGCTTTTCGGTCTGGTTACTAGCGTTTGTGTCAGCACCAGTGACACAAACGGTAGTAACTACTAGTACTAACGGTAGTAACTACCAAACGCTAGTTGGCGCTGTGTCTTTTTTGCCAGTCGGGTTTATTTTTGTTTCCACTTCCTGCTTCACCTTCAACAATGGTTGACGAGCGATACAAATGTTTGCATCTCCAAATCTCCGAACCTCTTCAGTTAACCTTTCCTTAATGGGTTCCATCTTTATTGATACAAAACAAATCAATTTGAAATGTGCGAAGCTGCAGAAGCCGACCCAAACACTAAAGATGAAATATATACTTCCAAGTGGACCAATCACAGTTCTTGTGGTTCTTGCATCATCGTGGTCTGTAATTTCTGGGGATGGGTACGGTGATGCAGAAATATAAACCGTGCAAAACTCCTGTTTGCTATTGCAAGAAAATCAAAGGCATGCTATACAGCTCTGGAGGAAGTAAAACAGCTGGCAATGATCTATGTCTTCATTGATTCAGCTCCTTTAAAACCCGTTTTAATTCACAGTCCCATATTTCTGTAGTCAAATAACGTACAACCTGAGCAATTCTAATCAATTTGTTCAGTTACAGCCAACCTGAGTGACAATTAGAGCAAAGTCTGCTGAAAACAAAGCAGCACGGCACATCTTTGAGGTTTTACTAGTTATACATACATAATGTACATGTAATTAATTCATGATGCTCAAAATCACTTTGCATCATATACAATCAACTACAAAACACACAGAAACAAGCGACAGAGCATAAATGAGGAGCGAGGCAGTCGCTATCGGTGCGGTGGTTGATTCATACTAAGAGCAAGCAAGCACACAATAACCAGCTTTAAGAAGCATGTTTCAGTTGAGTGCTGGAAAGATCGACAAAATACCCACAGTTAAGATGCACCATCTCTGAGAGGTTTTGTTCCGTGGTTGTGTATATATTTGAATATTTCACAGTTTAATCAAAAATGCATATATTGATTTGAGTACAGAGCTCTGATTATTCATGGACACTTGACCTACTGTCGACTAAACATAGAGAATGATATGATGGAGACAATCCAGTGTTTAGGATGAGGAGGCAGGAGAAAGGAAAAAAGGAAATATGGTTAAAAACATAACTGAAACACAACTGAAAATCTGCTGCACAGTAGGATGAAAGTTTAAAACCGTTTTCTACAAAAGTACAAATGAGTACACGCAGTAAAATAAATCACTTCAACCAGCAGTAAGTCAACACAGATGAAAAAGTAACAGGAAATAACAGGGAAAAATGTCATCGTGCTCCTTTGGTAAGACTAGTTCATCATCGAACGAGACATGATAAAAAAGGAGCTCTGCAGCACCGCAGCGCAGTTTACAACGAAGCTACAGATGTACCTGCAGCAGAATGGGCCTCTTATTATGTAGCGAGCAGCTGGCCACATGAGACAGACAGATGTGCTTTCTCAAAAGAAATATAACGCTCACAAGCAAGAGGAGAAATGAGATCACGTACTGAACAGAACAGCAAGATGCTTTATGAGGGATGTAAGAAATCCAGATATTTAGAACTAATTAAACTTTTAAGTTGTCAAAGTTAAATTCAGTGTCTGTAACAGTTTTAAATATTAATAAGTCCTTGAGAATAAAGTTTAGTTCCTCTCTATTCATGAGATTAAAGTGACCGCTGACTCGATAATGAAGCTACCTGAAGTTTTTCTGCCATGTTCTATTTGATTTACTGACTTGGTTCTGTTCAATTTGTTTGTAATTTTGCATTGTTTTCCCAGCAGTGCGTTTTAATTGGCTGTGGGAGAAGAGTAAGCTGGTCGCCTCCGAGCGGCTGGTACACGGGCAGTGATGGGGGAGCGGTTTGACTAGATGTAATTAAACTAGTAAATTTGCATTGAATTTTACATTCCTCCCGGGGCTGTTCAACTAAATTCAGATTTAATTGTGTTAATATTTTAGTTTTTTGTTAATCTTGTTGACATTAGAAGTTTTACTAATTAGTGTAACACATGCAGAATCAGTCCACAAGTTAGTGAAAAGCTTTTCTTTTTTTGTTCATTTGTTTAATGCAGATTGAGTCATCTGATTAATATGAATGACAAACCTGACACTTGAGTTATTCTGTGGTGAGTTATCCCTGAACTAACTGAGGATGAGGATATAAATTACAAACTATAGTTATGTGTGAAATCAATGCAGTATACAATATGCATCTGATTCATAACCTTGTCTTTCAAACTGAGGTCAGAACTTATTACCAGCCACATGAGGAAATAGATAAGATTCGGGTATTAGTCTAAAGTTGCACAGATGCAAAAACTTGAGGCCTTGATTTTTAAAATGTATTTCTAAACTAAACTGTAGGAAAGAATATCAAGAGGGTAAAGCAGATTTAATATGAATTTTTAATGCCTACCACAATTATTAAGTAATATATAATATATAAGTAGTATATTGTAATTTAGCTTTTTTAAAGGTGTTACAAGAAGTCGGCCACCCTTAGCTGTATTGGGGCCAACCTTCTTCTGTATAAATAGATTTTTTTTTAATGAGTTCATTATCCATTCATGTGATTTTGCTCAAAACTTTGTTGCCAAGTCAAAATTAAACTTGTATGGTATATTGTTTCTGACTAGGTTTCCTGTTAAGCTAATATTAGCTAGCTAAACAGTAGGCGCCACATCTGGCCTAAACTTAGTTGCTTTTTTTTTTTATGGATTTTACTGTACGCAAGGTAAATCCGCTCGACTACACCTGCTGCAAGTAGAAGTTGAAACCTTTGTTATGTTGAGTTTAAAGTTTAAAACTATGAAATAAGAAGCACCGCTGCACGATCCAGTGTTTTAATAAACTACCTTACCTTTATCACTCTCCTAAAAACAAATGTGCATTGCCTCTTATACAGTAGTTATGTACTTGTTCTGTTATTGTTCACATTTATTTTTTATTATCTTATCACCTTGCCATTTATCCTACCATTCATGATTTAGTTTATTCCTCTTAACCTTTTGTAAACTTGTAAATAGGAAACCTAGTTCAGCATGTGTAAATAATATCGTATCTTACAGTCAGTCATTGTGTCTCTTCTCATTCAGTGCCTTGTCAGAGCTACATTGTTTATTTTCTTCACAGTTTTATTTTTTAATATTTTATATTACCAGCTTATTTGTCAGTAGTTTCATTTCACTGCTGCTGTACCTGAGTATTATGCACATGATGACAAATGAAAACCCTCAACGTTTAAACAAAAAAGGGATAAATAATCAGAATCACTTTATTTTTATTACTTTACTGTACTCTTCGTTACAGCAGCTCCTACTCAAAGTGTAAAAACGGTGCAAAAAGTAGCTTGTCCAAAGTTTTACTAAATCAAAAATAACTCAAGAAATACTTGTTTTGGCAGCTACAGCAGGTGTGAAGCGGGAAATGTGAATGTGTTTAAGTCGGGGTTGAGAAACTGTTAACCCTGTTAACGAAGCTTTTTTTATTTTTTCTTCCAATCTTAGCTGTATAGAATAAATTTCAATAAAAACACTCAAATGTATTTTTCATTTTGGCTCTTTCATAAGACTGTATTTTGTAAGTATCAGTATCATGTAAAATCAGATTAGTGATCTTACTACTATTCTGAGACAAAATATAAAAGAATTCTTTACACTGTAGGTGAGTGGTGAATAATACCAGATATGCGTTTCACACATTTAGAAACAAAAACAACTGTACAGAAGTGCAAAATTGCAACCACTTATGATGACTGCAATGCGGTGATAACACAAAAACACGGTGAATAAGGAGAAATCTATTTTGGGGTAAAACACAAATGATTGAATGCAGCAAAAAAGAACTTTTAAGCACCCACAGTATTCTTGCGGGGATTAAGCACATACGGTGCTGAAGGTAATCTAATGAGTGTTTTCATCCCACACACAGCGTAAATAAGAGGCGAGCTCACCCACTGTAAAACCGCGGACAGTCGGCTTATTGTTCCTCCCGAGGACGCCCCGCTGATGGGCTCCTCATTGAGCCTCGGAGTGAAAACGGCTGACGACTGTCTCCACTATAATTGGACAAATGCATCAATTACATCAATAGCAAATTACAACATTCATAATTGATCCCTGGACAACTGCAGTATAGATCATCCCGCTGTTCAATAGCCATACCACAACATTCATGTTACACTGAGCATATTCAGGAACTAATTAAATCTCAGAGGGGAGGATCAATGGTTGAGGTAGCATGGGAGAAATATCGATCGCACAGCGGAGATGCCTTATTGCTACCAGTGATTTAAAATGCATGAATTGATACAACCTTTTCATTTGATTAATTTGTTGTATCGTCTAACTCCTAATTGTACTTTTGAGTGTATGTTTGTATTTCCAGCGTTAACATGTCTGTGCGCAGTCGGCTAATGCCTGTATCTGCAGCTTAGATTCAAGCCCTGAAAACAAATTTACCCCTGAATGAAAATAAAATACCACCTGTATCTATTGCATCCGTACCACACAACTTGTATTAACTATGAGATTGCATTTAGATATTGAACTGCCCCTAAGCACAGTACTCAGGGATTTTCAAGAGCCTTCGCAGCACTTACAAAGGGAAGGTGGCTGTCAGCAAGCGATTTCACTTGATGAATCAATACCCCAGACAGCAGGATAAATGCTAAAGTCTGGATGCAAGGACACACCATTAGTGCCTGAAACACTCAGTAGTTATGAGGCTCCGGCTCCACTTGCTCTTATTGTGATAGAGAAGAACAACAGCAAAGAAATGGCTTGGCTTATTACTGCAGCCCATTGTGTTCAATATCCATATTTGTGAGACACCGCTTCGGAAGCCGACTGTTCATCGCATTCAATATTGCTCCGCAGCCTCGTGTATTTTCAGTTCTTTTTAATAACAAAACCGCAAAACTCAACAAATCTGTCCTAAAAATGAGGAAAGCAGTACGGAGGAAAAGAGGTCTTCAAGACTGCTGGGGAAAACAAACAGATGAAGATATAATGCCCTACATTCGTCTGTGTGCATATTAAAGGAAATGTACTACATTGTACGCATTATTTTATTCTCATGTAACAAAATAGCTTCAGAAAGCAGAGGCGAATGCTGTATACACTTGCAGTTTTCTTAAAGGTTTTCCTACATATCCATAGAGGTTAGCGTGTATGAATGAAATGTACGCACGAGTTAAGCTAGTTAGTCGAAGGTAAGCTGTTTAGCCTCTTGCAGGAGTTAGCTAAGCAGTTTGTTTGTTTTCTCCATCATTACTGGATTTACTATAGCTCTCGCCTTATTTTGTCCATTTAAGTGGGATAGAATAAAGGCGGACAGTAAGTCAGAAGCTAAAATCCTTAGTAAATGTGGTAGCTGTGATTATCCTACAAGATAGCTAAAAGCAGACGAACGTCTCTTGCTTCAGCTGTCTACTTGGGTGTCTCACTGTTGCAGATACATTAAAGCTTTACATTAAATGCTATTATGAAGCTTCAAGTACAGCAAAAATCCCAATTTATGCTGTGACCATGTAGGCTAACTGCTGCCAAACAAAGAAAGGTAGTAGAACACCTCCAGAACTATTGTATTTCCACATTCAAATCTTGTCTATAGCATTTCACTGTTATGGGGGAAAAAATACTTTACGATGACATGTTAAATTAATGTACATTAAGTGAATTTTATAATTACTGATTATGCATTGCTCAAGGGCAAAATTATTGCACAAATATGCTAATAATTCTACATCTGTCAATGTTAATGCTGAATGTTGCGTGTGGTTAGCTTTAGGTAACGAAATCAGTGTCAATCAAATGTTGAGAACACAAATTATAGATTTTTTTTTAGGGTAGCTTAGTCAAAAAGTATGATTCTGGCCTAACATGGAGTTTTACCCAATATTTTGTCAGGCAGAAGAATCAGCTAAAAGCCTCCTGGTTCATCTCACACAATGGAAAAAGGTTAAAATGCGTTCAGTGTTGAAATATTGGTTGTGTCACATAAAGCTGCACTTGTCTTCCAAGCTCCTCTCTGCAGATGACCTTTTTCTACTGTCCACGTCTCAGCACCAGCGGAGAGAATCTTTTGGCCACACTCCATCTCTTCCTAAATGAGGCCAACTGAGGAAGTGAATCAATGTGTTTTTCCTCTGGTCATAGGAAACAGCTGTCATGCTGTCGTCTGGTACAGAGCTGGGCTGTCTTTAATGCCAGAGCCGGCTGAGGGAAATCAGCAGGGAGGAGAGAACTCCCTCTCTGTATCTGCTCAAACTAAACCTGAGTGAATTCAACTTGCCATGCCTCCGAGCTACACTGAAAGCACGGGGATATAAACAAAGGACCAGCCGCGCTCCAGCAAGGCATCTTGTTGGCAACGCTGCTGCAATTCACAATATCAGCGCTAATTAACTTTATATCACTTTAATATGTCCTTGGATCATTTTATCTGTCGTTCATGCAAATGTCGGAGGGTTGCGGTTGCAGGTGGATGGTCTGATACGATGAAATTGCACCGGTCGGTCTGTTCATAAAAATGCAAAGACAGGAGAGGTGGTTGATAATGAAGTAATATAAAATAAAAATGAGAAGTTGAGAGGGGAGGTTTCCGTGCAAACCTTTAGCACGTGTTTCATTAGCGGGACCTGACCTCATCTCAGAGGACCAAACCTTATCTCCCACAGATACCGCCAGCATGTTTAATAGGAGTCGGCCCTTTGTGCCAAATGCTGTGGGGGCAGAGCCCATACCTCTCTCCTTGTACAGAGCCCCCCCCCTCCCTCCTCTTTTCTCTTTCAAGCCACAGCTGTACACACAAATATACAGACACTCAGGGAAGCAGGAAAGCACACACAGAAAGACACTCACCTCCCTTGTGTTCATCACCACCTTCATGTTGCTTTTTTTTTTTTTTTCCTTCTTCTCTCCCCCAGAAGCTGCCTTTGTACGAGTCAGGAGGTGATGCCTGAGATTGTTACCAGGCTCCTGCACCAGAGACACAAAGAGGGGTTTATTTTTCCAGGAAGTAATAAAAGATAACGATGAAATCTCTGCCAATCCTGGAAATGTATGCATGTTACCAAACCTGCTTTAATTGTTTTGATTAAAAGAAAGAGAGTGTATGCGCACGCTGGTGGCAGTGTGTACAGTACGTGTGTGTGTGTGTGTGTGTCTGTGTGTGTGCAGAATGCAGGATGAGCATCTGTGCCACACTCGGAGACGAGCCGAGGCTACCTGCTCCATATTCATGCCTTTCCCCATATGTGACCCGGCACTGTAAACAAAGAATATTAAACACGGATACTCAGAGGCGCCCTAATGAACACATACACATACCCCGCACAGTGTAATGAATCGATAGAACTTCCTCTTTCATCAAATATTTATTGAAGTAATATTCCTGATCCCTTCAAACTGAAACGACGCTGCTGTCTGGGGTTTAACAGCGGACCTCTGTGGCCTCGGAGTCGGGCTGAACACAGAGACTCATTACAGAAGGAATATAAATCCTTGACTTAATGAAATATATTAAGCCCATCAATCATCCCCAGCTCGGTGGATCAAATCACTACAAAACTAATATTGGGAGGAAGCGCTGTTTCCTTTAACATTTCATTGTAAAGATTTTTGCAATATCGGAGAAGTATACATCAGCCATCACACTTCAAATCCTGTTCCCTGAGACTCAGATAAAACATTTGCATCTCACTGTATCCCCATCACGTGTCACAATGGACACTCAGTCTCATCAATCTTTTGAAGATGTGTGAGGAGCCACACTTTTGTGTACCGTAGTGTGGGATGCCAGCAGAGCATAACATCACTGTGGGATAACCTCTGCTTCAAAGGCGGTGAAGACTGTAGTAATAGAAAAGCCTGCTCCCTCAACCCCCCGAGACACTAAGTCTTTTTATTTATTTTTTTATTTTTGAGCCAACGCAAACCAGATGACAGGTACCTATAGCTGGCTGAAAACCTCTGGAAGGCTCCGAAACCAAAACACCTTGAAAAAGTGACGGATCGTAGCTGTGCCTGACTCCTGGCCTCTCTCATCAGCCATCTGCTGGGACAGACTTTTTCCTTCTCGCAAATACCAGCTGGTCAAGCTGAGCTATAAGAGCCTGTTTTGTAAAGTGAAACGTATGGCCTGCATGTAACTTTAAGAACGCTTGAACACTTTAGCTTTTATTAATTCATTAAACCATTTTGCATGTAAACAAACTGCAGTGGCATCCACTTGTCCTGTCTGAGCTAGAGGACATATAGCTATTGGGCTCCCTCTATTGGCACTTATGCATGCATCTGCAATCTATCCAGCAGCAGGTTAAAGGGGTAAAAAGTTGTCTGACAAAAATTGAACACTGTGAATTATTTACATTGTGCTATCTAGCAAACATTTCCCTTTAAAACTACAAAGCACTCTGTGTGCAACAAAAAGTAAAATTTAAACATGAGTTTAAGTTTGAAGATCAGGCTGCAAGTGAAAATGTTTTCAATATGAACTGATTAATTATTTAGTCTGCGTTTGAGTAGTTTCACAGTTTCTCTGAGTTCCCGAAATGTTAAATTGGCAAACATATAAAATATAGAATGGAAAGGCACGAAACCCTAACATATGACATGGAGGAATTACCTTAAAAAAGAAGAAGAAGAAGAGGAAGAGGAGGAGGAAGAAGAAACTCATTAATTTAAACAATATGGGCGCCACTTAATCAGGTGGCAGGTGGTGTCTTAAAAGCTGTCTCTCTAGATGTGTTTGATAAACTACTTATCATTAGGAATAAAATACATTGTACAAACCATGGACTGTAAAAATGGACAACGTCTCCCCACTTCCTAGCATTGGCCAAATTGACGATGTTTTCACCGGGGTTGTGAGCGGCGCCATCTTGCCAGTTTAAAGTCGGAGTCTGCGCAGTAGGGCCCGAGAGGAGCCACGCAGAGCTACAGTATCAATGACTCGGGCGACCACACTTCTACCAAACTCACCACCTCCACCAGTTACAAAGAAATGTTGGATTATACATTGTACTTATGTTTCCCCTACGGAGGTTCCTACCATTGACCGTATATTATCCGGAGGTTGCTTGAGTTCTACGGGATCGCTTTACGGAGTGGTTGGCATGGCAACTGGCAGTCGTCGCGATGTCACTTCTTCTTTCTATACTAAAACTAAAACAAAACTTATGAGGAAAAAAAATGGCACTTGACTTGAACACACATAAGAATAATATTAACTACCTAAAATGTCAGAAACTACAACTGAAAAGTTATGTGACGTGTATTTTAGCTTTTTAGTTTGGCCCAAGCAAAGACCCATTGACTAACATGGAGGAGGCGGTTAGTTGTGGGCACAAAGCAGCTGCATTATAAATCTCGCTTATATTGGGAATTTCTTTACATTCATGATTTTTGGATTGACTTTTCTATAAATCCCTAAGCTGATTCTTCATTTAAATTAAATATTCATCATGTGCTATTTGGTTTGTCGGAAAATGAAAAGGCAAGCCTCTGCAAAATGTATGTTATCAACCAAATTTTATATTCACTGCTAACCAACATCCAGATATAATTGTTGTTAAAGCCATATTGAAAATACTGAATAAAGTTTAAAGCGCCAAAAACAAAAAGCTTGTGTGAAAATTATAATATTCCCTGAACTTTATTCAACCTCGAGACCCTTTTATTGTATTTTTGATTTATTTCTGTTAGTTTTGTATCTGCATTTTATCCTGACCATTTTTGACCATTTTGTTGTACAGATATTTAAAAAAGACAAAAAAAAAACATTGTCTGCCGTTATCAAATTTTCATCTGGTTGTGTTGTAGAGAGCCATAATCGCAGTAGTGATTACAGTTAATGGCTCCAAACGAAAATTGTTATCACATAACTAGATGCCACCCTGAGTCAAAAAGGTTGTTGAACCTAAGAGGATTAGGCCAAGGCAATCATTAAAAATGCTTGTGTGTGCCTTCACAAAATACCATTTGCTAGTGCCCACTAGAAAGTTAGCTAATGTTACAATAGGGAACTGTGCTTATACTTTAATAGCAAGCTTCATTTGCTTCATATTTAACTAAACGTAACACAGCTAACACATCTTCACTTCTTCATTCTTGAACTTCATTCATTCATTCATAAAACAATAATATCGGGGACATTTTCGGGGACAGCTTCAGTTGGTGGACAGGTCACCCAAACCAGATACTATTCCAAGAAATCAGGGATGTCTGGTCACCCTAATTTGTATTAGTCTATATAATTATCACATAAATAACCCTTCATGCCTGCCAAATATGTGATGTAGGTTAGCTCCCCATATCATGTTAGCGCAGTTAGCTGTCAAGACATAGTCATTGGTTAGGTTTACGATAACCCAAGTCTGGTTTGTTTTTTTGTTGCAGGTTTGTTTTCCAGCCATGTCGCTAGTTAGGCAGAACTATTAAATCTATTAAATTTATGTTAACTTTATAAAGTAAAGCTCATAGTCCAGGGGAGCGAGTGACCGAACATATTCTGATAAAAACACTCATATTTTCTTCCACTATTCTCCAAAACAAGCTGACAGAAGTTGATAGTCAGCATGAACTAATTTTTCTGTGGATTGTTTTGCCTCCAGCTAAGCCCCACCCACTAAAAACGTCATCATGTTTACTAAAACAAAACAGGCCTATACTGCTGCCAGACACCAGGGGGAGCGCTTCTTGCATTGGCTTCACCTTTGATTAGCTACAGTCTATGGCACAGATATGCAGGGTGAAAACTCTTAAATCTCATGATAACATATTTATTCGACTTGAGCTGCTCTTTGCTCTGAACATTTAACATAAACACCGCACTTAGCTCGTTATTATGGCTGGATCACCTGTAGTGACCGCAGGTTCCTCGTCTAATTAGATACCCCTATCCCCAAATCATTATTGCTGCAAGGAGCCAACTTCTGCAACAAATTCTCACCGTGATGAATTATTCATATCTATAAAGCAGCAAAGCCCCAACCATCCATCAACATCAGGGCAAAATACCTAAACAAAAATTATTCACACAGTGGCAGCTTTAAATCTTTGTTTAGGCATTTAATGTGCAGCCTGTAACGCAGAATACTCACTATACACGTTCCAAAAGAGCTTGTGGAGCAACTAATATGGATTTAGCCAATATACCCAGGGCTCAATTCATTTTCTGGACCAGCGCAGGCATCATAGAGAAGTGGCAGCATTGAATAAGGCTTTTATTGGATGTCACTTACAAAAATTTGTCACAGCAGAACTCTTTTCAGAAAGTTTGGGTATTTGCTGCATCAGCAGAATCAAACTTTCTGAGGAAAGCGAGGCTGTGTTACAACTCATATTAACTCATCATGAAGCTGACTGTAAGTCCACCTCAGAGTCACCATTTAAGAGACACCTTATTATGTTCCTCATACTCAAACAGTCTGACAGTCACATCTCCATAAAGCAACTGTGGTTAACGCTTCCACAAGCCGTCATATCTAACGACAAGATTATTTGTGCTCCCTGGAGACCAAAATGCAAAATTTCAAGTGGCTGCTTTAGGGCCTTGACACAAAATCTATTGCGTTCAGATTATGAGTAGATTGGGTGTCAGGCTGAGTATTTGATATTTATGACAGGCTAAGGGGCCACTCTGCATCCAGGGCTGACAAGAATTGACTTATCTCGAGAGCAAAAGACAACTGGATGTGCAAACTGATCCAGTGTGAGTGCATATTCAGGGCGTCATGTTAGGCCAGGAGATTAAACAACAGCCATAATGGAGTCTCGCATCTCAAACAAAGTGGTTTTCTGCTCTGTCAACAGCTGGTTCAGTACTGGAGGGGCCACTAACATTTCAGATAGTAACCCCACTTGTTAACCCCTGACGTTTATCCTCTGAAATATTTATGATATGTGTATGCAGGGGTATCCTATAAGAAAGGAACTTCATGAATAATTGGACGTGTAAAAGGTTACGTTTAGCATCAGCAGGACAGAGAAAGACAAACAAATGTCTCTTTGAAATTGGTATGAAGATAACAATATTTATCTACTGATGCACATGTCTCTCAGAGTTTGATGTAAGCATATTCCTCTAACAAAAATTACAGAATGCAACATTTCATTCATGCTCCAGTGAAACTCTTATTTTACCATGAGTTAAACGAGAAAATGCATGCATATAAAATTCAAGGGTAACCCTTAAAAATACCATAAAAACACACGCCTGAATTATTTTATAATGCATGGGAGATGGCGTAATCTGCAAGTTAATTATTTTACTATATTCCAGGCAGTGAGCGAAGTCACTCGGGAACCTTTTGCTCCAGCTAGCCTCATTTATAAGCAGCTCAAACCTGGCTCATTTATCTGTTGAAATTATTCAATGGTGCATGCCTCATTAATACAAAAATAGATGACGGCTTTTGCTTTATTGCAAGGAAGCGGCACAGCACCACTTAACAGTGCATCCAGTAGCTTCTTTGTGTCTACACTGTCTCTTTGTGCAGATGCCTCTTGTTGGCGCTCTTATTTGTTTGCTTGTCATTTTTGGGGCGAAAGTCATTTTATCAATAAGCCCGATTCAACAAGTATGCAGAGAAAGCTCATGAAACACAAAATCTTAGAGCAGACATAAATGTATTTGTAGATAAATCTTGCGCTGAGAATAATGCAGGGACGGGGTACAGGCAGCGGCCTCCGACACCCGCCTTTGTCTGACCTTTCCTGCCAGGACGGGGAGCGTCTCTTAAAAGAAATGGAATGGCAGCAGCTGATGGAGCAATGTCTTTAATGAGGTATGCCAGGGCTGTTGTCTCTCCATTTAATTAGACAATTATGCACCCTCCTACGGAAGAAGGAGCATTCAGGGTCACAGGGGGGGGATGCCACAATGCCACCTTTGTCACATACAGGAGTAAGGAGGCTAAATCACAGGTGAGTCCCTCTGGGGCGAGCACAGACCTCGCTCCCCATTTGGGAACCATTATAGGCGCATATTTAAATTCAGCTGAACCGTCTTTGTCCATATTCATTCGGTTTTTGATTGGCCTGGTAATTATCATTCCTCAAAGACGCCGGCGCACGGCAACACCCACATTGCTGCAGTGTGGTGACGTTTAACAGCCTTTCCTGCGAGATTTAAACACTTTGACCACAAAAGGTTCGTACCTGGATAAACTGGGGGGGGGTTGCTGAACAGTTTCTGAGTAAACAAAGAGTTTTGCAAGGAGGACGTTTGAAGCTGCAGCGAGATTTCATTCCACCGGTGCCTCAATTTGCACCAGAGAATTGTAATTACAGATTCACCGCCATCTGGTGCGTGCTTGTCGCTGCCCATTCCTCACCAGTGCCAAAGCAGGCTCCAGTTCCTTCAGCGGTGAATTGTTTTAACCTCGTGTCTACCGTCCCAGCGGGCATGTCACTACACTACATGCTCAGACAGGCAAAACCAAAAGCACAACACTGTAGGTTTAAGAGACACGGGGCGAGGTGAAGGTAGAGGTGGCACCAATCCACTTCTAAAGAGGGGCCATAACTCACACAGATGAATGGCTGGAAATCCCAGCAGCTGATGAGACAAAATTCATTTTGGTGATGTATGGAATCCTTTTAGGAGCGATATTATTTGTACATATGTCAGCAAAACTCCATTTCCTTTCCTTCCTTTGTCTTTTTTATTCTTTGCAGACAAGGCTGGAGCGGAGATCCTGGCCCTGTCGATAGGCGGCAACTACATTACAAATGTGATGAAGGAAGGGTTTTCTGAAATATTCTTACTCACTTTTTTTTTCTGCCGAGCGCCAGACGGAGAAAAATAAATCGATCACACTCATATCTGTGCATTACATTTGAAGCTAGAGCCGGCAGGTGAAGATTGGCTCTGTCCAACATAAAAAATATTCCTTCTTCTAAAGCACTTTGTTTAACCTGCACAAAAACAAGTCTT
Source organism: Mugil cephalus (assembly GCF_022458985.1). NCBI lineage: Eukaryota > Metazoa > Chordata > Actinopteri > Mugiliformes > Mugilidae > Mugil > Mugil cephalus. The sequence goes on from NC_061778.1 coordinate 7,773,234, forward strand.
CTTGTGGAGTCATGTTCTCAATATTTCTTTGTCACGGGGTTTTATTTCCAGAAGTCCCAAAATAGAAGCTGTTCTATTTCTAATCATTATCCTAAGCTAACTGTTCGCTGGCTGGCCTTTTGCTAAACAGTTGTGAGCGTGGAATCCGTCCTCTCATCCAACTCTTGCAAAAAAAGTGTATTTATGCAAACTTTTCCTTTGAGGACAACCAAGAAGCTCATACATATTTATAGTGCGTGCTGTCCCTTTGAAACGGGGAAAGCATTATAAAGATAGAAATCAGAGGAAGTTCTTTAAAAGTTATCATTACACAAAAAAGTGTATAGCCAATGTGGGAATCTGTTGCATTTGTACACATTTCCTTCTGCTGTGTAGTCTCACAGCTGCAGCTTCCCAGCTGACCATAAATCATCATCAGCCTCCAATTGTCCCTGCACATATTCAATATGCAATTCAGAAAATGAGCAGCGTTTCCCGGGGAAGTGGTCACCCTGCCGAGAGCCTGACTGCACATCATTTCTCATTGCTACGGGTGTGGTTAGAGAATACCAGACAAAGGAAGAAGAAACACTGTCTCACACAATATCCCAGCATGAAAAACACTCATTCTGTGATGACTGCAAGCTGTTCCACGTGGCAACGAATCCATCATTACGTCTCGTTTGCTCCTAGTTCAGGCTCAAGACTGATGAAGGCGCACAATCTCTGTGGGGCTGATCCATAAGCGTGCACGGGGGCTGCACGGCACCACTCTCTAGTTAAAACATTCAGGTCTTTGCTCCGTGTGCCAACAGCGATAAAAAAAAAAAAAAATATATATATATATATATATATATAAAAAAGATGCATATTTAAACAGACACAGTGCGGCCTGTGTGTCACTTAGCCGCAGCCCTGTGGTGGCACAGGACAGGGCATCATAAATCAATGCTTTCACTACAGCGGCCTTTTACCTCCAGAGCACACAGCGATCAATTTCCAATAAAAATCAAATCAGGGAACTGCTTTAACTGTTAAAGAAAAGTGAAGGGCATTTCATTTAAAAAAAAAAAAAAAAAAAAAAAAAAAAAAAGTTTAGAGGCTTTTCTTTAGAAAACTCATAAAAACATCTAGTGGGAGTATAATTTGTCGAAGGCACTGGAACAATATGATTATGTAACAATAACTTTTAATTGTCCAACCTGCTGAAGATCTGTACCAAGAGAACAAAACTTAAATAACACAGCAGTGTTTGATTTTTTGATGTTTCCACTTAAAACAAATGGAAATACACAGATGTGTCAGTCTTTCTGACTGATAAGTGACAATATTTTCACTTTAACAGATACCTGACTGTGCAGTTTCTCCAACCAGATCAGAAGATCCACTCACTTTTGGAAGACAAGTCTCTCCACAGGCTTATTTTGTAGAATTAAAAAACTGTATGTCCCAAACTCTGGTGCTGGTTGACGTCTTCGGAGGCAACAAATTAAATCCATTTTGTCTTGAGGAACTACACTCCAGGGTCACTAACGAAAAACAGGCCCCACTACAGGCTAATGCATGGTGGCTGGTGAGGGTCAGTTTGAGTTTCCACTGGATTCACAACACCTGTGAAGGCCAGCAGTAATCCACAGTGCACCACTGGCACATAAATAATTCACCTTAGAATATAAAACCCAAGATAATGATAATGCATCGCTCACTTTAAGCTTAAATGTTGCCCTTAAATCTGTTTTTTATGAGAACGCGGTCACAGTTGCCAACATTACTTACCTCAAACTTAAAGGGAATTATCTGCAGTTAAACAACGATGACTAATTCTGTTCTCAAAGCTGCTGTGATAAAGCTCCATTCGCTGCATAATGCTGGGTTTTATTTCTTCTGAATTTGTGGCGGAAAGGGGCTGAATACGGAAAACTGTAACCCCCTCGGTTTATTTATTTGAGTTTTAAGCCACTTTACAGAGCAAAAAGGCGAGAATTACGTCTCTGAAAAATACATCTTACATTCTCGTTATCGTAAATAACACAAAGAGCTGACGCAAGCCCCCAGATGGCGGAGTGGACCTCAAGGGAAAGCAACCAGATGCAAGGGTTGTAAACAGGTACGGTGAGGGAGGAAAGAGTGCCTTCCTCCTTTCTTCGACTCCCAGAAGAAGAAGAAAAAAATACTGTCCAATCAACAGCAAACCCGTTCTTCCATGACTTCAGCCCCTGGGATCAGATGACTATCAAGCTCCGAGAGATTAGAAACTGACTGTAAGCAGGAAAAATGTTTATTAGATGCTCTTTTATGAATAGTTGTATATTTTATGCATCTTATGTTCGAGGCTGTGTGTTTTCAGCTGCATTTTTAGTGATTTTCACATGACAACAACTAAATGAAGTGGAAGTTCCCCCAAAGTTTTAATGCATTACAACAGATAGACATGAAACTTAACAGCTGACAAACCTGTGACCTTTTTCAATATCATATTTAACTCTCAGTTTCAGTCGCATTTTCTCGTGGCATCCCATCTTCTGTAGGCTAAATGCACGCTCCCTATTCATAGCTGCAGCAAATTGCTTTACGCATGTGAATTTAGGCAGAAAATCCCTGGCACATTTCAGCCTGAACATTTTAAAATAGAGTTCCCTGCGTTCATCATCATCCAATGGAAAGTTTCAACTGGCCACAAACTTTAAGTGGTTCCTTAAAAACGTGCTGTTCAGTGTGGAATAGGTTTCACAACAAGGTGTTTACAACAAGGTGTTTGACATTGACTTTTTTTTTTTTTTTTTTCTCAGATTAGTGTCGAGTCCAAACCAAGATTGAGTTTATCTGGAATCACATGTATTTCTAAACCAGTCCATCAGTCTGCTCTTAGACAGAACAGCGTTGTTATTCCATTCACGTCCAGTTCAGAGACTCGCGTCCCACAGGCTTTGTGTGTGTAGTTTTGGGGTTTGCAGTGTTATTTGGAGCCACACACACACACACACACACGCACACAACATTCAACGGCAGGAGGACGAGCTGCAGAGGAGAAAACATGAAATTATGGATCTCAAATTAATCCTGAACACACACACAAGAGTGCTTATCCAGTGGCATTAACAGTGATTAATAATCAGTATTCAAATGTTGGGCGTTGGACCAAACATTTTTTGTTGCATGTGAGATACAGCATTCATAAATATCAATTAGAGGCAAACATGGTAAAACAAAAAAAAACACTCATTTGTATATTTATCTGTGGTGCATGGCATTATCCTTGGCTTTTGCAATAATTCACGAGGGGCTCTCTTTCTAATCCATTTTGAGCCGAACACCATATGCCAGCGCGTGCACACATATGCGGGGCACCGGGGGCCTGCGAGGCCGCGTCCAGACTCGACGGGTTTGACTCGATTTTCCTTCTCAGCTCACGGCTCAAGGTCGCGGCTCCCCGCGAACTCCGCGTGGCCTCGCAATTCCTGCTGCACACTGCGTATCACCGTGAAGGCCGTGCTGTCTCAGCTTTCTGTCCCACAATCTGCAAATGTTGCCCTTGCCCCCTCGACCTCCCCCGAGCTCAACCTGTCAACGCGGGCGCGCCCCGAGAACCGCACGCAAGGGAAGGGAAGGGAAGGGAAGGGGCTCGGCGATGGGGAGGAAATAAAAAAGAGGAAGAATAGTAGAGAGGCCGGGGATGTGCTGCGGTGCAAAAGACGGGAAACAATTTAAAACGGTGAGAACAGGGAAAGCCGAAGTGCTTGAGATTGAAAGGCCTCTTCCCCTAATTTGCACCATATTCATCACCTCAGAGGGCAGACACTCTCATATTGCTTTCCATTCACTTCCTCACCCTTGGCTGCAGGTCAGAGAAAAAGGCAATTTCCCCTCAGCCTATGCACAAGCTGCTCCATTCCTCATGGATAAACTGTACTTTTGAAATGTGTACCAGCGAGGGCATTCATCACCACGTCGGGGCTCCCCTCTCCGCCTCGCCCCTCCTCCTCCTCTGCAGGAAAAGCTGGAAGTAGCCAACATGTCTGATTAATAACTTTCTCCTTGTGCAGTTAAAGACTGCTCGGCAGGGCCACTGTCAGTCAGTGGAGGGGGGGCAGTGTTGGGCATGCTGCCCACCTAATTCGCTTACTGAGCACTGGGCAGCGTGCCCACCTACCGAAGACGCAGAGCAGACTGTCTCAGCCTGTCAGACTTTTATCTTGGAGATCCACCATGCTGGGCCTGCCAATGAAGACACCAGGAGCGTGTTACAAATCCACCCTTGACAGTCCCCCCCACACATACACTTTCAGCTGGAAAAAAGAGATGAAATTAGGGCAAATGAAAGTCAACGGAACTAAAAGCAGACGTCAGAACTGAAGGAAAACGGTTAAAAAGTCGCCGCCGTGTCACTTTATTTTGCCGTTATTGGAAAGAAAATCTGCAGCTACAATGAGTCCCAGTCAAGGCGGCGGCTACCCCCTTGCCCTCTCCCTAAAAAAAAAAAAAAAAAAAAAAAAGCTAAAACAAACACATGTGCACAAACATCCAAGCAGCCATTCTTCTCTCCCATTGCATCAAATTTCCATCTCTCACGCAGCGCAGTCCTCCCTTCAACATCACTTCCACTTCAGAGGGATGGAGAGGAGGGAAGGGAGAGGGCTGGAGCTAGATGGATGATGATTATTCAGGCACACTCCCTCTTCTCTTTCGCCTCTCTCCATTGATCCCGTCCCATCAGAGAGCCCATAAATATTAATAAGGGGCCTTTGTTTTAGCAACCTGTGTGAAGATCAGAGCTCAGAACAATAGAAGTATCTGGACATGTTTTTCTTTTTCTTTTTCTTTTTCTTTTTCTTTTTTTTTTTTTTTTGCAGGCAGACAGGCAGTCAACCTGCAGAGAGTCCTTGGGGGAGGGGAGCCTGAGGGGAGCCCAGGCCTCAGCCCAACGCCTCGGGCTCAGTGTGTTCAACTCAAGGTCGATTCAAGGGGAACTGCTAATGCCGGAGTCCTGTTCAGAATTAGCCTTCAACAGGCCGACTCCGGGTTTAAGTCCAGCAAATGTACGGTACGCTGCCAGATTTCCAGCTGCTTTCACTCAACAATACGAACAGATGTGACGGAACAACGAATTAAAATAAAACGTTAACTGCGCGTGCAATATTAAAAGAGGACAATAATGAATTCAAGCCATGCCAATAGGGGGTTTTTTTTAGTGAATACTTCAGTCACATTTTGGGATATGACCAGCGTTGACTAAATACCCGAATCTTTAAATCTTTCTTATTAGGACGTCAATTATTCTATTTGTCCCCAAAAAACGGAACCGTCGAAACACCTGCTCTCCGTTTGACGCCGAGGTGCGTGCCTCCATCGTGGCTTCAACCAGTTGCCAGGCAACCGGCAGAGACACCAGGAAGTCATTGCTCACATATGATTCTCCCATTACAGTGGTTATTTGTCTTATTTTTAACAGTTTTTGAATAGATTAAACAAATATAATTTGTGAATGAGGGTTTTTTTTAGATTAGCTGGTTGATAGATTGTGGATTTTTCATTAATTTCTACACAAAAAAGTACTATTTAAACAAATTCCTGATATATTGATGTGTTTTGTGCTTAATTCAATGATATCTGTGTCGTTAACTTGACCGATCGTCTTTTTATGGTGTGTTTTCTAGGACTTTTGTGAGTATTCAAATGATGCACGAGGGGTAATGATGAAAATTTATAAAAAAAAAATGAGAGTACATTATGAGTTTATAAATATAAGATATAGCTGTCAATAAATTAAACCAATAAAATGTTTGGGGGCTTTATAAATCTCTTAAGTCCTGTAAAACTCAAACTTCACGGTTGGATTTTAGCACCGACGTGTGTGAAAATGTGTTTTTATTTGGTTTTGGTGAACTGACCCTTTAACTCGATTAAAGAGAAAACATAAATAGATCAAACGGATCAAATATGAGCCCAAGTGGACTTGACCCTCCCTCCCCTGCCAGCATCATTTAGTGTCTTAGAACAATCTATGTTTGTGCGCTACGTGACCTCCATTTTCTCATCCTGACCCGACTGAGTGTGTTAGCGTGCGGGGTCAGAGAGCCTCCACGTGGTTAAACGTTTTAATGTTGTACCTGACATTATTTTGTTCACAAACCAGAGCCCTCCCTCTGATGCTGGAGACAATGATGGAGGCGCTAGGCTGCTAACGTTGCAAAAAAAAAAAAAAAAAAAATCCTTGAAATGAAACCGAGGGAATGATTTGACCCAGGACAAAGAGAGAGCGAGAGGTGGCGGAGGAGATCCCTCTGGTTAATGGCAGTTTTTGATTTACAGCAGATGTTGGCCAACTCCTTTTCAATCTAGAAACAATACATGTGACATGGGGCTCATTTCTAGATGGGAATGAATCGATGATGCCGAATGGTGTGGATTTTATGAGAAGTTGGGCCGGCCCGGCTGTGTGGGGGTGTGACAGATTGTCTGTTCTAACGCCATCCGCCGTGTGACATGTGGAGGAAAACTGAAGCGAGAGCCCGAGTTAGATAAAGCCACACTTTGTGTCTCTCGTGTATTACCGCCGCATTGAAGTCACAGATGTAAGGATCTGGCCTTTTTTAGTCAAACCTTCAACTCTTGATTTTATTCTTTAAGAAACACTCCACGAAAAGGTCTGAAAGTAACAAAGCTGAGAATCACATTTTATGAAAATAGTTATCCACCAATCTTTGAAAAGTCAGAAGGTGACTTTTCTGAAGACGTACCTCTTAAATACTTTTCAAAACTGCATGAAAATAACATGAGGGCTGGTTGAAAATAAATCAGTAGCAAATCTACATTAGTTATTCAGTTTGAAAATACTAAAGATTAGAACGCTAAGGATGATAATATCAGTTAGTCAAATCACTAATGTGAAAAAGCGGTTTTCCTACTAACTCAAAGCTAGTTCTGCAACAAGTACAACCAGCTCTTCTGAGATCTGGAGCTCATGGTGCTTTCCATTGACCTTGGAGGGCGAAATTCAGCACTGGGAATGATGTTACATCTGAGTTATAGGCATCACAGGTACAGAAGTCGGAAAACTAGATGGTCCATGAAAGCGCTTCATATCACCCAATATAACTTGGCGTGTTCAATAATTACATTTCTGAGTGCAGAGTTAAATTAATTTTTTTTTAAAAGATTTGTGATATTACTGCTATAATGTTTAACTAAATTTAGGCTATTTAAGATACACAGATTGTAAATGGAATAGATAACTTGAACTGAGTTTTTTTACTTGAATTATTTACAGTGATGACATTTACAAAACCCCTCAAGGCAGAAATTTATAAAAAATATTCAGAAGTTTTGTCGCACTGTTTTGGTTTTACCAGGCTATTGTTTATAGCCATTGTTAGCGCAACATGGGCTTGCAGTTCCCATATAACACTTCAATTACACTCTAACAGCATTTTAACATATGTATGTCCGATTTAATGCAGCAAAAAGTGCTGATAAACATGATACACAAGCTTCTAATTACTGTTTACACATGGGGCGGCCATCTTGCTCAGCTCAGGGGTAGTTAGGATTCAGTTACTTTCTGAGTACAAAATCTGACTTTGGGGGCGTTCCAGATGAAAATCCCAACCCAAAACTAGAAAATTCCAACTTCCGAGTACAAATGGAACGCACCATCACTCTCTTGTTTCATGGAGGAGGTGGAGGTTTGCAGACATTAACTGCTGTGTTCAGCAAGATCTCATTGGGCTAAAATGTTTTTGGCTTTTGAGGTGGCTGAAGGTGTATGAAGGCACTTTCTCTCTTTCATTATTTTCTCTTAAAAAACAAACTCAAGTTCTTCTTATTTATGACAAGTGAACCTGAGGCAGCAAAGCATCAACACAACATGACGCTGCCACCTCCATGCTTGATCATAGCCATAATCAAAAAACTTTTGGGATGTAAGGCAGATTTTACAGCATTCATGTCTCGTAAACAGTTCAATTTTCAACTCACTGGTCCAGAGAACATCCTCCCAAAAGGTTTGAGAACTATTTACACATGTGGGAAAATTCAGACAAGCCTCAATGTTCTTGTGCTCCACTGTCTCGTAATCACTGTGCTTTGATATTTACATAGTCTCCTACAGGTGAGTTCAGCCAGTGGTCTATTTAAGTGGTGGTTTGATTGAACAGGGCTGCTACTAATCAGGCTTTGGTGACACTGATCAACTGTCAACAGCATTACACGGTTTTCTATTGCATCATTTTGCATAAGGAGGCAGAAATGCATAAAGGAATGTAAAATGAAAAAGAAAACAATGTATTATTTGCAAGTATCTGTGTGTATAGAAAATACTGTAAGTATATAGATTATAGATAACAGTGAGATTGAAAATGAGGAAATAAATGATTTGAAACTAAAGCGCGTAACAAAATAAAATAAGAATTTATATTTGAAAGTGAATAAATGAAACAAAGGTGCAAGAAAATTAAAACAGATATATTTTTTGTTATTATTTCTAATTTTTAATTTTGACGATAAATCGCCCTCGATGCAATAAAGTAACATTTTGAAACTAACATGGAATTGTCTCCTGATGAAATAAATCTGTATTTTCAGACAATTGTTTCTCATGTGAATGTGCAATCAGATGAGTTGTGCATGTGTGTGTGTGTGTGTGTGAACAAAAGAAAGAATGAAAAAAAAACAGCGAAGCAACAAATGAGTCCTGCAGCGTGTTTGATGAAATTCAAAAGAAAAGTTTGTTTATAATGTTCAGAAATCACCAGCCCCGACTCGCACAATGAAAGACGATTTATTCACATCTTTGAAATGAAATGCCTTGATTTTATACGCTTCTCAAAAAATACAACAAAGATGTGCCACACAATAGAGTGGGAGGAGGAGGGAGGAAATAATCAGGGCTCATTGGAGTCCACAGCGCCGCAAGAGAAGAGAGGAGGAAGCTGAAGCCTTGAATCAAGAGATGAAATTTAAAACAGTGGGACGCTTTGTTGACAGCAGAGCAGCGGCATCCTGGTTCCAAAAAGTTTCTATTTCAGAGCCGTGCAGGTCTCATAGAGGAAGAAATCAGAAGCACAGTATCCTCTTCTGTTTTTCAGGTGACAATAGCAGGAGACTGACTCTACAGTAACGTACGACATATACACTTGACCGGTTTGTCCATATGAGGCCTTTTTCTCTGCTTCCCCTCAAAGCCTTATTGAAAGAACCAGCAAGGTGTGTGTGTGTGTGTGTGTGTGCTCGCATTTTCTGATTTGCGCCGAGCCACTCGAGAGTCTCCAGTGTGACCTGTAAACAGGTTTCTCTACAACCGCCAGTGTCGCCTGTCTGCAACAGCGCGAGATCCAAGCGTTGCCCGTGTCACGCTCCGATAGCTCAATTTAAATGGAAATTGGATGAACTGCTTGGAAGTGATCCAGCCATCCAGAACAATTAACCCATATTACTGGCAGGCCTTGAAGGAGTAATTTGACTTTGAATGAGAACGGGGAGGACAGCCTGTGGTTTTTTAATACTCCAGGAAACAAAATATCCTGCAGAACAGATTTCTGCCGCATTTGGTACCGCATATGGTATTTAGTGGAAAGCATTGTCTCAAAATGCTATTTAATAGTATTTATAGGCTACATTTATTTTGGATAAAAGAACTTTGCCACATAGGACTTAAATGAAGGATGTTTATTTTTATCTGCTGTAGCTGAAAACATGGGAGTCAACATGACTTATCTTCAGATGGCACTAACCCTCGTTGCAGAAATTTACATTCGAAGCAAAGACTCTTCAAATCTAGTTTTGACTTTCTTAAGGTTTTTAGTCCTGCAGCTGATCTATGAATAGCCCGTGGGTGCTCTTCACTGCTGTTATGAGTATTTATACTCGTGCGTTCTGTAATTACTCTGGTAAATTGCCGGCTGGTGACCGCGTTGAGTTTCTCATCGTGCAGCAAACAACAACGGCTTGAACTGAGCAGCTCCTGTTAATAAATTGTGAGCAACAGTTACTTTTACTGTAATCCCTGCATGTAGAAGAGAGAGGAGACGTCTGAGTAGATGTGAGTTGGAAGCAGAAGCAGGGTGAATTTTCTGAGCTCGTCCGACCACCAAGAGATCAGGAAATAAATTTGCTTTGATTCCTGGAGAGATGCACGTCAGGCAGAGGTGCAGACATGACTCGACAGCATCTAAGATCTAGTTTTATTTTCACACAAAATCATTCCAGCTAAACAGAGTCATGTTCAAAAAGTAGATAAAAGTCGTTTTTTTTTTTAAGAAAGTTCATAAACCACGTGGACCTCTTAGCCGTCTGTAAACCGGACTGAATGGAGGTTTTCATGGGGACTGTTTTCAGCTGCGGGTGAATACATGCACAGGCTTTCAGTCATTTCGATTACGATTAGCAAATAGGTTTTTTTTTTTATTACTCTTTATTTAAATTAGGGACAGAGCATATTAATGAACATTATAAATAACGTAAATATGACTGTAGCCGAGCCTAATTTCCATCTGTTGACCCTAAGGCAAGTTGATGTTCATAAAAACATGAGAAAAACACATGAAAAAAGAATACATAAAAGAAAATGTAGAAAATACCCTCAGAGGAACATAAAATGGACTTAGCAATACACACACAAACAATTTTAGTAGGACAAACAAATCCATTCATTAGTGACCAAGACAGGAAAGGAGAAATACACAAGATCCTGGTTGTACATAATATATAGATCATAGCATGTATATACACATGTACGGTGTACAGCGATTCTAAATACAAATACAAAAGCATGCACATTTAAAAAGTGAATAAATCCATAAATAAGATTAAAAATCTAGAGCATCCACTCTGCATTTAGAGATCTAGAGATTAAGAGAGAGAGAGACACCTATCACAGGTGAGAAATGGTCCAAAATGGGATTAAAGGTTACAAGTTCAATCTTATTTCAGGAAATATATTCAGTTCACCTCCATTTTATCGGGGTGGCAGCTTAGAATTTAGAGGCTAATATCTCACAACCCGACGAAACTATCTACAAAATGAGATACCGGTAAGAAAAGAGGCTTTTTGTTGAGTTGGGCCAAGAACTGACCTTTCAACTCTCCCGCGAGGAGAAAATAGAGTTGCTGGTCTATGAATAGAAATTGTTCAAGCAATTTATTGTCTCGCGCAGCATGCTGTCCAAAAAGTCGCGCATGATCTGGGTCGCGTCACCGTCATTTCACATTTCGAAAGTTAATACTGATTTTTGATCTGTTAAATCAGGCCCCCGAATGATCACTTCCTCCTCCTCCTCCTCCTCCTCCTCCTCCTCCTCTAACTCATTACTGTGTGTTGTGTTTGAAAAAATGTGGCCAGATCGCTTCCAGATTACATAAAAATTCAATTCAAACAATGTGAGCGCAACCATCTGCCGGCTGCAAGTAATGTAACATTAGCAACATGTCATTTCTCTTGGCTGACTTTCAGGCCGTTTGGCTCTGATTGGATAATCACTGTCACACAAACACTGTAATTACAGTCACTCTTTGAAATTGTGCAATTTGAGATCAAACACAGCCGCGATAAACAGAAGACTTGGCCCCGACTGAGAAGTACAACAAATAAAACATTTCTTTTTTAAATTTTTTTACACACAGCACGTCACTGTCTTAAATAATAAGTGTTCAGAGTTTGAGAGTTTCCTTCGCCCTCCTGTGGTGTTCATGGCGGGGGGGACAGAATGGTAAAAGCAGCTGAAATCATGGTACTCTGTATGCAGGGGACTGAAGCGTGCTGGACTTTTGAGTCGGGCAGGTAATGGGTGAAATTGTGTCTGCTGCACAGCTTATAAATCGCAGTGCTGGCAGTATTTATCTATGTCTCAGACAATCCTGCTGGGAGATGGGAACGGTGGAATGAGAATCAACAGCCGGCTTCTCCTCCCCTCGGCTCCCGTCAGGTCATTTCACCCCCACAACCCTCCTCTGGAAAGCCCCGTGTGAGGAGAAACTGATAAATATAAAGCAAGTAGAGAGCCGGCTGCCTCTGCCCTCTGCATTTCACCACAATTCCCGAGGTCATTTTAATGTATTTTGTCCAAACCTAAAGAAAACCTGACTAAACCGGCTCCCTTGCCAGAATTCCTTACAAACATCTGCTGTGATGAAGTATTTATCCGCCCACTAAACCACTCCCCGTCCACCGCTGCTATATTTCAGGCCCTCAGCTCTAATCTTCCTCTGCTCTCCCACTCAAACTTTGCATATTTTATCTCCCAAATCAGAGGTTTTTACACTCGGGTGATGGCAGGTCTGCTCTGTAATGAAAGACGAGACGGGAGCTATTTCAAGTCTCCCATCCAAGACAATTGGCCTTTGGCTTTGTCTCCAGCAGTCACACCTTGTTACCGCATCTCCAATGGGTAGAATAGGGGGGACAGATATGGCCAAGAGAAAGAGGGTGGATGGAGGAAAGGGGACAGGAACACAGGGAGCTAACAATAACACGCAATTTCAGGCTTCATTGTAATTCCTCTCTCATCTTCGGTCCCAAGTGACAAGCAGCGAGTCGCCCAGGATTCTAATCATTCCTGTTGTCAGATTGGTACCACAAGTGAGATGGAGTTGATTGCTTGAACAAATTTGCAAAGTAACGATGCAATTTGCTGCAGCACGCCTTGGGAGGGTTTGAGGCATCAGACTGGTGGGGTCAGCGGAGAGAGTCGCAGGCCGAGGTGGAAAAAAACAGTTGTTTTCTTTGAGAGATTTGTCTGCAAGTAAATTGATGTTCCTCAAAACACCTGTAAGATAATAAAGCGAGATCTAAAACAAGCTTCATTACAAAAAATTAAATACCAAATCTTGTTCCTAATTGCAACAGTGAAAAAGTAAAATAACTCAGCCCTAGGTCACAGAGATGTCGATTCGCACTGGATTAGTATTATCAGAGGACCTCTATGTTATGAAGGTAATTTGCGGTGTAAATTTTACTTTACAAATCACGGACAGGGCCGGTTTGCACTGGATTAATGTCACAGATTATTACAACTAAAGCCATAATGATAGCTAGCTAGTTAACGTTGTGCTAGCAAGATGCTCATGTATACAAAACTGTTATGTTAAGTTATGGTTACTATTGGAGAATATTAGTAATATTAGCGCCTAACCAATGTTAGTTAACTTAATATTAGCCAGCTAGCGAGTTTACGTTAGCTAGCTAACTTTAGCTGTTGCATTTGTTCTCAATGCTGGGAGCTCTCTCCACAGTTACATCAGTTTACATCAGAGCTGAACATAGCATCCTAACAGGGCAACATCTTTTTCTTTTCATGTTTCATGTAGTGTTTTGTGAATGGACACCCTCCTCCTGAGGCTGCTTGTTGTATTTGAGGTAGAGGTCATGGGGTTTCTCAGATTTTTCCCCTTCATTGCATATTCTAATATTTTGGATATATCCCTCCACTGCATACAGTAACCAATTTTGCCTTTAACTGAAGGACATCGTGCAGGTATTGCTCCAAAAATAACCACTGACACGCAACAGCTTTTGTGAAAAGGTCAATTGTTAAAAAAACAACTGTAGTTCCTCTAATGGCCACTTGAGGCTGGCTCCAAAAGTGAGTCAATCTCTTTAGATGTTAAATTTTTTATTTTTATTTTTTTATGGTCTTTACAGCTAGTTTCTGTCTTCGTGAGGACTGAACACAGATGCATTATTAAACAATTTAGTATTAGATTATATCAAAGTCATGACTAATTAAGCGGTTGTTTTGATTCACAAACAGATGCCCTCCCAAGTTGCTAGCTGTCTGTCAAAGCGTCACCCACCCAACTCATTCTCTATTTTTGTGCACTTTTGTATAAGCCATTTGTATGATGCTATAAATCCAAGACGACCTGGTTTCAACAGTGTTCAGCTCTCCTGTGACCTCTATGACGATGCATCAACCAGTAAAACAGTTGAACATGCAACAACGAGCACTAGATGGTCATGTTTGTGGTCATTTTGTGACATTGACGCTCATTATTATTATGAACTATGATTATGAACACAGCGTTAGTCAGAAGACATCAAGATGGCTATGTGTTCAGCTTGTGTCAGATACTCATGTCCTCACATATGTAACCATGTCCCTGTTCACACATTGCATTAGAACGTGTCTACAGTGATCCATTTTGCAGCTAGTCCATTCACGCCCAGGATTAGGATGCGTCTGCACACAAGTCTCGAGTGACCACTTGTGATCTGATCATAGCACCACGCTCTAAATGCAAATAATACATCTGCATTATTTATAAGTGTGGTTGCAGATGTACCAAAAGTAACTGCGATTGCTCAAGCAAATTGTAAACCTTGAAAACTCTTTTCTGCTGCAAAACGCCTTATTATTTGATCTCAAGTGGGCTGAACCAGTAAAATAATAGCCTATAGTTAAGACAACTCCAAAGTTTTTTAAATTTGTTTCAGTCCAAAGTAAAACAAGTAAAATAGGAATTAATTAGAATTATTAAAACATTCTTTAAAAAAAATAATAATTTATTGAGAAAAATAAGTGTAATTTGGGCACATTGCTGTCTGCTGTTTAGTCCTGCACCTCAGTGTTATGTTCTGTTGTGTCCACTTCTTTTTCTTAAACAGTGGATAATTGCAGTCTTTGATGTAATTTTAGTACTTTAGTACATGTAAATTCATGTTGTGGACCAGATCAGACCCTCTGACAGGCTGCTTTCAGGGGCGGTGCAAAATTTTAAGGATGGGGAGGCTCAGGCCCAGGAGATGCACAGGATGTAAGTGAACATAGCAGTGGCACTTTTCTAAAAAATAAATAAAACAACACCAAATTATGTAGGGGGCCTTAAGAATATTTTAGGGAAGTTCAGCTCCCTTAAAAAAGGCCACTGCCAGTGCCACTTTTGTATGCATAACACCTGTACTTTCGAGAGCTGGCAGTAATCTGTTTTTTTCCCTTGTTTCTTATCTATGCTAAGCTAACCAGCTAGATGAGCTACGTCCCAAAATGTCCAACTGTTCCCTTAAAGTCTAATTAATATCAAATGATTGACTGTTTGCCTTTCTGAAAACGAGGAAGAATTCCAAACACGCTGCGTAACAACCTCTGCAACGCGCCGGGGCTGTTCCATCCTGGTGCATAATGAGACATGTCATCTTCCACTAACTCCAATCACAGCCTGACGAACCCCAATCATCTCACAGTATGAATACGAATCGGTTGCTGTCCGTCATCTCAAGTGTAATGATTAAAGATTCTTGTGACATGGCAGCGCACCAAATATAAAGACCATTCATTTGCAGCGTGACAGTCGCTATTCTTCACGGCAATTACTCTATTATGAAATTTGACATATTCTAATAGAAATGACAGATTGGTGGGAGCCAAGGTGTGCCAGAGAAGTATATTTGTCTTGGAACAAAAAGACTTGTCAGCGAGTCCGATGGAGATCTGGGCGACAGACAGGGAGGCATTTCAATTCATACGGTCCCTGACAACAAGGCGGTAACTTTGTTTTTTGGGGGGTTTTTTTGACTTGAATACGTGATTTTCCCTGACTACTCATCTGTCTCTTCTCAGAGTTCTCATGTTAAGTCTCAGAAACCTTTCTCTGCCTTTGTTTTGCAGACTTTGTCTTACTGTCATCAATTTCTACCCAACAAAGCACAATTAAATAATCTGCTCATGATACTTTATATATTCAGATTTATTACAGCACGCTACTCGCCTTTTTATATAAATGACTTTTATTAGTTTTTTTCCTTCCTCTGTGCACTGGTTAATTCTTACAACAACATCTTTATGAGCACACTGTATACCTGCCAAGATGATCATAATGAATACTTTAATTGATCTCTCTGTCCGTGCTTTACAACATCATCAGTCTATCTAACACACGCTGCTTTATCCAGATGCATTGATATATTTAATCTGCTTTCCTTTTCTCTCCTCTCCTCTAGCTTTTTTTCCTGTCTCTCTTTTACCTGGCAGGCCTCTGCCAGATGGGTCCTCTCACATGAGTCGGTTTCTTCCTTTTAAAAAGGGGTTATTTTTTGCCATTATCCATTTCAGGATCTGGTTCCCGGAAAGTGTCTCGAGTCAACTTTGATAGTTGTTGGCCGTGTACAGATCAAACTTTTTTAACTTTAAACTGCCTTGTTTTCTTTCAAATGTTTCCTCCATCGGCCAAACTCATTTCATAATCATATTTCGGAAAGAATGTGTTTTTTTTTAAAATTATTTGTATTGACAGTGTTTGCTTTTTTCTCTTTAAAACATAATTGTTAAAGTGCCTTAGATTACATTTCACTGTAGAGTCAGTCTTCAGGTAGACACACACAGACTTTGAAATTACACCTGTCACTGATGTTAAGACTATACTTTTTTAATTTAAGTGCTTTTTGTGGTTATTCTTATTCCAAAGAATCAATTACGTTTACTTTTCTCTCCTGTTTACTGTTATTTAGTAGTTCCTTCTGCTTTGAATATTATAATTTCAATTTATTCCAAAATATAATTTAAAAAAATTGTTAAAATGGCTCCACCACAACAAACTACTTAGATATTAAATAATCAATAATCATCCATTGCTATAAATCACAGGAGCATTTTGCTATCGGAGTACTTTTCGGAGTACTTTTTGATCATCGGCTAATTATTTCGAAACATTATATTAACCAGCAGATTTACAGTTTCACGAAAGAAAAGGAGAATTTTACTTTTACCTATATAAACTGTGCATTGCATTGTGTGTTAATCTGAACTAAATCAGTCTTAAATTGTGTTTTGGGCCCCGTTCAGTTAACAGAGTCATGCATCACTCGCTACGGTGCAGCAGAGCCGGTAAAGACAGTGGTTCCTGTTAGATTGGTGTGTACTGAACTGTTACTGAATGACCACTGAGCCGCTGGAATCGCTGGAGGTCCGCTGGAGAAACGATTATCCAGACACCAGTGGGCTGCTGGCTGCTCCCGCCGGCGAAGCAATCACTGTGATTTTAGAAGGATGGGGTGATGGGGGGAGAATGAATTACTGAACATTTTGGGATTTAGCTGCTTAATCCCTAAATGAACGGGCCGTGGGCATTAATGACGACTGCACCACCTCGTGTGTCTTGCACCTGCATCGTTTTTCGCCTCCATTTCCTGTCATTCCAAGTGTTGTTTTTTTTTTTTTAACATCGCTCATCGTGGATTTTAAAAGTAGAGGCAGGAGCTGGTTTGTTACAGCTCTCCTCATTGAGGTTGCATAAAAGCGTCGCGCTCTTCCTCCTTTTGTTTTTTCCTCCGTGGTCGATTCAACTCGGCGCCTTTCGCTCGTCTCCCGTGGCCGTGTTTGATTTGCTGCGGCCCTGACAGAAAGCCCGACGCACTCGTGGCGTCGTCCGTGATTACCGCCGAGAAGCGCAGATCTGTGCAGAAGCCAGGGGTGGGCAGAGAAAAGGCATCAGAAATCACAGTGGGCGAGCAGTTGTTTAGAAAACCTGCATGAGATATCAGGCTCTTTCTTTTCCAGCAAGACCTTGATACGGGAGAAGTCGAAGCTTGCTCCGGCTCCAGATTAGTGATTAGATTGAAGGGAGCCCAGCGGAGGAGGAGGAGGAGGAGGAGGAGGAGGAGGAGGAGGCGGCACAGGTCGTCCAACACCAAGAGGAAAAAAGCAATGTTCCACAACGCTACACATTCATTACTCAAGATAAATCTCCATTAAACAAATGCCACATGCATAATTAGGCTATAGGAATAATTATAATTGTGATTAGTTTCTTCATGGGCAGACCTACGCAAATTGTGACTGACACCTGGCGAACACGCGGCACATAAACGTGGAGACGGAAGATACGCGGACGCACGAGGCAGCACAATAAGATGCAGCTGGGTACAGAGGCGACAGAGGGATTTAGGGCACGGCTGTCTGTAAACATGCCGCAACCACACATTCCTAATCCAGGTAAGACAAGGGTATAGGCAACTACAGCGTGTTCTCCACGGGGAAAGCGTCATATTACATTCAGCTCCATGTTTTAGGTACCAAGGCATTATGACACGACGACCCTGGAATAAATGAAGGGTTTTGTCGAAGCCTCCTCCTGTGGATAGAATCAGAGTTAAAGGAAATCGGTAACACCGCAAACAACATCAGCGTGTCACGAAAATCCAAGGGTGTTGGTCCGGTTCTTTACTGCATACGATGCAGATTTCACATCGTGTTACCGTATAAATCAGAGAAATCTTAAATATTAAACTCCTCTAAGAAATCGTCAATTTGTACGACTTGCGTTACGTGCAAAAGCTGAAAGTGCATTTCTGAATGCAAAAGAGACAGCAACACCTGCTTACAATTAGTGCACGTTACAGGTTTGGAAGGCTACACGCTGTCAGCTAAATGCTAACCCACTACAGAGCATGCAGGCAAAATGTTTACCACCTTGGGCTGTTAGCGTTTGCTAATTAGCACTAGACTCCGGCTTATTATCACAGTTCCCTCAGCAGATGAACGTCTAAATGTCAGTCCATTCAAAAGCAGTTGTGACATTTTATTTAAAAAACATCTTGACGGATTAAAACGGATCCGCAAAGTTAAGATCTGAGTTGAGATATTTCAGTGATGGTTTTGAAATTTAATCTGGAGCTACATGAGAAGTCTGGAAAAAATGTGAGCAAAAACTTTATTATTGGTGAAAAGTTTATCCAGGTTATAACTACACTGAAGGCTGAGACCTCTTACGCACCATGTTCTCCTGTTTCTATCCTGTGTTTACATTGAGGCAAAACATTATGACCACCTTTATAATACTGTGTTGATCCCACATCAACTAACCTCCACTGTTGCTTCCTTGGACCAGCTTTGATAGCTGCTCTACTCCAGCCTGGAAACACAAAAGACCCACATCCAGCCGTCTCGCCATCACAAATCAGCCCTCGTCAAACTTGCTCATAACCTTATGACGCCCCTTCTTTTTTTTCCTGCTTCTAACACATGAACAATTCGACTCACTACACATTATATCCCACACACCAACAGGTGCCATGATGGAGAGATAATCGGTGCCATTCACTTCACCCGTCAGTGGTCATAATGTTAAGCCTGATCGCTTTGTGTTGCATGCGCGCTCTATCTGCTGCTTGCTTCCATCCTTCCCAAGTCTGTTATCTCTACCCGACCAGAGTTCGTCTTTGCCTGTAGTCACTGTAGTGCTCGCAGCCTCTTAATTCTGTAAAGCATCCAGAGGCAATTTAGATTTTTATTGATGCCTTATAAATGAAATTATTACATAGTTAATTGAAACTTTTGAAAGACTGGAAACTGAATGCTAATAAGTCACGAGATACGTGTGAGGTATGCACAAAAAAAAATGAACAGAAACCTTGGAATATCCAAATCACTTTTTCTGTGTGGTGGATAAAGCAGCAAGAGCTTTGAAGAAATGGTAAAAAAAATAAATAAATAAATAAAAATCCATGTGCTCCATGGTCACCAGGTTGAGTCCTGTTGCGTGAGCGGTTGTTTGTAAAGGTACACCACTGAAACGTGCAGCCCACAGCGCAACCGGACAGAAACTGGCTGCCGTCTCTTTGATATATTTAATCCATACAAACAAGAGTCAATCAGTCACCTCACACTGGGGTCCGTGTCCACCCCTTCAAAAGGAAGTGATTACAGCCCGGGCCTTGATCTGCACGAGTGCTCCAGGAACCCGCTGGCAGGGCAGTGCACGTATTATTACCAGTGTGTGTGTGTGTGTGTGCGCCGTGGCTTCCGCTTGATGTGCGCCTTTTCATCTCCAGTGCCATCTCTTCAGGAAACAAAAAGCAGCCCATTCTGTCCTTTTGAACTCACCAGGTGGGGGCAGCAGTGCAGACCTGAAGCGGGCAGGTGACTCTTCTGTGGTCAGACGGGTTGCGTGTGGCTTCTTTTATATTTTAATAAAAAAAAATAGAAATAAAACCCAGAAAACAGATCTCTCAGGAGCCACTCGGCTTCCCACAACAACTACAAATATTAAAAGCCCACAACGTAATCAGTTATGATATGTCCACATTTATTGTGCAGTGACTTTTATATACATTACATTTTATACACCTAATTTACATGAACAGAAATAAATTAATCTGCTAATGTTCGTTCACTCGTCTGGCTTTAGTGTTGCCACTGACACAGAAATCTTTGAAGGAGGAGAAAGCACAATAATTCCAAGTGACACATGAGTGACAAGGCAGTAATATGAGTCCAAGTAACCTACTTTCCATTAGTGTTATATATTACATACATATAAAGAAGCAGTTGGTAAGAGATTTGGCGTCGCGGCTTCACGTAAACCTGTTCATCACTGAGATTTGCTTTAATTGGATGAGCTTTACATTTGGAGACGAGTCTCTGTTGAGTCACACTCGTCCAAGCCAAATTTTTAGGTTTCAAATATACAGCTTATTTGACTTTTAATTATGAGGAAATGACAAAGCTTCTTAAGCAATAGAAAGCCGATGGCGACGAGGCGAGATGATTAATATTATGTAAAAAATGGCTTGCTGTAGATGACAGGGTGTTTAAAAATGAATGTTCCATAAAATATATTTCTTCATCGAAAACAAATATAAGATTTTTTTATACAAGATTTGATTTCCTGCCTTTTGTTCCTGATCAAATTTACCAAGACATCTTACAAACTGCATCTTTTACATTAGAGATGACTATTACTATTGTGCTACATACAGTATTGATCACTGACAGACACACAGAGATAAAATACACCTCGGTTAATTAGTGTGTACTTTATAAAAACTAAAGCTAACGCGCTAAATGTGAAAATCATCTCGACTGTGTACATTGTAGTGTGTGGATTCAATAAAAAATACATTAATCGGAGCGGCACACACACGCACGCACACGCAAATAGTCAAAAAATGTGGCCAAGGAAAGAATAAAAATAAAAACCACGGGAGAAATCGTCTCTCAGTTTTTTCCATTTGCACAAACTGTAAATAGAGACAGCGACCTGCTCGCATCGTTTACAGCGTGAAGGAACTGACAGGAAGTCTAACTCTCTACTGCTAGCTTATGAGAAACACTGACACTAACTAGAGTGACATGCCTATGTAACACAAAACAACACATCAACTCCAGCCTCCTCTTACCGTCTACGGAAACACAGAAAGAATTTACAGGATACATTGATGCTGCGAGCAGCGGTAACTCTAAGCTATCAAAACATGCAGCTTGTGGTGAGTTTCTACAGTACTATTGAGTGGTCGTTGGCGGTGGCGGCAAATGGCTGTGAGAAAACCCAGAGTTTGTCATTCTTATTTATTTATTTTTTATTATTACTACTATTATCTATATCACTAGATAATGATTTTCAGCATGGCTGTGTCGTTCCATTAGCCTCACACTCAGATCTATTCAGACGCACTGAAGTGGACGAGTAACCACGCGGCAGCCACCTTGTCACCACACCATACTGGAACATCTGATTATTGCACACTAGCACTGAACTTGCAAATGTTCATGCAGGATGAATGAGAAACACTCAAATCAGTGGTTGCTCACTATGTGACAGATGACCATACAGTTCTTTGGAAGACTAAAATACATTGTTTGGGAGCGTCGGGGACAGAACTACAATCTAACATGGTGGAGATTAGGGCTGGGTATAAAAACAAAAAAAATAGATTTTCTCATTCAAATTGGTCTTCATTTGAAAGATCCCATATATTTTTATTTTAATATATGCCATTTCCTGCTTCCTCTAGTTAGAAATGAGTCCATGAGAAATGTTGTGAGGAAGATCCACAACATGACGGAGGCTGTAGCTCTGAGCCCTGAAAGCTGATGTGTGGGAGCACTTTGGATATAAAAATCATGGAAAAAAAAAAAGCAAAGCCACATGCAACTAGACCTGGCAGTGAAACCAATGACAACACTAGCTTTCAGGAATCTGAAATATCTCTAAATGAATCGACATTGTGAATCGAAATAGAAACAGTTCATGAAATATGTAGTGACACCCAGCCCTGGCAGAGAGAGAGAGAGAGAGAGAGAGAGAGAGGTGTAGTGATGTTTTTAAAAAGAGTGTATAAGGATCATTGACACCAACTAATGACGACTGCGTTACAGTACGATTCTTAAAACAGTAGAAAAGAGAGGAGTCATTGCACTGAGGAGGAGATGAGAGCATTTCTGCGAAGGAGTCTATTCAAGCAAATTCTAGCGCCTGCATGTAAACTATAAATTACATCCATGTCCAACATTCATAGCGTTGTTTCTGTTAAAACACAAAAATAGTAAAAGACTCACAGAAGGAATCCCAGCAAAGGAGACATTTGATGCCGGGGGTTCATCTGTTCGGAGGCGAGAGTTTAAAATCCTTGTTATAAAGTAAGAGTAAATCTTTTCAGACGCACACTTTTCCCCACAAACTACTCCACGCACTAGACTAGCGACTAGACAAGTGAAACGGTCATAAGGCGAAAAACTGTGGCAGAAGGATGAGAGGAGGATACGCGAGAGTGAGAAGGGGCTGTGGTGATGGACTTGGGTGTTAAATGGACTGTGAATCATCTTCGCTCCGACTCAAGGGGATTGAGAACCTGACCTGTAGCTCTTAAAGCTCCCCAGGAGACTCTGCACCCCTTTCTTGACACGTCGAGCCACGGAGTCGGCGGGAGGAGTGGGCAGGCAGGAGGCCAGACTGGGCGGACGTGCATCCAAACATTTCTGGTAGCGAAGCTGTGGAAAGGAAACACACACAGAGTGTGAGTGGTGTTTAGCAGTCGCTAGACGTAACGCTGCGTTCACCACATGTAATCCGTCTGCCGGGGTGTGGGAGTTTGACTCACCATGCAGGCCGCCTGCACCGCCTCGCTCAGACTGGCAGCGTTGGGTTCGCACCAGAACATGTGGCAGGTGAATTCTCGGGGACCTTCGGCCATGATGAAAGCGAAGGTGTGGACGTCCTTCCCCACGCCCATGAAAGACAGGAAACGCACCCTGCACTCAGACAGCACCTCCTCATCCTGGAGGCAGAAATGTACACAGGAAAAACGTTTTATGTTTACGATATTCCCTCTCACTGTCCATTTTGTATGTGTTAATGGTGAATTACAATAATTTAAAGTAGAGAATTATTCTGTTCTTACAAAAAGAAAGGTGAATTTGTTATTGTGAGATTAAATTAAACTCAAACTAGATCTTCGAATATCCTTAAATTGACAACAAGGATCTGCTGATCATGTCTTAGTGCCAGATGCTACAGCGACACCTTCAGAAGACGAGTGGAGTCCATGCGTTGCTGGGTCAGGATTGTTTTGGTGGCAAAAGGGAGACTTACGCAGGTCGTAATGTTATGGCTGTTTGGTGTGTGTCACTCAGCTTTGATTGTGTAAATATAAAACTGTGAAGTACAAAGGATTTAAGACCTGCAAGTTGTAGGGTAAGGGTAATTTTACCTCATAAAGTGCTCAACTTAACTTTTTACACTTTTAATACTTTAGTCACTTGTTATACTTGTTTGTTTTATTGTCACCTGAAGATGAATGTTGTGTTTGGACATATCTGTTTTGAGTGCCAACATAAATTCGTTGTAGAATTCCATTTCTGGAGATGCTCTGCCTCAGTCATCCAGCAATTAAAATCTGGCCTTTCTCAGTCACTCAAATCCTTCCACGTGCTCATATCGCCTGCATCTAGCATCAGCTTCTAGGACAAAATGCTCACGTGCGGCCTAATATATCCCAACCACTGACAGGCGCCGTGAGAGTAAGATAATCAGAGTTATTCACTTTACCTTTACGTGGTCATAATGTTATAGATGATCCGTGCCACTAGCCACTTTTATACTGAAACATATTGCAAACATGCAACCCCAGGTTTTAATGTTAAATGTTGAGTTTGTTTTCTTTTACCTGACTTGAAAGTATGGTGAGCGTGGCCGGTGCGACGTTCACAGAGACGGGAATCCACTGATTTTTATCTCTGCCATTCACGGCCGCCTCTAGTGTGTCATTGATTATATCCATACCTGACACAAACACAACACATGATGCATTAACTACTTAGTCATTACCACAAACTATGAGTTTTAAAGCACAAACGTTTCATTATTATCAAGTGTTTTCTTACCAACTGGCCTCGCCACAGCCTCGCAGCCAAGGTAATAGACCTGGAAGTGCTGGAAGAGTTCGTTTTTCGGAGCAGGAAACTCTGTTGAGAAAGAAGGAAATATTACGTGATCCGTTTCCCACTTTAAACTGTGAGCATATTCAAACCGTCTCCTTTTAATTTACCTTCAACGGGGATGACCCCAGGTTTGCTTGGGTCAGAGTTGAGTCTGCTCACCCCCGGCTTGGTCGCCTTTCTCTCCATCATTATCTAAAGTTAAATTAGAAAACAGGCGAAACTCAAGCAAGAAACTCGCAGCTGAATATGAACCGAGACGCTGCACTGAATTCATAATGAAGCTAAATTAAATCCGGTGAGGGCTGACCTTTGAGCACATCTCATGCAGGCTGGTGGCGATGTTCTTGGCGGGAGAGTCGCAGCGGAAAACATGACACTTCAGAACTTGGGTCAGGTTGTCTCGAGCCACATAAGCAAAATCCCTGCAGGTGAAGTGAGACGGAAAAGGTCACACTCGCACATTCAGCCATCAATACAAAATAGAGGTGTGAGATAGCTGGAACAAACATATACACGAAGCACAGACTCACATCTACACTGGAAACGACAAGAGCACAAGTAATCATGTCACACAACTTTTAAGAGAGTAATCATTAATGTATACCTTTCCCTGTTCATGGCGGAAATGCAGCATGAAAGGAAAAACACAATTGTTAGAAGTTAGACAGAGAGGAGGCAGAAACAGCCGTTAATTTGTGTGTAATGTTAATAACGATCCAGCAGAGGGCAGCAGCATCCAGTAAAAAAAAAAATCAGGCGATGAGATTAGTCTCCCAATAAATGTGAGACTCAACAAATTAAAGGCAGAATATTAAAAATGAGAAACAAAGCCGTTGCCCTAGAAAAGTCACAAAGGATATCTACCAGACGCTGACTCAATGAAAAATTAACAGCTCCTTTCCAAGCAAAACCCGGTTCATAAGTTAGAGAAGTTTTTATTACTAATTTATGTGAACTTACTAGGAACGTGCTTTTGTTGAGCACTAAAACTACATAAATATGACATAAAAGTGTAAAATAAAGATGGGATACGAAAAGATCATTTCCTTTATGTGACATTAAAATTAAGTACTTTAAGAACAGGAAAATTATCTGGAGATAATATCGACCTTGACTCAAAACACTGAAGTGTTTTGACCTTGACTCAAAACCCAAATAGTTTCTCCTTATTAATCCATCTCATTTGACCTTTTGAAGCGTGCTTTGTTTCAGCAAAATTAAGAGGGTAGTAAAATAAGTAGTGCGGTTCTTTGTGTTCTTGTACTGTGGATACTGACCTGCCATTGTCTCTGCCAACACCCCAGACACGGATGCTGCCAATTGGCTGAGCGTGAAGCAGAGTCTGTCCCAGAGGGTCGATCAAGTTCATCGTGTCATTCTCCAGCACCATTAGCATGTCTTTACCCTGTCACAACAAACAGGTTTTTAGTATGAGCAGCCAATCACCTTTCCTATCAAAAGTCATTTGTGGGTTATGGATTCTACGAGTCATCAAGAATATTGGTCAAACATCCTTTTCTTTTTTGTTTTTTTTTAAATGGCTGGGGGAGCATGATTCTGGTTGGCCACCAAACAAGAACAACAAGTTCAAATGTACCCATCGAAAAGAAGGTATTATATAAAGCTCTTACATAAATGACTGTGAAAGCGTAAGCACTGACCTCTCCCCAGATGCCAGCAGTGTCATGAAGGTTGTGTTTGTGATAAGACAGCTGCCTGATGCAGTTGTTGACAGCAACGCTGCTCTTGCCGGGTGCCATGTCCTCCTCGGACATCTCTACCCAGCCCAGGGAACGCACTGCAAAACACTGACACGACAAGGGTGGCAAGTTAGTACAAAACAGGACCACAAACAATGACATCAAGACAGGAAGGAACATTTAGGTGTGTTGGGTTGTGCTCATACTTTGCCTTCTTCTACACTCATCATTGCTGAAAATGCAAATAGCTAGTAACATGCAAATGTAAGCAAAAAGGTCACCATTTGCCCTCAAAACTCTGTAAAAAACTATCAGAGACAATACGCTGAACCACGTGCAAGAACTTATCCCAAGCGCCTGTTAGTGAAGAATTACTAAGTCATTCATCTTTGTGGGTCTATATTTAGAGTTATTACTGTTATGTTTACAAGGACACTATTATTCGCCTCCCGTAACCGCCTCAATCACAACAAACTGCTTCGATCAGAAGGAATTTTCAATAAAATTGAGAGATCTAAACGTTTGATGACCAATTAATAGGAAACTATTAGCTAATAATAACCATGTAAATACTTGATCCTTATCTGATCTCTCTGCTTGGAATAAAGATATTCTTTGTGCGAATGCACGTCCCACATGGGAACTGGAAAGGACAGAAACGACAAGTGTACATGTCTGTACGTATTGGTCACCCACTGCTTCTGAATGAATTCATTGTTCTTCAACCAAGTTGTGAAAAATAACTTCTTCTGTTACTTTTCTGGCAGATTTGACATTCCATGACCGTGACACATTATCAGATAATTTTATTTAGCATCGCTATTAACAGTTTAGTTGTCCCTAATCAGCATGAAACCATAATTTAGACTCGGCATACAGGAGAAATCCAAGTGAAAACAATCATTTACCTTAGTTTCTAAATCAGTGCAGAGTGGAGCGAGCTTCTCTTCTTCCTCCGACTGGGAGCAATTGTAACTACAAAGAAAAAAAAATGGTTACAAAAGGACAAGAAACAAACTATGAAATACAAACTAGTCAGAAAGCTTTAACACAACATACTTCAGGTTGATAGATGCATAGCGTAGAGTTGCTCCTTCAAACTCCTTCAAACTTTGATCAGATGCAACCTCTGCCTCCTCCTGAAAACACACATCAGACTTAAAAATTATAACTTTGCTCAGATTTTCCTGGTAAAGGATTTAAACCTAACGCTAATAGTTAACCAACTATTGACTCTTAAATACACAGATGATCAAACACACCCGAAGTATAACTTACCTTCCACAGTTCCCCTTCACCAGCAGCTTCATCTGTGCTGGAAAGTTGAGCCCAAGATTCCTGGAAAACATAAAAAAGTAGTAATCATTAACTAGAGTTCTACATTTCAGTGTCTCTATTTAAGCAAAAAACATCCATTAGCCTTCACCTCAGGTTCATCGCATGGTGTAGTCTCCAGGGACATGGTGGAGGACATCATGGAGTCACCAACTTTACCAAGGGGTGAAGGAGGCTCCCACTGGGTGGTGCCTGTGGGGATGTGCCAGTAGTATGTGCCCGACGTATCTCGCACCCTCATCCATCCTGATGGCAGGTCTGTGTCTGTCTCGAAAGCACTGGAGTCCCAGAAGGACTCTGAAAGCCAGAGGGAAAAGGGAGAGGAAAAAAATAAATAAAAATATGAACCGGAAATGTTCAGTCTCAGGCTTTAGAAAATGTCCATGCTGACTGTGCAGAAAGAGGCAAGAACAAACAAAGTCAAGACAAGGATACTTTAAAATGCATATATATATGCTGACGATAATAAAACAGTGGGGTCTTAAAATAATAAGGGAAGGCGCCTGACAAGGAGATAACATTTAACCTTGGACTGCTGTCAATTTTCTTCATTAAATAAATCAATGTTTTGATTTTCCCTTTTAACAATTCCCTCTATTTTGTATCTGAAGATGTGCTTCAAGCATTAACTCGGTGTGCGTCTCTTTACCTCTGTTGCCATTTGGAGAGCTGTCGGTCGTGTTGTCCTGGGACAGGGCCGGCCAGCTGGACTCTTCATCGCTTGGCGTCCCGTTCAGATTGGAAAAGAGGAGGCATGGATTTCTCCCCACGACGCTGCTGCCCTCTCTCTGGGACTCCACATTACCCTGTTCCTCTGCCACCTTTTCCCCCCTGGTGTCACCCGATGTCTCCTCGTCATCCTCTGATTTATTTTCCTTCTCTTTATCGCCCTCTTCTCTCTCCTTCTCTTTCTCGTCTGTCGACTCCAGCTTCAGGGTATCGATGAGGAGCGGCTCATTGAGGATGTTCTTGGACTCCTCCTGACTGAGGCCAGGGGTCAGTGCTTTTTTGGGAGACTTGATCTGCTCCTCATTTCCCTGTTGTTCGTCCTGAGTGGTGTTCTGGAGAGGGAAGTCTTCCTCGTTTCCATTCTGGTTGATATTGCAGTTGTGGTCCTGCTCCTGATGGTTCTCTGTTACTTTCCGCAGCTGGTTGCGGCCTTCTTTGACCCACTTGGCATTATTGCCAGTGGACTCCTGGTCGCACCAGTGGCTGCCGTCATTCAGCTTGTTCTTAAGCTCTTCATCTTGCTTTTGTTTATTCACAACGTATGTCATAGCTTCATCGTCATTACCACCCATGGTAAACGTCCATGTAACTGCTCTGGTGGAGAAAGATGCAGTGATTTATTAGCATTAGCATGTTAGCGCCTTTTAACGGGGCTAAGACAAGAGTTTCCCGGTAGACTTCGATAAAATGTGTAGTGGTTGCTTGAAACAGATATATTAAAGTGTAATCGCGTTGTTACAAGCAGCAATAAATAATACATTGTCTTTAAATAAACTGCTTATGTCTCGATGCAGATAATGAAGTACGTTTCTCGTTCGTATGTTCCGGGTTCGCTATTCTCTGTGTGACTTTCGCTGCAGGATTCTTTGTACGAATACGAAACGCACTTCAACGACTTCACCTCCCATTTGCCAACACGACCTTTTTTCCCTCAAACTCTGAGCTCAACATAGAGTCAAACACAAGCGTAAGACATTATTTCAGAGCCAGATATATGTTTGTTTAACAAGTCCAAGCACTCTAGAAGGCTGCGTCCTAAAAATACACCGATATTCAGCAAGATGCCACCGCCGCAGAATAACGGGCACCATCCGCCATCACCATCTTAGCTACAGGCTAACTTTAGCTTCTCGGTTAGCAACCTAGCTTAGCTAACGTCTCCAAACGGGGAAATCAAAGCCAGTGCAGTAACGCCGATTTATCAAGCGTGTGTTAATTGTTATTACTCACCAGCTCCTCCAAGTCCACCTGTCGTCGAAATATGCTGCAGTGTGTGAGCTAACTACATATTTCCAGGAGTCGTGAGGGCTCGCTTGGTTTCTAGGTGGTGTTTTCAGTCAGTGGGCTCGGCCAGTGATGGAGGACGGACCTGCGTCACGGATTTACGTCACTGACTGCTGCCTCTCACAGGACCTTAATGAAATAAAAGTCAGATATTATGACTGTTTTTGGCTTTATTGATCCGGTTCTGCTGATTTTCAATCTCTCATCCCCCAAAGTCAGCATGCAACATCAAATACTAGTGTCTGAATACGAGATGCACTGATTTCTGCTCCAGAAGACAACAAAAAGTCATCCTTTATTAATAGATAGATACACTACCTTGTATCTATCGCCTAAAGTACCCATTCAAATAATTGAATTCGTGTGTTCCAGTCATTTTCATGGCCACAGGTGTAAAAAATTAGGAACTTAGGTTTGTGGGGCTCAGTGAATTTCCGCATGGTACCATGGATGAATGCCACCTGTGCAACAGGTTAAAATGACAGAGTGGAGTCAGTACTGAGGCACATAGTGAACAGGGGTCACCAACTTTCCTCCAAACTTCATGTGGCCTTCAGATTATCTCAAGAAAAGTGCATAAAGAGCTCCATGGAATGGGTTTCCATGCCCGGACAGCTGCAACCAAACTATACATCACCAAGTGTAATGTAAAGCGGAGACGTCCTCTGGAGTGACAAATCCCACTTATCCATCTGGCAGTCTGATGGACCAGTCTGGGTTTGGTGGTTGCCAGGAGAACAGTACTTGTCTGACTGCACTGGTGGACTTTGTTTATGATGGACCAGATTTTATTCAAGGTTTTGCATCTGACCCTGGTGTCAGGGACTCTGCCCCCACCACAGAGCCCGCTAAATTTCAACCCTAGAGTGTTATCGTAGGGTATAAAACTTTTTTACATTTGCGAAATCTTTCAAAATGTTAGTTTGTGTCCAGTCATGAAAACATAGTTCACTTTGCCTCTGCGCTTCATAGAATCTGACTTCATGACAAACTGACATTTATGAATCCAGATGTGTTTTACAAGTGTTAAACCAATGTGAGAAACTAAGTGAAAAACTGCATTTAGCCATTTGTAATGCAATTGTTTTAAACTATTAAACCACTAGAATTTGGAGATGTTAAATAATTTAAAAGTACCAGTGCATCGAACATTTGTCTCAGATTAAATTACTATTGTGTGATAAGTAACATAAACTCACTTAGAAGTAAATAACAGAATAAAAAACAAGCACACATATGCATTCATGAAATATTAAGCCGTGGTGATAGGAATATATAATAATTATAGGATTTTTTTTATTTGAGATATAAAAGCATAATGAGCTTCTTTTATAATAAGTATTTATATTCGTGTTTGCACCTTTATTATGATAAGTAATTTGTCAGAGTCTAGTCCACACAAGGTAAAAATGAGCCGTTAGCGTAAACATCAACAGCCTGATGCTGATCCCCCAACAACAAATGCACACTCACTCAAGTTATCCATATGTTTTATTTTTAATATATTTATATATAAATACATACATTTGTATAAGTCATTCTTGATTTTGGCTTCAACCTGTGATTCGGCACAAACAAGCAAGCTGGTGGAGGCACAGAACGGATGCAGGTAGAGGAAACAACCCATGAGATTGGTATAAAGTCCGAAGCAATCCAGAGGACCAATTTAAAAAAAAGAAGAAAAAAAAAACATTGCAGGATGTTACGTCCAACCCCTTTACGTCCCAGTCGAATTGTGTTGGCAGCAGCTTCTGATGTGACCATAAAATCTGGAACAGCCTCCCTCAACAACTCATTTTAACAATCCAAGAATAAAAGACAGTGTGGTTGGTTGGAGTGTTCATTCCTGACACTACAAGCGAAACAGGACACATGGGAGATTTCTAGTATTCAACATGAAAATAACACTCGAGTTAGACGCAAACACTTTTACACATCTTGACAGAGACTTTTTGTTCACCAGTAGGGCTATCAGAACAAAAGCAATATTACAAAACAAACTGAATGTACACATTTGAGTAACACAGTTGATTATATTAAAATAATTAACAAGAATCAATGCATTTTGACTGTAATATTTCACTTGCTGCACAAGAAAAAGGGGGGAAAAAAAGTTTGAAATGGTACCAAGATCAGAGTTTGGGACCAAAGCTGAATATAGGCCAAGCTCATCTTCATCACTGCTCATTCACTTTTCAAGTGTTATTATTTTCCGTGTTTAAATGCTTGGTGTCAGTCATGCTTGCCCGGCTTCACAACAAACCTTTCCCCACAAGGCAAGCTACGGGTTAATATCTTTTTATCATGAGCCACCGTTATCAGGAGCTTCTGTTACCAGCAGACCGTCATGCTGACCTCCACAGGTTATTCAGCCACATGATTACAGTTTAGAAGATGAACAGTAAATACTAAGCTCCCGTGGAGACGGTATCAGCAGATCAGTGACAGAATCATTAATAAAAACTTGATATCACATTGGGGGAAAAAAGGAAAATATAAAATAAGTGAATGCTGTTGGACCTATCTGAGATGCAGAAGCGGCAGTGACACATTGAACGCAGCGGAGTTTAAGGCAATACTGGTAAGCACCACACCACCGTACTATTATCGGTCAAATCTGGGGGTGAGATATCCGGAGTCGGTTCAGTGATGGAGGGCACGAGAGGGGGGGGGGGGTTTCATTTATCCTGCATTTTTTCCAAAATTGGCACAATCATGTCAAATTTAGGCCTCTTTGCCGGGTCTTCGTTCATGCATATCTTCATGAGCTTGCAAATGTGGGGGGAGATGCCAGGGGGGATGGTTGGCCTCAAGCCCTCCAGGGCAATCTAAAATCCAAAACAGACAGACATTACTACATTGATTAAACTACTACTGTGAGACTTGCCTGCAGGCGGTGGACGTTCAGTTTCTTGTCTAATGAGCAAGCTGTCCTTCTTACCTTCATGCCGATCTCCATGTTGGACAGGTCAGCGAACGGCACTTCTCTGGTCACTAACTCCCACAGGAGGATGGCAAAGCTCCACATGTCTGCTGACCGACGGTTGATCTCTTCTGGCTTCTTCTGCAGAGCTGGGCAACGCAGAGAGGAACAAGTGAAGGTTACACGGTGAACTATACAACAGCTTCACTCTACATTAGGCAAAAATTGTTTCATTGTTTGTTCAATTTGGAGAGATCATTTGGCAGTAAAGAGCAAAATTTGTCCAAGTAACAAGAATAAATATTTTGGCGCGCGAGGCTCCAAGGAGAAGCGGACTGAGCCAAGTCCCAGATGAAGTCGGTATATCGGGACAGGAAAGCCCCCGGGTCGACATGCTGGTGGTGGAGGAGGAGAAGCTGATAGTGAAGTGAGTGTTGAGTTACAACTACGAGTGCACAATTTAGATGTGCAAAGATAAAGAAGTGCAAAATACTCAGAAGAAATACTCAGACCAGCCCCATAACACATTCAAAGTCACTTAAATCCACTTTCTTCCTCATTCTGATGCTTGGTGTGAACTTCAGCAAGTTGCCTTGATCACTTCTACATGACTAAATGCATTGAAGTGCAGCCATGTGATTGGATGATTTATCTTAACAAGCAACTGAACAGGTGTATCTAATAAAGTGGCAAGTGAGTGTATTTTATTTAAATAAATTTAGCTATTACTAGAGATGAAGTCCTATCCAGGTTCTGTCTCTGGTCAGTTTAGACTATTTTCTGCTGCTCATTCACTTTCCTACAATGTCAAATTTGCTCATTTCAACATCACTGCTCTCGTTCAATGAGCCAAACATCCTCACGTTCTTTAAAATTCACTGCAGTCTGCCATGTAACCCTCCACTTCCCCGTCTCCACCTCATCCTGGCTGTCCAGGGCATCTCAACTGAAGCCTCCATCAGCCTGTCTCCTACACCACCACCGGATATCCTGTCTTCATCTATCACCTGGTTCTCTGCTCCGTGTCGTTGCTTCTCACACAAGCTCTTGTTAGCTCGTCACCCTCAAGTGATTTGTCCTTCTTGAAATATATTACGTGCAGCTGAACATTCATACATCTATTTTTACATGGATGCCAATTAACCGTGAGCCACGTACAAACATTTCTCGGGTATCACAAAGCCTCATAATGAAATGACTCTGTACGACTAAAGAGAAGCGCCTCATGAACACGCCTCCCATGATAAAGTCCTGTGAGCTTTTACTCTGCGATGTAGCGGCTATATTGCGTGTTGCTATGGAGACCACATTTCACAGCAGAGACGAGGAGAATAAATGCCATATGCTGTGGTTCGCATAAGAAACACACACACAGCAGGCCACAGATAGAACAGAAACAGAAAGCCTGGGTCATTTCTCCTTTTTACCAAAAAGTCAGTAAAAGAGGACGAATGCAAACAGGCAAGAAAACGTTTATTCTACAAAAAAGTGTATCAAGGTATGTGTTAAGGCACCGTGATGTAATTAGCTGATGTTAATCAGATTGTAATGTCTATGTAGGTGTTTGTGTTAATTTAGCTAACACAGTAGCTTAAGCTGTCAATCACGTTTTGTAACTCTACAAAATAAAAAAATGCAGCATATGCATTTAACACAGAGCCGTTGTTCGGGAATCATAAAGGACATGCAGCCTCTTTTGTTAAAATATAAACTCCATGTTTTACTTGCGCGTACGCACACGCTCCTTCCATCTGTTGTGTGGTGTCGGTGTTACCTGTGTACATTTGCGCCACATCAACAGCAACCCTCCGCACGCCCTCAATTTCGTGGTTCATAACACACTATACATAAACCGTATGGATGCTGTTTCTATGGCAACCGTAAACCCCCTTTTCAGTGGATTGTCGTTACTGTTTGCATCTGCGCCGCGAGGCCCTTTGGTTATTTTCACATTCTTTAATCAGTTTACAACCTGCTCGGCCTTCGCCGTATCTCGCGGGGAAATCTCGGCTGCAGATTAGATTTGGCTCAGAGGCCGTCCAGCGCTCCCTGCATCCATCACTGATGCTGGAGCTCGTGTGGCTTCAGCCGTCCGCTTAGATCTGTGCTGTGTGAGTGATGCCTACCCTCGGGGGCTACCCACGCCGGCGAGTACATCCTGCCCGGACACTGGAAGGAGAACTTGACGTCGGCCATGCTGATCCTCGCCGTCATGTCTTCATCGATCTGTGGAAACGAGATCATTGACCGTAACTTCAAATTGCACGGCGGAACACTTTTTATTAGGCAACACAATTTCCTTTGGTGAGTCACTCACCACGACACTCTTGCTGTTGAGATAATGGCGTGGGATCATGGGTTCAAGTGTGTGCAAGAAGGCCATTCCACAAGCGATGTCGAGAGCAAATTTGACCGCCTGCATCTGGTCCACCACAAAGTCTGACAGCAGCACGAGGAACAATTAATAACAGCTTTAATTTAATAACAGCCCTTTCACCACAAAACAGGACGACAGTGAAATTGCTGCCGCATGAAAAAAAGACGGTAACATAATGACAAATGCTTGGATCACAAATCCCAGCAAGCCACCAAAGTCGGTGACGAGCGCGGACTTTGTGACCGGAGTAGAGATACTCACTGGTGCCTTCATGCAGCACGTTGTAGAGGGAGCCATAAGGCATCCAGTGTGTGATGATGATGGGGTGGGGGGCGGGAGGAGACTGGCATGCTCCCAACATGGGTAGGACATTCGGGTGGGAAAATATCCTGGGATGAAGCCCAAGAGGGAAGGACGGGGGGAGAGAGACAGACAGACAGACAGACAGACAAAAAACCCACAGAGGATTTCACGTAAACAGGCGACTTGTGTGAGATGCAACTCCCCCGAAATAAATAATACGTAATGCAAACAGACAAATGAGTGACCACAACAGCAGAGAGGAAGTCAGCGGATGAATAATAACCTGAGCTTGGGATACTCCTCGTTGAAGTCTCTGCTTTTCCTAGTGGTCCAGTCACGAACTTTAAGCACCTTAATGACAATTTCATTTCCTTGCCAGCGCCCCTGCCACAACTATGGATGAGAAATGAACACAGAAATTATAGAAGGAATTCATGAATAGCATTAATATGAAGCACAATCATATAAAATAGGAAAATAAAGTACCTCTCCGGACTGGTTTTCATTTATTTTAGTGATAAGAGAAAGCTGTTTGTAGTCGATGCCTGCGTGTTTGTTCAAAGTGCCATTACCTAAAAGGACAAGATGTAAGTGGAAAGTTAAAGCTCAGACAAAACTCACCTAATTAAATTTACACAGAGGGAAAAGCAGTGAACATTTAAAACCTAGTTAAGAGGTCAGCATGGAACATTTTTTTCGTTTCATGCATTTTCCCTTTCACACGGATGGAAACTGGTCAGTTAATTATTAGTTTTATGTGTTGTTGAGACTCACGAGGTCTGGTTCTGGTGGTGCCTTTCCAGAACGTGTCCTTGAAGGGAATTTTAGTCAAATTCTGTCCCAGTTTCTCAGCCTTTTCTGGATGGGGGAGAAATTAAAGCTTATTAACGCAAAGCAGCAAAACAGAAAGGAGGAGTGCGAGATCCGTATGATGCAGAGGAAACGATCGGCTTAACACGCACCTTTGAGGAATTCACGCAGATGAGGTTTGGCTTTGTCCATGGGAGTTTCCCCATATTTGTTACAGATGCTCACCTGAGCCCCATTAATCACAAGGTCCTGAGGGAAAAAAGAAAGAACGAAAGGAAATGTTGCAACTATTTAAAAAAAAAAAAAAAAAAAAGCTTTACCGCCACCAGGGGGCGCACTAACCTCAGCCACTTGGTCTTGGCCCCAGAAGCAGGCATAATGCAGTGGCGTGTTCCCATGTTCATTGGCTGCATTTGTGTCTGCTTTGCACTGGATCAGCTATAAAAAAAATAAAAAAAAAAAACAAAGAAGCAAAGGATTATATGCAAAGCAGGTCAGATGTTGTTTGGGATGTACACAGAGATGAGTGTTAATGCTGACAAGAAAGAAAATGTGGAGGGTTGTATCGCCTGTGGACACATACCAGAGGAACTAAGACATGCCTAATATTAAACTCAATAGTTGCCTGGCAGCTATTCTAAATCAGACACCCTGCAGCAGAAGCCTCGTGTTATGACAAGAGGTCTATCTTTATATTTCTTTCATGGACAAACTATCACACTGTCAATAAATCATTTTACTTAATTGGTGACTTTATGTTTTTTTCTGTTGGACAAACCTGAACTGCTTCACAAACATGTACACCAGCTGATTACAGACATGCAAGTATATGACATGTCTTTCAAATTTGCTGCAGTTTTACATGGTGCACCATTTAACTACTGATGCACACAAGTAGTATCCTTAAATAGTTAATTATTTCAAGTTATTTTGGTGACAAATAAACCCAGAATAATGACTGTTCTTCCATAAACCAATGAGGCAGTGAGCAGATTTTGTAATCGTACTTTAGTTGCTGATGGAGGGACTGCAAGAACAGACAAGACCTTTTTAATATTGCTGTGCAGATGACTTCACGTCACGTTTCACAATATCCTGTGTTTATGAAGCAAATGCAACGTGATAAACCTGACACCACAACATGTCTATCACTGGGTAAAATAAGACCTTTCTAATAGCTGAGAGACCATAACTGGACCATTTCATAGTGTCAGTTTTACTGTTGATATACAGGAAGGAACCTTTTCCAGTGTCACCGAGCCCCCGTGTTTACACGAACCCCACCTTTCCCACGATTTCCCGGTGTCCGTGGCTGGCAGCCAGGTGCAGAGGCGTGTCGTCTCCCCGGTTCATGACGTTGATGCGAGCTCCTCTCATGATGAGCATGTCCACCACGCTGGAGCGACCCTCCCTGCACGCCCAGTGGAGAGGGCTGAAGCCGTGGTCGTCTCTGCAGCGACACGGGAGCATTCACATTTAGTTTGCATGAAATCATTCAGCGCAGCAAGGACTGAAGGGAAACTACACCTAGCTATTAAAGTTTTAGATGTAAATATTAATAACTCTGTTGCATCAGACCGAGACTCTGGTTGTGTTACTGCTTTGACAATAACAATATCAACAAATAAGCCCTAACAGAAAACTATTAACCCTTAAATATAATTTCAGGATTGTAACTCTTTAAATACCAGTATCCTCGTTACATCAATATTTTGCAGAATTTTATGATAATAATAATAATGCATTGGTTTTATACGGCGCTTTTCATTTTTAGATGCTCAAAGTGCTTACAATTGTCTGCATTACTCATTCGCTCACACAGTCACACCCTGGTGGTGGTGAACTACCTCAGTATTCACAGCTGCCCTGGGGCAGGCTGACGGAAATGCGGCTGCCAACGTGCGTCTATGGCCTCTTTTCGACCACCACCAACATCACGCGCAGTCACACACCCGGGGGCAGGTGGGTTAAGGGTCTCGCCCAACGGACGGACTAGAGACGGGGCGGAATCGAACCGCCAACCTTTCGGTTAGTTGACGCCCTAACTCCTGAGCTGCTGCCGCCCACATTAAGATTTCACGGCTTTGTGTACGTGTACATTTTTGCGACAAACGTGTCCAGTGGGTGCAAAATGCATCACATGTGAGAAATGTGAGAGTAAAGACACTGCATTTTAAAAATTTGACTAAAGAAAAGAGCTCCTGCAGAAATTCATGCCACCATCTGTAACACAGTCAAAATGGGGGAAAAAAAAGCTGAAAAAAGTGGTAAAAGAATTAAATTTAAATATTCATCAGTTAAACCATTATCTGTTTCTAAACTTGGATAATAAAATTGTGAAAAGGACCAGTAAGTTGCACACTTCTACAAATGAAACTTCCCATCACTGCAGCCACAATGTGTGAGCAACTACACAAAAAAGATCCAGAGAAGTCTTTCTGACCTCAAAACAATAAGACATCAGTGTGAGGACAGTATAGTCGTTGTATACTCATACTTATTAATCTAAAGGACGTTGGTTTAATATCATGCTCTCACTGGGTGTAAGCAGCCTTTTGAATGTAAATAATACAGCTGCATGTCTAGTTACAGTCAGCTCAAACTATATCCACACTATTTATGCTGATTAATGACCAAATATAATAAACAACATCCTTCTTAAGTCTTAACTTTTGTTTAATATCACTGCTATCTTTAGGTAAAACTTAACCCTTTTAATGTATTCTTCAGAGCCAATAATAAAACCTTCATGCAAGCTGAATATCCTGCAATTATTGGCAGCTGAGCGCATCTTCAGGCCACGTCGAGCCACGACGCTGTGAATAATGAGGCATTTGTTTCATTTGTTACTTCTGACATTTTCCTCCTTGTGAAAAGGAAGTTGATGCGAGGAGTTCGGGCAGAGGCGGCAGCTAATCGACGGCTGGCACTCATCATTCCTGTGAGTCCGGGCGAAACTGGCAGCGACACATGTAGGACGACGGCCTCGGAGAGTGATGGAGTGCCTCCTCCGTGGAAAAGATAAGGGCAGAGAGATTAAGACACAGGAAGAGCTGAGTGACAGAGAGACTTCCTTCAGGGGTGTCGAGCTGTCGAGCGTCTTTACCGTGCCTCGTTGTGGTCACATCCTCTTTTCTAATGACGCTCTCTCTCTCTCTCTCTCTCTGCAGAATCGCTTTGTTGGCTCCAAAACTGCAGCGCTCATTACATATTCGACTTTTCCTACTGCGTGTGAGCCTCACTGCCTGCACCAACAATCCTCCTCGTAATAAAGTTGCGCACTTGTTCTGAAATTACGAGTGGGCACACGGCATAATAATAGGAACTGAGAACTGAGGGAGTATTATTAATCTGCAGGAATTTGAACCCTCGGCTCCCAACACCCCCACGCCCACTCCATCAACTCACACATCTTTCACAGCTCGGCTCCAAACAGCAGAAAGCGCCTCACAGAGACCCTCAGTCCGACAACACACATTTATCTGTGCGACCAAGCGTCGTCATGCCGGCTCTGCTCAGAGCGCAATTTCCTCTCAGACCAAAAGGCCAAATCCTAAAAACTAATTAGCCCAAGTTTATGAGAGGAAGGTTCCCCACGGACTCACTTCTAGGGTTTTACTGGCTTTCACTGCTAAGCTTGAGTCGGTTTGAGGGAAGCAGTTATGAAGTTAATGGCTTTATTATTTAGAAGCAAACACGGTAAACAGAATCTCCATCCCGCTCTGTTGGATGTTAGACTCACTGTTTGCAGTAGAGACAATCAGCTGATGATAGATGACAGCTGATCGATCCCTTAAACACACAGTTGAAGAGCTTTTGCCTCCTCAGGGCTGCGCTCCTCCCAAATAAAGCTGTGTGTGAAAAACAAGTGATAGTTATTTCTACGTAAATTCACCTCCTAAGCTAATTAGTTTTTGTCTGAATCCTTTCTCAGAGCTCAGCTTCTTTTTTAATATAAATACCAGAAACTTTTCTTGGATGCTTCCTCAGTTTTCCTGCCACAGCCTCCACCATACTCCTAGCTGCCCCCCCACCTCTTCAGCTCTGGCTCAATGCATCTTAGACTCACCACTATAGCAAAGTTGCTGCAGAGAACACAGTTATTACATAATCTAGACTTGTTTTGGAATGGTTATTTTAATTAGTGCTGTCTGAACTGGCTTGGGACGATTATGTACCGATATGATACGATACGATACGATACAATAAGATACAGTACGATACGATACGATACGATAATCCTTTAATTCATCCCTCAGTTGGAGATTAAAAAAATAAAACATTTGAGCATGCAACTTTAGGAATATTTTTTTTTACCAAGTGCTTAGTCCATTATTAAACTAATCTGACAAAAAATTACAAAAATAATCATTGGTTACAGCAATTCACTACAGCAAGGTAAAATATTCGAACTGACTCTAAAGCCATAAAAGATATTTGTTCAGTGTCTTTGTGTCTAACACCATAAAACAATTAAATTAGACACGGTGTGACAAATGTTACTAGAAATAGAAAATGAAACGTAGCTCAACAGCTCTTGTTAATTTTGAAATCACATACTAACTTATTTTGCAGAAGCACTCGGCTCGCACAGCAAATGACTGATCAATCATTCTCATGTATCGGCTTTGTTTACCAATCGATACCAAAGACGAGCTGAAGCGCTTAATCTGAAGTTCTGTTAAAATAAGAAAATTATATCATTCAAATAATTATTTACTGAAAAACAAGCATAAAAAGGCTCAAATCCTCATAAAACTTGAGAATTGAAAATGTACTTGGGAGAGTAGCGAGGCTCGGCCCCCTTGTGTATGTGTGTATTTCTATCTTGTGCACTTAATATAGGATGGATTTTCCCTTTAAGCTAACTTCATCCACCAAACCCAGAGGCCCTTGAGTGCCAGGGTTTTTCTCCGGCTCACCCCTACCGCACTGACTGTGGTAATTTATTTCAGGCACTTCCACCTGCCAGCAGAGCTCAGCTTGGCAGACTGAAGAGCCAGAGGAAGAGGCCTGTCTGCACCCTGTATGTCTCTGCGCCGACATCCCACCAGGTCGGATAACAGGCCTCAGCAGAGGGAAAACGAATTTACACGTAACCAGCAGAATAAACAAATGATTTTTCTTATTCATTCTGTCATCTAATGACAGCTTAATGGATGCAGGTCATCTGATACAGCCGACAGGGATCCACAATCTATTTGTTGTCAACATTTTCACGAACAAATAAAAAAAATGACTTAAATTTACTACTTGACTAGTCGGTCATGTGAAGCTCTGTTTGAAATATCAAGTCTGGACAATGGCTTCAGACTAAACAGGGACTGATGTAGGATTGCATCTAAACACAGAGACACACAGGACGACAGTGTGTGTCATAGTTTGCTGAGCATCGTTGTCATTCGGCAGCAAAATGAGTGGCTGTTTAGCTCAGTGGACCACAGCGTGAGAAGAGAAATAGTGAGCCCGGTTCGTTGGGCACACACAGCTCTTCTTAGCTACCTATCCCGTAAGCCAATTGTAGCACTTCCTCTTCCCCCTTTTAAATGATGGATAAAGACACCTGCCAGCTGCTGGTACGAACACTTCTTTAATATCAGATCGTATGTGACAGCTGGCCAATGGATCTAGTCTTTATGATGTGTTCATGCGCAGCTTTTTGGTCTGACATGAGACATCACAGTTATATTTTGTTCCAGGTAGTTTCATGATGTCGATTTGGTGCGTCTGAGACTTCAGCAAGCAATCATATTATAATCAAATCCTCAATTAACTGTCTGATCTGTTACATATAAGATAACCAGCGCTGACTCTTACGGTGGTAACCAGACCGAAAAGCAACAGATTTCAGTGCGTCATATTTTAATTGCCACCCCATTCAGCTCTTTTTTTCCTCTAAGAACTTTATAGAGAACTTTATCGTGCAAAGAAGAAAAAAAAGTCAACATGCCGACAGTACACGTGACTTTACATCAGTTCTTCACCTGCGTGGGTGGAAGCGAACCTTCAAAATGTTATAATGACAAACGGTTTGGCTGTACTTCACCTGAAAAGATGCAGACTCTGCAATCTACAGCAAGCGCTCAAAGGCGATATTGTGCAAGGGAGGTAACACCGCAAATTTGATTAAACATCTGACGTAGCACAGCATTTTTTTCAAACCTGAGAAATGTACCGTCTTTGATAGCCTGCGACACCCCACGCCAGCCCCTAATTATAATAATAGTTATTTTATTATGAAATTAATATTCTGTTCAACCTGCACGTCACAAAATGCCTTCAAAATAAAAATGCATTGGTTTTGGACTAATTTTGTATATATCCGATTCTTTGAGCACCAGTTCGGGCCCCGTTTAAGCACCGGCATCATATCAAAAATACCGGTTTGGTGCCAGTATCAGATAAAACCTTAACGGTGCCATCCCTACAACAAACTCAACATCAAAATCTTATCCAGCCTTCTGACGACCAACCCCCCAAAAGAACATTTCAATAAAGTTTGCAAAGTCACACCCATCCAGTGGTTGGCTTATAAAGGGCTTAATCAGATCGTGGGTCAGTAGAAAGATAACCTTAGCCATCATGTAAGATTGCACAACATCGTTTTTGATATAATTTGTGAGCCAACAAACCTAATAATCTATGAGGGCGCTGAATTCATTCCTACCTGCTTGAACAAGCAGCCTGACAACTGCCAGCATGAAACAGGCTGACACTAAGTTACCTTATAAAAGTCTGCATTCAATGAGCAAATCTAGCTCCAAACCACACAAGCAGTCTCAACCCATGGTTCACAATCACAACTGAAAGAATGTGCTCTGCTCAAATTCTTGTTCACACATATGCTGCACAAAGTTTGTTTTCCATGCACGTCTGAGAAGTTAAATCGAGACAAATGTGTCATAATTACACATTTAAAGTCCAAACACAAGACAAGAGCAGAGACATCAGTCGTCTATAAAGTA
Organism: Mugil cephalus; assembly: GCF_022458985.1. Lineage (NCBI taxonomy): Eukaryota > Metazoa > Chordata > Actinopteri > Mugiliformes > Mugilidae > Mugil > Mugil cephalus. The sequence continues at coordinate 7,815,782 of NC_061778.1, forward strand.
AAGATGGGGACTTTCAGGAACAAAGGTCTTATAATGTGCATTTATTTTGGGGTATATTACTTTAGGAGTGAGGCCAGTAGTCATTTAACGGTAATTTAACGGACAAGATTTGTCACTTTTGTTGTGTAAAATGCGACAAAAAAGTGAAACTCTTGGATTTTTACTCGATGTTTGGACATTATAAACTATTCTATTATGTTTTATAGACAATATGATTGAAATATCATTGAGATAAATAAGATAAAATGACTAAAAACAGGTTAACTCATGAACAGCTGTATATATAAGATGGGAGTAGCCCCAGCTAGTACAGAGACAGCGGTGAGGATTATACAGCAAATATTTAGGAGATTATGTTTTAAACTTTGCAATTATGTCTCCTAAACTTAGAGGAAGCATTGAGGGGAAATGAGTGGAGCTATCTAATACCACTGGGAGACAAAATACCGGAAACATATCAGTGGAGGAGGGGAGGAGGGAGGTAATGTGTGCCGCTTAACTGTGCATTCCTCTTTAAAAAAAAAAATAAAAAAAATCACTATTTGGCCACAAAGATTGTCTGTGTCTCCCAGCCCTGCCCACTACAATGATCTCCTCCCCTCTCTGTCAAGTTTGGTAGGTGGTAAACGGCTTCCCTGAGGCCCGCGTGTTGCTCCTTGTAAGGAAATTCAGCATTCCACTACTACTCTTTGTCAGGGGATTATATCAGTGTAAACACGGCGTAATCTGGGAGCACAGAAAATATTACAGGGAGGATCTGATAGCGCAGAGTTAAGCAGAGTTTACTAAAATACAGATAAAGACGAATGAGAGGTTCTTTTGGGAAAAAAAAAAAAAAAACAGAATATAAGGTTTTCACCCAAATGGGGGAGGATATGTCAACCGGAAAGGGGAACTTGGTATGTAATCAGCTAATGGGCAAGTCACATGTGTGGATGAATGTATTAAGACTCTGTCTCACAAAAAAAAAACAAATAAAAGGGAAAAAAAAGTAAACAGGAAGTCAGGGAGGATAAACAGCTGAAAGAAAGTCTATTTAGGGCTATTTTTTTAATCATTTAAATAGCTATTTTTGAAACAATATGATAATTAACATATGTCTAAATCTGTATCTCTGAAAGACAAACAGACTCTAATTTAATAACAGCAATTAACATAAAATGTTTCCTTCAGATAAGTCCGTCTCTCTACAAGCAACAAAACAGTTTCAAAGCCTGTCTTATTAGTGTTATACTTGTCGTTTACAACTACTGCAACTATATTTAAATACAACTAAATGGAAAAATGCTGTTTGATTTTGAAACAATGTCTTGTGCAAATGCATCAACATCACAAGTTACTGAAATATAGAGAAAAGAGGCAAAAGAAAATGGAGTAGCTTCAAGGCACACAGTCAACATAATTAAATGGATGAGTTCATTCTTTCCTTGTTTGCTCTGAAAACAAATATCGGTACTCTAAATCTAGACTAGAAACATCCAAAATACAAGATTTGTGGGTGGTCATGCAAAGTCCTGCCAAGTTTTTCCTTACACAGTCGGTTGAAGAAAGAAGAAGAAGCTGCGATGCCTAATGACTAATATGCAGATAAATCATAATTACAGAACATTCTGCACTTCCCTAAATCTTCTCCAGAGTTATTTTTTTTTATATATCTGTGGAGATTTTAACTGTAGCAACAGCTCTAAGCGTGACTAACAGTGTGATCACAGCAGGCTTCCTGTCCAACGTGGTGCTTTTGAATTACTCTGCTGGTATTCTCTGGACATAAACATGTGTGCAAAAGGAAATGGGTTCAATTTTAGGCCACAATATCACTGGGGATTCAAAAGGCGGGCTCCCTGCCACCCCCGGAGACTTTGTTAAAGAATGCAACATTTAGAGTAAGCAAAAGACACTGCATATTTCTTTGAGAGTCTCATCCATTTCATCTGGCATCACAAATTCATGCTGTGGCAAGTCTTGTGAGCATAAATTCAACTCCGCCAAATGGTTTTTGGCTTAAGACTAAGACATAAGGGATTGATTAACCTCTTTTGATACTTACTTAAAAAAAGAAAACTAGCTAATTAAACTACAATTAGTGTGTTAGTATTACTGACTATTATGATGAACTGGGGATCATGCCAGAGTCTGTCATGCTTAGGGGTGCAACAGATTTTTTAATTCTATTTGAATCGCTGGATAAGTGATTTGTTCATTCAGGACGCCAGTAACATCCTGCCGACACAAACATACGTGACAAAAATAAACCGTGGCTCACCCTTGATTGAGGTCATTCTCTGTATTGTCCAACCATAAGCGCACCGCCACCGCATTGCCCTCCCGGCACTGCGTGAAGATGTCGTCCATTTTTGCCGCTTTATAATTATTATTCGTCTCTCAAAATGCACCTCTGGGAGCAGATGCAAAACTAAACTGGGACAGAGGAGAGAGGCAGCATCAGTCCCTCATCCGGGACAGCGAGGGACGCAATCACAGAGGCTCAGTGAAGGTCACACAACCCTGAAAGGGAGAGAGACACAAAAGGGAAGTTTCCCCGTTAAAACTCTTCTTTTATTTTTTTAAAGCAGCTTTTGATCGTTTGGTTTAAACCTCAAATACAAAAGCAGAGAAGCAGTGTTGGGTAATCTTATCCACGTTAGTAATACTGGGTGGGTATGCAGTAGACAGCATCGTGACTCACAGGCAGATAAACATTTAGAGTTACATTCACTTCCTTAATTTGCAGATGATTGACAGAAACTATACCAACAGTCATATTCATATATAACCGTCAAAAGTATGAGTTTCTCTGTCTTACGTGGCACAAAACTGTACGTTTTTATGTTATTATTAACTATTGATTACATAAAACAGTCTTAATAAACTAAGACCAAAGCATTAATAGTGAACTTAACCAACAGATAAATGGTGGAGGGTTATTATTTTAGTCATTTAAGTGTGTACACGTTACACAAACACAGAGCAAGCAGCGTGAATGAGTTCATATTTACACTACATCTAAACTAGGACCAAATATCTGTTGCCTAAATACAAAGTTTAATTTCAACACACCACTGAAGACAGGGTAAACTAATGTGGCAGCTAGATAACAGTTTAGACTAAACACAACCAGCATCGATGACGGAACAAATGTCGAAATCTGCACTTCACTGCCATTAAGCCACAGTTCTCGCAGTTATTTCGCATAAACCCTGCAACAAGCTGGTGTCAAAGTAGCGACTCGACTCATTGTGCACTGGCTTCACAACAGCCTCTTTAGCTGCACTGCTACATAGCTAACACAGAGGAGAGGGGAAAGCTCACAAAGATAGCCGGCTCATCCTCCAGCCTGTGGCAGCATCACCCAGATCTTTTCATTACACTAGATACAACATAAAAGAGTGGATTAGCTCCTCATGTGTGGAGCATCCTCCACTGGTTAGCCTGCTAGCAGCTTTATGCTAACAAGACTGTCTCCGTTGACGCTGATTCACTGATGACTTCCTGAAAAACCATAATTTTCCATTGTAATCAAGTCAAAGTACAACTTAATTTGACTCCCTCGTGATACACCTACCTGATATATTCGCCTGTTGCGGTGTAATGTCGTTAGAAGAGAAGTTATTACCCCCAGTTAGACTGAGTGCTGGGAGACGTCCACACCCTCTGAGCCGTACGTCGTTACGTACATGGCTGTAGGGACATTGAGCGCCTCGCCCCCTACAGGCCGCAGAGAGAACTGCAACAAACTAAATATTCACCCCCTCAGGTCATGTTTTTTGTATCCACTAATGATTACATTTTACTTATTTATAACACAATACAACACAATACGCAACATAGACCTTAGGCCTTACACCACGTTAAACGACCGCACAGATGTATTTCAATCAATCATTCATTCAATCTTTATTTATTAAGCATTTTAAAAACAACACAGTTGGCCAAAGTGCTGTGCACAGACATGAGAATAATATAAAACAGGGGTGTCAAACTCATTTTAAACATATACATACAGCCCAATTTGATTTCAAGGTGTGCAGACCAGTGACACAATAGGATATTAACATATAAATAACCACAACTCCAAAAAAAACAAAAAAACAAAACAAAGCTCCACTGTTTTAGTGCAAAGAATTCCATTGTGAAAGTGTTTATATTCAATGAATTGCACTGTTACAAAACATGCAATGAACAACTGGACATTTATTATTAAAAATAAGTGTGATTTCTGTACAGTTCTAGGTCTCAATGAAACAATGTTGACAAAAATGTGAGAAATGGACTGTTTATACATCAACGACAGGACAAGGTCTTTCACACTGATTACCATACAAAACAAATTGTAGGGACATAGCAATCCAGGTTGTTATTTTTCTGATGTTACTATTTGCTTTTTTGCTGTGTTTTTGTCTATATTTATGTGTTGCAAAAGTAAAGAAGTAAGCATAAAGTGACACATTACAATTTATGTCTCACAGTACTTTGGTATGTGGTATGTGTCAATTGTAAACTGAATAAGTGCAAATTTGGAAATTTGTCTGGAAATCTCTTCCTCCTCCATGGCTGTATTTTTTAACATTTCAGTTTAAAACAAACAGATTGTTTAGACATTGAAAAGGGGGAAAATCCTGTAAGTAAAATCATTTTTTAAAAAAAGGACTCATAGATGGTGTCTGTGGGTTTATTATTATATGCTATTTAAATATATTATTTAATAGGCAATATTTATATTTATCATTAAGTGGGAATAATATCTCATTTAAACTTTGTGTGTTGTTTTTTGTCTTCATACATGGTTTGTCAGATAGACTTGTCTTAAAAAATAAAAGTAATGAATTAATCAGTTTTCTTCATGCATTTATTACTGTTCGCGGTTTCGTTTCGATTATCACAATAAAACGTCATATCCCAGAGATCTCTGCTGTGCTGTTACGTCATCTACGTGCGCCAGTAGTTCTGTTTTGCTTCCTTGACGCACATGACACAAACCAACGTGGCTTTTGCTTTAGACAACAAATGCCTCAACTGTTAAATGTAGTAACATGATTATTAAATAAGTAAATACATTATTTGGTGTAAATAGAGGCAACAGCGAAACGAGGCGTTTAACACGTGAATTAACGCGTTTTGTTACCTTGGATACGAACTGGTGAGTAAATGAGCTAGCAGAGTTAGCTTTAAGATGGAGAAGAAGTGACCCTGCAGGGGGGTTTATATACTGAATAAATGTGTGTGTTTCGCAGTAACAGTACGCGAGGAAACATGTTTAATGAGGACGAAGACTGGAATGACGAACAAGACGCTCAAATCTTGAGTAAAACTGTCCTGAACAACACTCAGAAGCCGAGCAGGAGCACAAATGTCAAGGTATACGAGTATTTTTCCATTTCTTCAGCATCATATCAATTAAAAGTCTTACACATTGTGATACCCATGAGTACTGGACGATCTTCTGCTTATCTTGACACAATATCCCCCCTTAAGAAGAAGAACTAATTATTTAAACTTACTATATTCCCTCCAAACAGTTCAGAGGTGTTGGTAAAAAGAGCCTGATGCACACCCTGCAGACTCTGGGATCCGTCCCAGAGTGGACGAGTGACATCCATCAGCAGGACAGTGACAGCGAGACAGAGGCAGCTCCTCCACACAGTAAGAAAAGGAAGAAGAGAAGGAAAAAGAGGAAACCTGCAGAGAAATCAGAGGAGCAGGGAGAAAATGGAGATGTAGATCAGGCTGACAAGGAGGAGAAACCTGCACCTAAAAAGAGAAAGAAAGACAACAAGTTTGGTGAGTAATTAATCTGTCGGCAGGGATTTGAACACTTCTCAAAAGTTTAATTTCATCGCTGATGGGATTTATACCAATTGTAACAAACCAACTGTAAAAACATGACTAAAAATGTTTTCCTTCTCCCTAAAGGGACCCAAAAGGCAAAAAACTCAGCTGCAGGCGAGAAGGAAGAAAAAAAATTCCCAGAATCGGAACAGGCGGATGTAAATAAACCACAAAACGCAGAGATGGTGAGCAGACAACAGTGGAAGAACAAAATGAAGAACAAGAGGAAATGTAAAAATAAGTATCGACAGAATCAGCCTGAAGAGGAAGCAAAGCCTGCAGATGAAACAGAACCAAAGGAAGACGTCAAAAAAGGTTCACATAGCAACAACAACTGTAAAAACATCAGCCAAATAGCAGCCCAGAAAAAGAAGAAGGAGTTGGAACCTAAACCACAGAAAAAGAAAGAAACTGAAGAAAAGCAGAAAAGAATAAACTGTGGCAAAGCTGTGAAAATTGCATCTGAATCGTCTGGTGGTGGTTTCAAACAGAAAGCAGATGAACCTGAAGCAGAGTTGTCCATCAAAACAGTGAAACCTGAGCTGAGCAAACAGGCTCTTCTGAAAAGGCAGAAGCTGCGTAAGTTGCTCCAGAGCCAGGAAACGAAGCAACAGGAGACTCTTGCGGAGCAGAAAGACGAGCCGGCCGCCCCGGAAGAAGAGGAGAAACCGGCCGGGCCCGCCTCCTTCAGGTCCCGCATGGAGCAGAGGCTGGAGTCGGCTCGTTTCCGCTACATCAACGAAGTTCTGTACAGCTCGTCCAGCGGCGAGGCGAAGCGCATGTTCAAACAGGATCCGCAGGCCTTCTGGATTTACCACAAGGGTTACACGGCACAGGTGCAGAGATGGCCCGCCAATCCCGTGGACGCCATCATCTCTTACATTCGGCAAAAGTGAGACATCTTCATTGTTTGCACTATTAAAGCCTGTAGTCTGATTTCTTAAAGCTGCGGTGCACACAAGCACGTACAACATAACTATAGTCCTCAGCTACACCCCTTTCCAATAAGCATCGTAGAACCTCAGTTACATTCATAACCCTCATTTCACCACCACATAGTTATATAATGGTGTTTAATCTCCTAAATTGGAGTACTTCACCCTCCAAATATCTCAGAAAAGCGAAATCAGAAGACTCTTTCTAATCTCAGCGCTGCATCTGAATGATTCAGGCCTCTCTGAGCAGACCACCAAGAGTATTCTGTCTCGTCTTTTTCAAGAAACATTAATCAGGACATTAAACAGGATTAAATACGTGTACACATCTCTTCTTCAGGCGGCTCATTGTGCTGTGGGTCATTTATCTGCTGCAAACTGTAAATACATTACGGCGCTGAAGGCTCGGGCAGCAGGGAGTCCTGCAGCAGATAACGCCGCTCTGTGGGTGTTTAATCGATGCTTCATTTTGCAGCTGCGAGAGGATGCCCTTGTTTTCATCAACAGTTTGTGGGAAGAACCTGATGCCAGTTTGTTGTCGGTATTTGCTCTTTATATTCGGTGTATCTTTTGTTTCAGACCTTCCAATATTGTAGTGGCAGACTTCGGCTGTGGCGACTGTAAAATAGCTCGCAGCGTGAAAAACAAAGTGCACAGCTTCGACCTGGCAGCCACCTGCGAGCTTGTTACAGTCTGTGACATGGCCAACGTGAGTATTTGCTAGTTCACCCTGCGCTCTATTGTAATATATTATGTAACGATTTAAACACACTCTCTCCCCTCAGGTGCCACTCAAAGACGGCTCTGTGGACGTCGCTGTGTTTTGCCTTTCTCTCATGGGGACCAACCTTGCTGACTTTTTAGCAGAGGCCAATCGAGTCTTAAAGATGGGGTAAATATAATTAATATAACATTAGACACAGTATGTATGTTTAGTTCTGTGCATAAACTTGCACGTCTAAATGTTTTGCACAATTATTGCAGTGGGATTCTTAAAATAGCAGAAGTGGCGAGTAGATTCGACAACGTGAGGAACTTCATCACTGCGCTGGCAAACCTTGGATTCAAGATGACGTCTAAGGTGAGGCAACAAAAACCCAATGACGTCAAAGAGAGATTGATATGTATGATATGTATGCTGTTGTTATAGTATTAACCACACGATTTAAATTTAAAGGTCCAGCTGCAATAATGACAACAGCAAAGAGTTCGTGTGACACATAAACATTTACTTTTTTACAATCAGAGGTAAAATAAAACACAAAGAAATTTCCTGGGTGGAGGCACTGAATTCCTGTTTTGCTCAAAGCGAGAGTCTTTAACTGCCAGCTGCCATCTTTTGTCATGCAGAGCTTGTTTGTGGTGGTGTGGGCAGGAAACCACAAGTGGAAAATAATATTTAGAGCACAAGCTCAAACAAAAGATGATTAAATGCATTAAAAGCAGATGAGGATCGTTTAAAAAGGCTCGATCTGAACAAGGCTTTAACCGCATGATGTTGCTCAGGTCCACATGTGTGATGCATTTTTTTTTTTTCTTTTGCTTTATTTTTCTACAGGATACAGAAAACACTCATTTCTACTCATTTGAATTTGTGAAGACGAAAAACGCACCAGAGAGCGTCAAGAAATTTGGACTGCAGTTGAAGCCCTGTTTGTACAAGAAAAGATGAAGATGTTAAGAGGACTTTGTTAAAGATTATAGGTGCAAATATCAGAATCTCTTTGATTCATAGTTTTTTTTTAATAGTATTTGTACACTTCTACTGAAATTTATCATAGCTTTGATACGTTTTTGTTCATATTTCAGTGCAGTTGTCATAAAACACAGATGCCGGTGTTCGTTTTCCATCCGCTACATTGTTTCCTCTGACTATGCATTTAAAATGTGCATCTCAGGTGGCTGCAAAGCTAAATGGCAACTAATATAAGACAGTTCATGTAAATGCAATGTTTGTTATTGTGGTGGGAAAAAATGAGGAAAAGTCTTTAAGTATAAACCTTTTAAAACAAACCTGTTGTGTCTGTGTTTAACTGTCTTAGGTGCATGTTTAATGAAATATTAAAAGGTTTTATGAGCAGATAAATGGAAAACGGAAGAAAATAACAGATTTTGTTGTGTGCACCACCAGCAGAGGGTGCAAGAATGCTGCAACCTAATGTGGACAGAGGAGCTGAACTTAAGTCTGTCAACATCTGGATCCTATATTGTGTTGGAATTTATTTACAGCACATGCAGATGGTAATCACTAAATTAAAAAGTGATTCGACAAGGGTAGGAAATATGTTTGTACCGGTACAGAAGAATCAGGCTGAACAAAAATGCAAATGGAGGAATATTATTTGAATGATTTTATTGAGAAATACAAAACATAAAAGTCCTTGAAAAGAAAATATGTGTAAAATTTCAAGTAAGGGCATAAAAAAAGTGCAAAAATTCTGCTCTGAAAGTCATTAATGCCAATCTGTTCTAAAGCTTTCATGATTCAGTTTAAATGCTACATAAAAAAATAATAAAAAACAGTGCTGCATTTTCAAGTGGAGCCTTCATATCTGTGCGGGATTTAAGCTGAATGGCGAACGAAGCCCTGCGAAGCAACTTCACACTGTGCTCTTGATGTCAAAGACTATGGAGAAGCTGACCAGGGCAGCGTATTCCTTGCTTTCCTCTTCTTTCACCTCTGGCTTCTTCACCTCAGGAGAGCCGGGCTCCTGCATCAGAGCCGTCAAGGCCGAGAGAGACTCCAGCTCCTGGGACTTAGGACAAAGGGTTGAACAGATTTGATTTTAGATGTTTAAAAAAAATAAATGGAGAAAATAAGGTGAAATACAAACATTTCTAAAAGGAAAATTATAATTGTGCATGATAACATATTTAAATGTACCTTCTGTGGTTTCCTGCTGTTTCTTTTGCTACAAAACAAAAAAGAACAGTTTAGTAAACAGAAGCAGATATAGACTTGTTATGTGATCATTGCGATCTTCCATCAGCATCATGAGGTCACATTTTCTAGAGCTGTCGAAAGAATATAATTAAATTATGGAGAAAAAAATATGACATAATTAGCTGGAGCTGAAAACATACTCGATCATAATGAATGAGATAATGAAATATGCGGAATTAGAGGAGATCATCCTTTTTGAGATTACTTTTGTCAGATGAAATATTTGGGCCAAAGTTAGGATCCCTTTTTACCTTCAAGCAGAAACCATGTCTGAAAAGCTGTTTTAAATAGTTTCTGAGGGATCTGTAGGGTTTAAAAATCACCGCTAGATGGCACTGTGACACAATCCGACAGATTTAAAACAGTATTCCAGCTGTAGGTGTGACTGTATTAAATGTGACTAGAATATCAATGGATACGAGTGGTGACCCGAGTCCTCATCATTGATCTCTGGTGTCAAAAGCAGCAGCTCACTTTGTACATTATGACCTCGCTGACATCTACCCAGTGATGACCTGCTGCTCTTAAAAAAAAAAAAAAAAAAAAAAGAAATGGTGGGGGAATACGAAGCGGGGGGCGACATTAGACCTAAAATAGCTTTTCTCCCGGGGAGTCGTGTTATTCACTGGGTGACTGACCTTCCCAAATTAGCCTGGCAGGACCTTCCCACTGGAGCAAAGCATAACGGGACAGAGAATCTGTCAACCAATGACACCTTCACCAAATACTGCGGCCAGAGGGGCAGGCGCAGTGGAGCAACCTGTAAACCAGCACTAAGCAGCTCTAGTCACAGCCCAGCCTGATCTGATCTTGATTTTTTCGCTTGGCTCCGATTGTGGGGAAACTTCTGCAGGCAGAAACCATAAACTCTTGTAGGATCGTGACACATATCCCACATCACGTATAAAGGCCATAACTCACCAGCTCTTTTCCAGCAGCAACAGGGTTTAGAGATGAATTTGTGTTTTTTTTCCCCTCACTGATGAATGGCAGATTGAATTTCATTCTACTAATAACTTCCGAGCATGTGGACCTTTTGAACATTTTGCAATGTGGCAGTGATGTCAGTGGGCCAGCTACTGCACCACGAGCCAGACGTAACACTGCAAAAAGCCAAGGGCAGGAAACTGGAAAATAAATCTGTTATTCTCTCTAAAGAACATTTCTACCTGTCTACAAGCAGGGCTGCGGTGGCAAAGGCACCTGTCTGCTTCAGCCACATTGCTTCCTGTTTATGCATGATACTCAGGTTTTGGTGAGTTGGGTTAACGATCCGCACATCCTGTTTGTCTCGTATTGAATGGCACTGGTAGTTGTGCCCTCGTTTGCCCGTCAATACAAATCACCTGCCGAGCTGCAGCCTGTCACCTGCAGAGGAACGCAACTCACCAGCACACGCAGAGGGTGACGATGAAGATGAGGAAGATGGCTGAGGCTGAGGAGATGCATATCAGGGAAATCAGCACTGCACCACAAAAACACACAGATATCAATCAGACACCCTGAAACCAACACACCAAAGCATGTTGATATGATCAGAGTAAACATGTCTCTGAACGTAAAACAAGCCTACTGAGGTGTTCGTCTTTGTTCATGACCTCCACTTGAATGTTGACTGCAGCATTGTGGTGGTAGAAAGACGCCCAGCAGGTGTAGAAACCTTTGACCTGGTTTGTGAGCTCAGACTGGAGGATCATAGCATTCCCGTCCATGAGGGCAAATGAGCCGTCACTCCTGAAACACAAAAGATTAAGAACTGAATTTCTGTTTAGCACAAAAGTACAACATGTTGTAATATACCTCGAGTACTGTATGATACAGAGGAAGCTAGAGGCCATTAGCTTAGCTTGTCTTAAGCCATGGGAAAAGGAAAAACAGCTAATCTGGCTCTGCTGGATCCACAAAAACCACAATGGTGAAAAGATTTTACCAAAGACTTCTTCTTGGAGCGAGGACTTTTAACTCCTGTTTGACTTAGCTTAGCATAAACAGTGGAAACAGCTAGCCTAGCTTTGTTCCACAATGACAAAATGTATGTACCAGCATCTCTAGGGCTCTTTTCAGCACTTTAAATCCAACAAGGTTAAGATCTTGTCCTGGTTGACCCTAGCTTAGCATAGACTGGACTGAAAACAGCTTGGTGCGATGTGTATGGCCTAGAAATATTTCAAATAGTTCACCTAAATCAATGTAAAACAAACAAAACAAATTTGTACATTTGCTATGTAGTTGGCTTTTTAGACATTTCCAGACCAAGGTAGCTGTTTCTCCTTTTTCACTCATTATGCTAAGCTAAGCTAAGATAGCCATATCATGGCCGTAGCCTCTTGGTTTAAGGTATGCTCTGTGTGACATCAGTGTTGTGTAAATAGATGATGCACTGCAAAAAAAAAAAGGAATTTCAAGACAGCAAAAAATCCTTGTATCAAAGAAATACATCTTATATTTTGTTCAGAGACAAGAACTTTGTGCTTAATGTAAGATTTTTTTTGTCAAAAAAGCAAAGCAAAAAAGCCAGATGATTTGATATGAATATAAGAATATTTTGCTTCTTGTTAGTCTTGTAAACATTAACGCTGTTTTGGCAGTGCGCAACATTGAATTTTGTGCAGCGCATCGTGTTCACATGAGCTGCTTGATCATCATTAGTTGGTAGATGCTGAAGGATACACCACCTTTGACAGCTGAGGTTGTACTCTGGCACATTGCCGTCAACTTGGAGTAGTATTTTCTGGTTGCAATGACTCTCCTGGACAGACACTCTGTATATAACAGGCTGATCGCTGTAGTGACTTTGCAAAGGAGCCGTATGGTTGAGGACTCTCACGGAGGTGATATCTGCAGAGGAAATCAAGAATAAAGAACTTTTTATTTTTAGATCTGTCGCTGGTGTTCGTGTGAAAACTGTTTCTCGTGCACTCACAGTATCTGGGGATGTGAAGAGTCTTGTTCACTGTGATTCCCTTTTCAAACTGGTACGCACAGGTCAGGTCCTGTCCCTCATGAAGGGCCGGAGGAAACTTATAAGTCAGCCTGGCAGTCAGCGTGTGTCCTTCATACTCTGACTGCAGGGACATCTGACTTTTAGCATTTTCAGGAAGGACCCAGGCAAGGTTAGTCACCGCTCCCTCCCCTCTGCAGTGACACACCGCCAGCCAGAGGGGAGAGTCTTGGTGTCGCCCCAGAGAGACGCTCAGCAGAGGAGGCTCTGAAAAAGAGAAAAAAGAGGGGTGGCAGGAAGGGGATGAGGCGCTGCGTGAGGTTTATGTGTTTCATAGAAAGACATTTTTCTAAGAAAGAAGTAGCGTACTGTGCACGGGGATGTGTATTGTTCTTTTTTCCGGTGCCTCCAAGCTCGGATGTGTCACCATGCATGTTAAATCCTGACCGGCATACAGAGAGGACAGGAAGTACACAGAGCTACGGGCCAATACCAAACCATTGGCCTGGACCTCAGTCTCCGTTAAAGAACTGATGCTATTGTTTCCAAAGTGCCAGGTCACAGCTGCTGCAGGACCATCGCTGTCTGCAGAGCATATCACCTTTGTGTACTTGAGACCGTCTTTCCACTCGGTTCTGGCGATCACGGTGGTGTTGGGGCGAGCTGCGTGGGAAAGAGCAGTTAAACAACAGGAAGTGAGAAAAAGATAAAAATCTATGGTGCGTTCACATAGCCAAATATGTCTACTGTCTACTCAGACAAAATTATCCATCGCTTGACTTGTTGAACATACCGCAAAGAGGGAGTGTTATGCTTCTGTTCTCTGGTTCCTCAAATGTTGGGTGATTTATCACACACTTTGCAGTGAGCTCCCGAGGCGAGCAGGCAGGGAGGAGTAGGACTCCCCTGACAGAGTGGCTTCCATTATGAGAAGTGGAATTAAACCAAAAGTCTTCAGACACACCCTCCGGTGGAAGCCAGGACACGTTGGCTGCAGGAACAGCATCAGCAGCTGAGCACTCAATCACCCTGAGTCCATCTTCAGTCCGCAAATCAACTCGTATTGTGGGAGGAACTATGAGGAAAGGAGTGGGGGGAATATTTTATAGTGAGACGGTGCAGAAATTCAAAGTAGACTCAGCCTTATGAGAGTGTTTTTACTCACCAAGCGCTATGACTTGAGGTTTAACTGTGACGTTGAACTGCAGCGTCGCTTTCAGGTGCTCGTAAGAGAAGACGCATTCATACAGACCAGCGTGCTGATGCTCCACAGGACCCTGAACTGTGAGGCTTCTGCCAGCCAGATCCACACCTTCAGGCAAGGGACCATCATCTCTGGACGGCGAAGAAGAAAATATTTAACGTAATTAACTTGAATAAATAAACATGAAATGTGTCTAAATCTGGTTCCTGCTGTCTGTCGCTTGCGGTTTTATGCCACCAAATGTGTCACCACATCCTCCACGGCATATATGATTTGTTTCAGTACTGTATGTGCAGCAGGAAAAAAAACATACTTTGATGTCACTTTTTTCAGAACAATTCAGCTACTATTTTCCTACAGTATTCTTTGTTTCCGTGCGAAGCAAAACCAGAAGACCCGAGTCAGATACAGGCATGAAGAATCTGTGCATAACATTATGTTGAAATCACGACGCAAGATGCATTAAATGCTTTGCATTTAATGCATCTTGCGTCATGAACAACTATTTAAGCAAAGATGCTTAAATGGTTGTCTTAAAGTTCTCGGTCTCATAAAAGACAAATTGCACCCTACATTTCTTTTAATGAAGCTCAATAACATGTTTTCAAGTAAAATGTCAATGTATTTCAATATGGCATACTTTTTTGTGCTGTTGCGAGCTCCTTTACAGCAATAGGTGAGTTTTATTTTGTGAACAGATGTTTCCATGACACATAAAATTGATAGAGTCCCCCTTTAACACCAAATACATCTTACTTTGTGCAGTTAAGATCGTAACGTGGCACATTCCCTGTGACCTGTAGGCGGATGACGGCGTTGCCCAGCCCTTCCTGCAGCTCCAAAAATTCAGTGGCATGAAAGTCGTTGATTTTGTTTCCCAGATCTGAATGCGTCTGATCTCCAGTCAAATCTGCAGATCAGAAAAAGGAGACACTTGTGATTTTTGCAACTTTCCACTCATGACACAAATCTACGACTTCTGATTGTACTCACAAAAAATCGGCAGCGTTATGACCTGTGACTCCTTCTGTGTGAATTTTGGGTGGTCAAACTCACAGGTGATGTTGTGACCCTCATACTCTGTAAGAGGGAGATGCACCGACACTCTCTGTGTGCCTGAGTCCGTGTGGTTCTCTCTCTGCAGCTCCCGATTCGCGTTCAAAGACAAAGAGATGTCAGCGTCAGGTCTCCCTCCAGACGAAATGCAAGAGACCACCCAGAAATCTTTTCCTTCTCGTTGTACCATCTCTTTTTTAATGGTCACATTTGGCCTGGCTACGGGGCAGGAAAAAAAGGCAAGAGGAGAGTTATTCTTTCATGACGTCTAATGTTTTTTCCAGCAAATTAAAAAGTCAGATATCAAGTTGAGGCTCTGGGTGTTTTGGTTAAATAGGAAGCTGGGACCGGATGAGCTGAACGTTAGCTAAACACGAGCTGTAAGGGGCTTCTGCTTGGGTTTGGGAGAGTGTTGACTTAGACTTATCACCTGTCCCATCTGTTGGCTGAGCTGCAGCTGAGAGCAGATGTCTGGCCCAGCTGCTGCCCGACCAAAGCTGAAGGAACCACAGGCTTTAATACGGGGGAATCAGCGGAGATCAGAGTCTATTATCAAATACATTAAAGTTGTGCTATAATACAACTGCCAGACATCCCGAATGAGTTGGAACAGTGAGCTAACACCTCATAATAGCTCTGGTGTCGTGGAGGAACATGTATGCTCAGAGCGAGTTAACACACTCTGGCCAGAAAAAGTCCATCTGTTAACACCTAAAGTTATGTGTGCGGTTAGAAAATTACCCAAGCTGCACTACTTCAGTGGAATTTGAATGTATCACGGATGAAGGCGCTGTCTGATCTGGCTAATGCTAATGGTATTGTCACTGTACTCAGTCACATTAACATTTGCTGCAGACATCTTCTCAAGCGACGTGGAAGCTGCACTTCCTCAAATGGCCACCGATGGCTCACCATTCAATGTTTAAAACATGTTGACAGCCTGATACAAGAATCATTTTAGTCTCTACAGCTAATTTTCCTAGACCATGGCTTCAATTATTAAATTGTTATTGCTTTAAATGATAGGTAGGTGTCCTCAGAGATTGCTAGCTAACTGCCTGGGCATCTCGAATCACATACTGTACTACTCATGTTTTTTATTTCCCTCACTCAGGTGGTGCCAAGATGGCGGCGTCCAGTGACACCACACTGAGCTTTAAATCTACTTTAAATCCTTTTGGGTGATGTCAATAATAGTTTGCCAACCTTTATTTATCATTCTTGTGGATCTTCTCAACTGTGTGATGTGTGAATACAAAAGTAATTTTAAAAACTGTGGCCAATTAAATCTCATCGCATCTCTTAATCCTCACTAGGGTCGCGGGGGTTGCTGGAGCCTATCCCAGCCCTACCGGGGTACACCCTGGACAGGTCGCCAGCCTATCGCAGGGCTGACACAGAGACAAACAACCATTTGCACAGAGTCACCAGTTAGCCTAGAGGCTAATTAGAGGTGGGAGGAAATCCACACAGGCAGAAGGCTGGGGGGGATCCCAACTAGGGAATGGACCGACTGAGCTATCCCGCTATGCTGATTGGTTCTGAGCTGGTCGCATGTTTCATGGTGCCATGTTAGATGCATCTAACCAATAGTCAATAGTCAATAGAGAAGTGGCAATAACAGTGAATAAAGTTGAATTAACACACAACGCACAGGAGACTGAGGGGAAGGTAAACATGGATCCGTGACTGATAAGGTGATTGGGTTACAAAGCATTTTACAGGCTCAGACGTTTTTTACAGGCTTAGTAGACACTGGGATATTTAACTGAGGGGCCTTTTACATATTGACAGATGTTGGCAATAACTTTTTAGGCCTGGGAATGGTGAAAATAAGTGATTTTCACATCCCCCCCAAAAGGGCTACACAGAATCTTCCCTCCGAGATAGCAAACATGGCGGCCATGATTTGAGTTGGCGCCATGACTCTCTCTAATATACGGCTCTGAATTTCAAGTTTGCGGGGACTATTGGAGTTGTTTCATCTCTGAAGGAGAACAACTCAAGCATTTAAAGGCTAATGGCAGAGCTGAAATGGTTCCAACAATTCAAACTATGATGCGCCACATACGAGTGTTTAATTGATTCGACTCCGCCTCATATTTGGTCTTATCTGCGAGAAACCAGAGTCAACATGTGGGGCGTGTACTTCAATGTTTCTAAGTCAGATAATAAAATGACGAGGTGACCACGAAACCAGATGAGGGTTTTTTGGCCTCTGTGTTTCGCATGAGCCTCATTCTGCTAAGCTAAAATCAAAATCAGTGACATTTTCAGCTCTATTTAAATCTACGTGAACTATTTTATTTATTTTTTGGCCGCTTTGACAAACTGAGATAAACTTTCCAAAGTTAAAATTACTTGGCAGACTGTTGCTGCAACATTAGCGTTCACTTTGAGTCATGTTTCTGTCCTCGTGGTCAACGCACGTCCATTAATCTGAATCCTGCAGCTGCGTTTTACTCTGTTTCAGCTCTTGAGAAAAACATTCCTGAAAAACCGAAACAATGACCTGAAAAGATGCTGAAATCCTCAGTGGAACTGGGAGGAACAGCTGAGTGTGCAGGTCATCCTTTTGTATGGACTCATCCCTACAGCTGATCCGAGTTAATATGAAAAATGGATTATAGCAGCTTTAACGTTGGAAATTAACTTGATGAAAGTCTATGTAAATGCGGCTGTGCGGGATTAGATCCTTATTTGTCATGGGTATTTGATCTTGTGCACCCATCATTAATAAATTATCTTGTGCAAGGAGTTTAAAAAGTTGGGAAACTGGAAAACGAGGGTTTAACCACATCAACAGCTAAACACGTGCATACGGTTCGAACCAGTTGTTGTCGTCATTATTTATTTATTTATTTGCTGCTCTTTTTTATTCCGTTCCATATGCTCGACTTCAGTGAACTAGTGCATTCCCACATGAGTGCATTGCACCGTGCTCTGTGATTTATGGTCTGTCACGGTGCATGTGGAGCGGAGTGAGAAGGAGCCGCGTGGGTGGAAAAAAAATAAAAAATCAGCAGGAGAAAGTTATTGTGTTGTAAGATGCTGAGTCATGGCGCACGATTGCAAACGTCTTACTGGTGATGCAACGCAATATGTCACCTCCCGGCAACGCAGCAACACCGACAACAGTGCTGCCCCGCTGCTGAGAGCATGTGCTTACTGTAGGTCTCCACCCTCGCTGTGGTGAGCTCGGGTTTTGGGAGGGCCGGGTGTTGGACCACGCAGGTTACGCTCTCGTCGTCTTGCAGGTGGGTGGGGAAGCGGAGGACGCTGCTCAGAGTCGAGGTGCCATTTGAGATGAAAGTGGCGCTCAGGTTTGTGGTGAAGATCTGACCTGAGGGGGGAAGGCCTTTGACCAGCCAGCTGATCTGGGGCGGGGGCCTTCCACCGACAGCAGAGCACGACACCGACTGGTAGTGAGTACCATTAACTGTCTCCTCATTCACCAGGATCTCTATATCTGGCCGAGCTGTGAATGAATTAACATGTTGGAAGGTGATATGTGAGTTTAATTAAATCAAACCCGTGGTGCTGCAGCTAAGAATGAAAGAATAAGCTATACGATATTGTCTTGGCTTACCTATGACAGTGACGAACACACTCTTGAAATAATTCTCCTCCTCTGACTCAAACTCACAGCTGTATTGCCCCTCTACGTCCACACTGCGCACCCTCACCCGAACTGTGAGGTTGGTGACAGAGTCCGGTTCTGAGAAGTCACTGTCGCGGCTGAATGGTTTTCCATTGGAAAATCCCACCAGCCGCTTGGCTTTGCTTTTAACCCGACGTTTCCACTCACTGTGCACGATCTGACTGTCGCCCAGATACCTGCAGCTCAGGTACGCATCCTCTCCCAGCACTGCAGTGATGTTGCTCTGGATCTCAATCTGCTCTGCGCCGGTATCTGAGTCACAGAACAATAAGATGTTCAGTCATAATGAGAGGTCAGGAGTTCAAGCTAGCGGTCCCGAAACTGCATGAGCAAAGCAGAAATGTGTCGCGGAGGGAGACAGTGATCGTTCTCGTTCTCAGCTGACTGCAGCGAAGACAGATGGCCATTGTTGTGCACCTGAGAAAGGGTTTCGCACGTCCCATTGTCTTTCTCCAGTTAAGTGAATCTGTGATGGATGACGCAGACTCGCCGGGTCAGTGGTGACGAGGTCCTCTGTCATTTTATCATGATTAGAAACTGCCAATGACTAATCAATGAAAACAGTCAATAAGACAAGCAGCGCCTTCAGTTTAACACAAACTAGTATTCATGCTACCGTTAGCATATTAGCCCTAAACAATACAGGAGCACAGGCTGATGGGAATGAATAAGAATCTTTCCCACAATTAATAAAAAAATTGGTTTTAAATTATATTACAGTTTCAGTGTAATAATGTCAAACTTAAAGGGAAATGGCATGAAAATAAAAATCAGGAAATGGAAATTAAGCACAGATTAAAGGTGCTTAATTAAATGCTTGAAGGCCAAAATGAAAATGTGCCCTTGCAAGTGGAAAACAGTCAATCAGGACTGAAGAAGCTGCTTCAGATAAACCATGGTCTGAATGGCTGAGCACCTCCACAGAAACATCCGAAACGGCAAATGAATGAGCAAAACCCAGCTTTCTCTGATGCACATGATAAATAAGCAGACGTCACCCATCCCACGGATGTCGAGACATTTCACTCAGAACTGAACCAGAGACTCATAACTGTGCAAGGCTCTAGTGCAACCACTTAGAAAAGTTTAAAGATCACCCAAATCCACTTTTCTCCCAATGAGAAAAGTCCAGTTTTGTTCCAGTTCCTCCAGACGTTTTAGAGAAAAAAACACAAAATATTTGCATTCAATTTCATGTCAGTTCCTCTGGTGGTAAATTGGATATTTCAGTCTGAGGCTAAGTGGTGCACCAAAATGTCCTTTCGTAAACCCACGCTTTAAGAGAAGCTAAAACAATCATTTTTAGGTCTCTGGTTCTGGAGGGTGCAACTAGAATTTATGACACAGTGACAATTGATAAATGTGACCCTGCCCCTTCTGTGCATATTTGATAGAGGACTCCATTATGTTAATGAAATGAAAACAGTCCAAAAGTTGTGCATGGATAAATACCCAGACAGCGGCGACCTCTTCCCTGCACACAGATGAGAAACCAGCCACAGTGAGGGGAGCTTTCAGAGGAAAGGGCGTTTAATAGAACCTGACAGGTTTTAGCACTTGCAGAAAGGACAGTGTGCAGACGCCAGTGCATACCAAGTCCCCTTCACTCTGCTTCCTCTACTGACTTCATCAAAGTGCACTTGAGGACAGACTTTGCTCTACTAGCCAGTCAGAGCCAAGAACTTCTATTCATCTTCAGATGAGTAAAATGATGAGCTGCTGCTGCTGCTGCTGCGCTGCTTCATGGAACCCCTCTGCAGCGTAAACCAAACTGTTTGCATCAAACGCTGTTAAAGCTGAAATGATGTGGGTCTCACCATATATCACAGCAAATGGAAACAATGTGGAAAGCCTCCAAAGCCTTTTAGGTGGAAAGGAGAGCGAAGGAGAGGGGTAAATATGCTGTATCAGTTCAATTATGCCTAGTGGGTTCATAATTCATTTACCCTTGCAGGTTATAGCCAAAATAAATGTCAGCCAAGAATGGAAAAGGCACACCTTAAGGATACAAACTAAGTAATAACCGAGAGAGAAAACATTCTGCAGCCATCCATGGCGACACCCTCGGGGGTTTCTTTTTCTCACCAAACAGCAACAAAAAAAAACGTTCTTCTGCAGACTAGGGAAGTGGTGAAAGACTAAGACTTTCGACTTTAGGAGCTTTTTCACACATTTTAACTTTCATCTCCAGCTGGAACGCTCAGTGACTCTGCAGAAAGAAAACCTGCACCACACCAAACGGTAGGATCTCTAAATAAATGCTGCTCATGGAGGGTTTTCCCCTTACACAAAGAAATTAAAGAACGACCCTCGTATATTACTTTTAAAAGGCTGTAAAGAAATCACTGTGGTTTTAAGTGACACCGGTGATCAGTAACAGCGAGCTGCCTGTCAGGGTGAAAAACACAAACACGCCATCAGGAATACACTGCAGAAACAGTCATTATTCAGTGCCTGCAGGATGCATCCAGCATTATTGCGTGACTTTATTTCCTGTGTGCATCTATAATTGGACTAATCAGTTAGAAACCCCACAGCAGCTCTGCTCAGTGTAAGTGCCACAGGTTAAACGAGACCTCAAGGTCCAGTAAAATAAGCTCATAAACAACTGACAGTCACAGATGGACTGTAACCCTGCAGACTCACCCAGAATTTCCAAGCAATGAGCAACATTTAGGACGAGGCCCAAAATCAGCAGCCACGAGCATCCCATGATGGTGTCATTGGAGAAACAGAGCCAGAGGAACAAGCCGTGTGTGAGGCACACGGGTATTTAAAGTGTGTGTGTTTTCTGTGGTTATGGTTAGAGGTACACACCCTCCACAGCTGACACTGACGTGCATGTTCACCACCAATTGTACACCAATATGAGTGCACGCACAGGTTTGCCTCGCGTAAAACCGCGTCTTCATTTTGTTTTCTGAAACATAATAGCCTGACTTTTGTGAATTAGAGAGCTGCAGATATTCGTGCCTGTAAGAGATTTAACTTCTCAGACCGTTAGAGTCTGTTTACCCCGAGTATTCGCGCAGGATGTGTCTGTTCAGTTACTCAGCCACCTCATATATAGCAGGGCGCCTTGGGTAGCGGTGAAGCCATGCATCATTCATGCCATCCTGTCCCCGCCGGGGCCCTCAGAGACCGCCTGTCTGTGAGACCGCTCGCTTCTGCTCATGCCCTGCAGTTTGGAAAATCACTTCTGGTCATTGTTTTATGCCGTAATACTCCTCTAATTCAACTTCTCTTTTTCAGACTGGCTTGTTTGCGGGGCACAATTTGTCAACCTGCGAGGAAAAGTGCAAATGTGGAAGGGGGAAGGCAAACACGCCTTGCAGGGGCTCAGCAGCGCTCAACAGCGCTCAACAGAGGCTGCCAACTTTTTCCTTTTTGTTAAAGCTGATCAGCTTTAGTGTTGAGTCATGCAGACCACAGGAGGATGTCAGTGAATGAAATGACCCGACAAAGAAAAAAAAAATGCCAACGCATTCTGATCGTGTGGTTTGTAACGGCTTTTTGAATGATCCGTTATGAAACTGGCAGAGAGCCTGAGATCGTATGTACCTCGTCAAAGTTGGTTTTACAACAAAGACAATAATCTCAGCATCCGCTGGTCTCAACATGGATATTACACTTCTTGCAGACTTAACTTAAACCATAACCATAAACACAACCTGTCTAAACTGAACCATACTCTAATGTTAAACCAGCATTAAATTTAAACATTTACATTATAGGTAGAGACTTTTTGTCCCCATAAATGAGGCGGATCTGTGCAAACAGATTTATGCTGGGTGCAACAGGCGTCCACTAAAAACCCTGAATTACTTCATTACACCCTAACACCCTGCACCTGAAATGCAGAAGTGAAACCCCTGAAAGATACTTTCGTACTTTTGCATTAAAGGTTTCTTACCAAAAAATGTGGAGCAATATGTCGTTGTCAGTCATCCAGGTCATGGTGTGTGCAAAAAAAAAACTGAAACAAGAGAAACTGGATATCTGGTAGTTCTGGTAGTCAGTCAGAGCTAAAGAAGCTGCTTAGATGAGTAGTAAAACATCTTAAAAACTCCACGTTCATTTTTTTTGGACAGACTATGACCACCTGGATGACTGACAACCTTCACAGACATCCCTGAAAGAGCAAATGAAGGATCAAGAGCAGCTTTATTTCATGCACATTTCACCTTAAACCCCACCTGATAGTCCAGATGATTGGAAAACGCAATCTAACATTCGTAAACACCAACTCTTGAACCGCACAGACAGATGAGAGAGGTTTTGCCGGCGGGATTAAAACAAGATGAAAGCTCTTATTACTTCCAGTCTCGTCTGATCTTTGTGTGAGTGTGGACGATCGTATCTCCGGAAGGTAAAACACAGTTCAGTCAATTACCAAACATTACATGCAACATTTGATTCTGATGGCAAACACTTGACACGAGAGTTGAGGTTGTCTCTCAAAACCCGCGTGGACATGGACCTGGAGGCCTGCTAATTAAATTACCTGAAGTGGTTATTCTCGCAGTGGAGCAGGAGTCTGGAAAGCTTCAGTGTTCTCCGGGTGTGCCCAATGTGCTGTCTGCGAGTTAATGTGTTTTACTGACAATGGATTGTTGACATTTCGCAGACATAGATTTCACAGATGTACAGCAGGCATCCGTTTCCCCTCCATGTCTTTCTCTTTATCACTTTCTCTATGGACGCACATGTGGAAACTCAGCTGGAAAAAGGTATTTGGTGACCAGCCAGCAGCCATGTACGCACCAGCGAAGCCGCCCCGTGAACGTCTGAGTGGTAACCTACTTAACTCCGTGGAACTTTATCGTCGCTTTCTTCAGAGGGAGGAAAATCACAGATCATCTGCGCCATCTCTTCCTGCTGTTACTCATTTACAGCTGAACTATCACCAAGCCCTCCAGCTCTCCCACACGCACCACAAAGACGCTCGAACGGATTCCACACTGACAAAAGAGCGTGATTGATTTGCCACTATCAGTCGCAGCCACATACCAGCGTTGGCCTGTGACACTGTTGGTATTCGTGTACAAAGGGAAAACAAAAAAAACCCAAAAATCGAAATATCAGGATAATCAGCTTGTGCCGCTCTCTGTGATATACATCTTCTAGTCCATGCACATGTGTGGTCTCCTCTCAGAGACCGGGAGCAGGAACAAAGAGACATATATGCTATGAATCACTGCAATTAAATGTTTTAATCTGGCATTAAACCCCTGCAACGAAGACCAGCTGTGACGTTGCCACAAGTCGCCTGGTAAAAAGTTGCACTCGGACACAAAGAATGCAGCCGACGACCCGCTGGCACACATGTTCTTCAAGTAAATGAGAGGAAATAACTCTACATACCAGCAGGTGGCAGTAGTCTGTGTTCGGGAAACAGGGAGACCAACGATAAGCTAGGACACTAATATTATCTCAGCATAAACGAAAAAGCACTTCCATTTACTTTACATCCTGATCTTCAGCAGCTCTGTGTCGCTTGTGATTTGTAATGTCAAATCAAATCAGTCTTTCTTTATTTAGCACTTTTCCTGCAAAAATGTAGCCCAAACATAAAACATTACAACAAGAAACAAAACCAAGCCTCCCCTCCCCCCAGTTATATTCCAAAGAGATGTGCCCACTGTCTATGCAACCATATATTATGCAAATGAAGTTGCATGCACTAACCAAGTCCGGATATTCTCGGTCTAAAAATGTAACATTTCTTGAAACATTTTGAAAATAAACTGATGATTATAACTTTCGTGAAGGGAAGCTTTGCTGCAGGACTCTTTGTACTGTATAACTGCTTTGCGTATACCGTCGGGTTATTAAATTTACAGCCGCACATTCTATTTTACGACATTAATATGATGTTTTTATTCAGTTTTATTCCATTTTTATCATCTGCTGTTTTTCTCATACACAGTTTATCTCACGTGAAGACTCCTTTTATCGATCGACTGACTGGTTCTGCAGCGCCGTGAATTGCACCTCCGTGTCGAGGAGGAGCTGACCACAAAAGCTGCACAGCTGCACACACACACACACACTGGTTACGAAACAATAAACACCTCTAATGCACCGGAGAACACCTTCAAAAAGTCTGCAGCACTTTGAACAAATCACATCTCGGTCCATTCACAGAAGATTCCGACCTTGTTTTTTAAGAGTGCACAATGGCTGCTGATGCATTTTATCAGTGCCTATAAAACATTATGGATCCATAATAATTCATAATCACCTCATGAGTGTTTACGACTTGTTGTCTGACAACCTTCTAAAGTCACTTCTAATGCATTGTAAATCACTCAACAGTGTGACTTTACCCAACGAGAGAAATGGAAACCTGGGTGTAATTTCATTTTGATTCTTGATGAATCTCAACTTTCTGAAGCGTAAGCTGACTCAGACTGAAAAAAAAAAACGGTTCTTGTAGTTTCTTACAATTGTCAGGAAGCTTGTGAAAAGTCATCAAACACACTCATTATGCACAATGGAAAGTCTGGTGCAGTCGCGGGCTTGTTGAGTGAGTAAAAACCGAATAAAACGAACTTGGGACAGAGAGCTTTCGAATGACAGGAACATCTACTGCAACCGAGTCTCTGCACCTTTTTGTTCTCATAACGACTCAGATCAATCGGAGTGCTTTAACGGTCGAGGAAGCTGGTCGCTGAGTGCTTAATGGTTATTTAGTTGGTGGAAATCACTCAAACAGTTCTGCGGCAGTTCTGAAGACGATGCATCTAATGTTCAGGTCATGAGCCATTTATGTACTCTGACAGTTGAGGCCGGTCGGCTGAGTGCTTAATGGTTATTTAGTTGATGGAGATTACTCAAACATACTCAAGAAGAGTGGAGAGCCAAATCTGTGTCATTAGAGTAAGTAGTGGATGCAGAGAGTTTGTGATAAATGATCCTGCTTTGAAACACATTTCAGGGAAGTGTCCCGCCAGCTGAACCCGGAGCTTTGGTGGCTCATGTGTAGACTAGGAGGATTATTCCCGTTCCAGGGGTGAAAAAAGTGGGCGGCTGGCAAAGCATCAAGTGAGAATGTAAGTGAAATGGACAGCAGATGGTTCTGGTTCACGCACCGGTTGTTTGGGACGTGCTGAGCATGGCTGGGCCTGTGAACCCCCTCCAGACCTGGCACCTTTCCTGGTCCCCCCTCCCACCCCCACACCCCCCACCAACCAGCAGGCTGGGAGTGTGTGCAACCTGCACACAACTCCCATTAGAGGAGGAGGTGGAGGCTCATCTGAGGAAAAGAATACCTAAACAAACACATTGTGTAGTCATTGTGATTCACAGCCAATCAGAGAGGCCGCATATGCATCGTTTGTATTTAAAACCCAAACCACAGAGATGCTGTTTTTGTAGAACTGGAAGGACACACCTCAGTAACCACTTCCAGAAGTGGCCCGTGTGACAAGGTCGGTCAGCGGTTGCTTCACAGGGTTTTGAAGCCGAAGTCAGGATGTTTTATTTGGCTTCCGTCTGACTCATTAGTCAAACGCAAGGCCTCGTCTTTCTCACAGATACGGGGAATCATCACTCATTGACTTTTAAAACCGACAAGTGATAGCACATCAAAACAGCTCAGGGAAGGAATTCTCAGAATGTGATGTGATGTGTTCGGTGCATATTGAAAAGGTGCTGTATATTAATTTGAAACCCGAGCATTGCACATTTCATTTTAAGAGGCACACAACCACCACAGGCCTAAGTGGAAACCTCCGCTGCATCCTCTCACCCTCTACTCCCTCTGCTCAAAACGAAACAGTAAAGATCAGTATTTTTATATTTGTTTGTTTTTTTAACACCTAGCTCAACCCCTATATTAAGCATTTTTGCATCTTTCCCTTCCGTGTTTTGACTCTGAATCGTTACTCTTTTGCTACACTCTCAAATTTCTTGGCAGCCGTTTTTCAAGATATATGCTCAAACTACTCGCTCAGCATCAAGCACAATTAGCAAGTAGGTGGTGAACATAGTGGAGCATTTAGCAGCTGAAGAGGCAGATGGTTCCCTCAGGAGTTGAAAGAGACCAGAACGGACGTAAATAAGCAACTGTTTGCCATCACGCGCAGCACATAATTACAGATAAATACATGTAATAATGAGGAGATTCTGAAAACTGACGAGCATCCTTTACTTCAGAATGCCTTATGCTGATTAAAACCTTAATTTTCTGCTGAATTTATGTATTTCAGATGTGTTGCGCGCGCTCAGATGTGGAAGATGAAATATCGCCTGTTGCAGTTTGGAGATGCCTACTGCAGGAGGTAATAAATGAGTAAAAGATGTTGCTTTCGTTTGACAGCGAGCTCTTAATTAAAGCAGTGTGGGATAATGAGAGTTCACCTCTGCTCAAGCATGCGCTGCACTAAACTCAGCTGACACAACAGAAAATTCACATGCAACCTTAGACCTGGGGGACAAATTACTCTGGCACCGGCCAGGCAGGGACTGTGCAGGAAGGCGAGCAGCAAATCAATACGGTTTTATAGACCTGAATCATGCCTAAATGTTCCTCCTTAGCTCGGCTACTTTCATTCATCTTTTCAGTCTTATGGCAGAAGAGGAGAGAGGCTGTGATTGAGGTGGTTATATTTTCCCCCTCCGTCGGTTTTATGTGACACCTCTATTCTGTTTTTATGCCGCAGTCCATTCCTCATTCCTCTGTAGAGGTTCAAGTAACAGATGTAAAACACAAAAAGTACATTTTGGAAAGTTTGTGCCTGAAGGCTCCCTGCTAAACGAAACTCATGTCTGCCACCTATAGGTACAACTGATAACTGGAGTTTTGATGCAGAAATAGAAAAGGTCAAATTCAAAACATAAAAGACTGTATTTACACTCGTTGCCAGTGCATTAGGCACACTTGTGAATATTCATACGTTTTAATGTAACAGTCATGTTTTACCGTTATAATGTTCAGTTTAAAGCTGGTAAGTCAACTGTGGTGCTCGTAAACTGCAGTGAATTAAACACATTAAACAAAGTGTTTTTTTCATTATCTAGTCTGGCCCACTGACCTCAGTGGAGTTGTCAAAAATAATACCAAACACGTGTCAATACAACAAAATACAATTCAGTTCAACAAACCACATCAACCAAAATGAAGACCCACATGAATCAACAACTCTCTCTGTAATTTTAAACAAATGTCGAAAACCACAGCCTTCGTGGAGATAGATGTATTGCAGGACCGTTATATTATAATCCGCTGCTGTCACTCGTGTACCCAATGAACTGACAAGGAAGAGTAAATGTGCATTTAAATCAGTGTAAAGGTCCTGTCCTGGATGTATGTCAGTAGGACTCATTCACCTATAATAGAGGCTCTTCGCGGTTTGATATTTTAGTTAAGGGCACTTCAACACACTAAGGACATTTAATAAAGGCGTACACTTTAATTTCACTATATTAACCACAAAATGTGAATTAATAAAAAAATATAAATCAATAAATATTGATTAAGCTACGCAGAAATATATTGAAAAGTGATATTAACAGAAAAATAGGTGACTGTGCTTTCTACGTATGTTTTTTAAAGCTATTTTACTGATAATATTACTGTATTTCTACATCTTTGTATTGGTGATAAAATATCACATACAGCATGTGTGTTTAAAAGCACTATTTTTGTGATAACCAGCTAGCTTCCTTGGTGAGCTGCAGCCAGTTAACCAGCATAAACTGACATCAAACACACACGGAGGGCCTCAGAAATCCCCATGGCGCCTCTTGTGTACGCAGTGACCGCTCAACCAGTGCATTCCTGCAGCAAACTGCAGGTCTGCCCACGTTAATGCAAGTTAGACCGAATCCAGAGGGGCATTCCCACACATTTAGACCGAACACAGGGGAAACTACGTGCCAGGCTGTAACAGCTGACTGTGGCTACGCTGGGCAATGTTTATTCAGCCTGACTGAAATCATTCAGATCAGAGATTCCACCTTAGCTGTTTAAATTCTCATTAAATTAAATATCTGATAACTTATTTAAATATGACTTTTTTTGACACGTGCAAAGTGGTTCTTCTGCTGTGAAGCATCTTATCTGCTGTCTAGTAACACCACACGAATGCCAGGTCCAAACTGTAGAATATCGTATTGTCATAAGATGGTCAATGTTATTTACTTCTCCCATCAGTGGTCATAATGTTATGTCAGATCGTTGGATAACAGATGAAGAAGGTTTTTTTGCAAACTTTATCGTCAACACCCAGTTTATTCAATAGAAGGAGAAAGCCAAGATAGACCCACATTAGTTCTGTCCGTCCTGAAAATTTGTTACGTCACTTGATGTTCACCTCATGTGGGAAAAATGTGTAAAAACTATTAACTTATTACAGCCACAGAGAAACAATCCGATCAAGAGTTTATTTGGAAATAAAGGGAAAATATGTTCCTATTGAACAGATTATCAAAAGTATACACCACCCACACTCAATCTGGACCTGTCTGTTCCAACTGGTGTTGTTACATGAGGCCCTTTTATTTACATTAATTATTAATGGATGACTTCATTTAAATTCAGTTTCAAGCAAGTCGCCTGAGCAGGGAGGTGTCTTCGTCGTCCCTGACTGACTGCTCTCTTTGTCTCTGCCAATAACGCACAGCCCTATACCTTCATCTTACCCACACTGACTCAGCTATTCCCCCACCTAATGTTAAGTGATTATGCTGCTGGTGACGGCGTGTGGGTGTGAGAGGTGCTTGTCAAGAATCCGTCAAGCATTCACTTAACCACATTTTAAAAGGCTGAAAACCTTGAGGTCATAAATTCCAACGATCTGGACTCACCGCTCGGATGGACGCTAATTGGTCTTTTTAATGGGTACAAACTAATGATGAGCAATCAGATTTCCCCATATATGTTTACTGTGAACAGTTAAGTACATTTGAACTGTGGAGCCTTGGATTAATATTCGATTGTTGTAACAAACCCAGACAAATTGGAATCACATGTAGGCGAATGAGAGAGAGAACAGAAGAGATTTACAAGGAGATTGGAGGAGGTGAGGTGGGCGTGGTGGACAGGTGAGCTGGTGCAAAGTGAAAGACTGAGGACCTCTGGTGGGTTGAAGAGATATTTTATCCAGCAGGCCACGATACACAACCTACACAACCCTCTGCGCCTGCTTCTTCTTATAACATCTGGTTCATGTGTTTAAGGAGGGAGTCATTTTGAGCTCATGTACAGTCAGATCATGTGATACAGGAGGTAAGGTCAGATATGAGGGTCTGGTTTCAGTGACTCCACGCTGCCCTGTATGAAACTGATATGTGCTAAGGAAACCAAGGTCATCAATAGGTTTCACATTTTCTGTATTGAGTGGCAGCATCAGGTTCAGACACAGCCTGTCACCACTGGTCAGAATCAAGCAGGAACTCAAGTTGTGCTTCTATGAAAGAATTAAGGAAATCAAGACGCAGTCTTTAGGGATGATTGTCTGACATATCTGGTAACAGCCTGACAGATTGCAATGAAATTAGCAATCATGGCTTCCAGAAGACTTTAGACATCATTTTTTTGATATTTTCTCTAGTGTCACAGAAAGATTAGCATTCATGGATTTGTGTGACGTGACTTAATCATGTTTCTTTCATGATGATGATGAAATTATCTTTTGATTTTGTGGCATTTATCATATGAAATAGATTTTTTCCCCATAAACTGCTCTTGGTATCAGCAATTTCAGCCATATTCTACTTATTTTTAGCAAATATTAGCATGCAAACAAGCTAAACTAAGGCTCTTAAATATAATATATTACTATATTACACATATAGATGTACGTACTTCCAGTCTGTTCTTAGCTTAATTTTAATCTGGTTAGCTCAGTTGTGGCTTAGTTCAGGGCTGCAGGCGACCACACAGAGACGTGTGTCATCTGCACAGAAACTTATCTTTGCTGACTGATGTTGTTTGTAAAAACTAGAGTAGCTGTGAACCCTGCTGTGCCTTTTGTGATCTGGTCAGCTCAGTTGTGGATCATTCCTGCTAAACATGCTAACATGCTAAGCTTAAACGTTGCACATACGTTAAACAAGCTTATTAGTTCTGCTAAGATTGTAGCATGTTGTTGTTAGCACTTAACTATCAGCGGTAAGTCATGGCAAGGAAACTGTCTGCTGGACGCCACCGTGGCTAACGGTAAGTAAGCTAATGTGTGGGTAAGTTTAGGAAATCTAAATCCATAATGATAGGATGAGGCCTCTGACATATTATGGAATTACAAAGAAAATATCTGTACAGTACAATTTCATCCACTTCCACATTTTTGAAAACATCAGCACAAAGGCCACAACTTTTGAACTCGTAACTTACTAAAGATTTCCAGTCATGAGTTTGTCAATACCCAATACCACAAGAACATGAGCTCAGCTTTGAAGCAAGATGTCATCCAGGGCAGTTTTGTAGGTCACTGGTGCATTAATGTGGCTTAAAAATAAACTTGATGTCATTTTTTGGCCTATATATATATATATAATGTAGCCTGTCTTGTGCTTAAAAATAACATCCTCTTTATAGTTTTCTCCAGCTCACTGATGGGAAAAATGTTATGACTCAAGTGATAATTTCCTCTCACTAAAACCATTTTCGCAATTGTTTTCCACTTGGGCAGCGTTCATCTTCTCATAACAGCCTGCCAGGACATATGAGGACAGCGAAGGAGAAGTCACTTGTTTTGAAAAGGCGACCAAAACCAGCTGTTAGATAACGTCTCAACCCTTAAATACATATTCTGCACAAAGCTACAGCTTCTTTGCCAGCGTAAACACAGCTTGACCACGGTGCAGTGACCTCTGTCCCTCCTGGTGTCTTGGTTTGGTTTAGATGCAGTCCATCATTATAACACTTGTGACTCTCTCCTTGTATATAATTACTGACTCTCCTGGAAGATAGACGGTTAATGGCATATAAAAGAGAAAGAGAAACGACGTCTAAACTTGTATTTTTAGATTTACTTTCCACTTAATAAAACTAAGAGGGGGGGAAGGGCTGGGACATTTTTGTGAGTAAAGTTGGTCTGACTGGAGCCAGACGCAGGGGCCAGACAGTTTTATTGCATTGTGGGATTACTAGCTGGCTGAAATGAAAATGTATGGTCACGGCTACCAGACCCCTGATCCTCACGGTTGCTGACGGGCAAAAGCATGACCTCTAAAGGTAACACAGACCAGGGAGATTTTTACACAAGAGCAAACATGTACCGCGGCCAAAAGAAGAATGCCTCGTGACATTTGTTCTGATAGCACCGCAGGAGACGCCCGGATATTCAGCTAATTAGGAGGGGAAACAGCTCTGACTGTGCAGAGTGATGGGGAGTTCAAATCAGGTTAGATTTTGTTTATGTTTCACTTAATGAAGCTAATAAAACTGCTTTAATAATGAATGATGTTTATGACAGATATATACAGATTCCAAAAACACCTAAAGTTAACAAAGAAATCTCTTGAGATACATTATCTGTTTAACGAGAGAGAAACATGGCCAAAGTGGCTCTCAGTGCACAGTTTTACATAAATCTTTAAGACAATTCACATAAAAAAGATAAACTGGTGCAATGAAGAGAGAGTTTTGCTATTTTCAACAGTAACATTATTCAGGATTAATTATTTGAATGTGTTATATAGGACCTATAAAGAAATACTCAAACTTGTTTCTTAAGAAGCAACAATACACTGTAGAAAAAGTGTACTGAAAAATATTGTTGTACATGAAGTAAACGTACTGAAAATATTTTATACTCACTTATATATTACTATATATACTATACTATATACTATATTTATGATATTTCTAATACATTCATGTTTAAAAAGCATTGTAGTTGCTTGATTCGAAGCCAGTTAAACTCTGCCTTAGATATCATGAGGTATTGTATCCTATTCATGTTTTATCAACTGATTTTAGCTGTCAGGTAAATGTAGTGAAAGTACAACTTATTCCTCTCGTACAAAGTACCCAGCAGACTAAAATTAAGTGAAAGTACTTTTTCTCTGCTGTTTGCCATTTTAAGATTCTTACAATTATTAACAATATTCACTTCATGATCATACAGTTCTAACAAAGACAAAAAATAAGCAGATACTTGGAGGCCTGTTTACAATAGAAATCTAAATTGAGTTACATATTCATATGTTTTTATGAGATTTTTCAGCCATTTGGATTTCAGTATGGGCCGTATTTCAACCAATACAGGGAGAAAAATACCTCAGCCTGCAACTGGATAGTCCTTGAACCAATCAGACATATTTAATGTGGAGAAATTCAACTCCACACCGCTCAGTCTGTCCATCATTACATAAAGTCCACCCAAATAATTTGATTGGTCCAGCAGATCTATGCTGAGGCATAATCAGTTCACAAGTGAGTGGTTCCAGATCAACTTTCCACCAGGGAGGGTGGGGGTGTGTGATGGGAATGCTGGTCTGGTTTCCAGGCTAGAGAGTTTTAGTTTGGTTTAGCCTAACAGGCGACCATATAGAGAAGTGAATCATCTGCATAGAGACGTCTCTTTGTTGACCCTTCCAGGGTTGTTTTTAACAATAAAGCAACTGCAACCTTGTTGCACCTTTAGTGAACATTAACACTTTAGTTTTCAGCATTCTTTTTATTGTTTGTCAGACTAATAACACAAAGATGGTTTGTTCGTTTTAACTAAATAAAGGTCTGTCTATAACTGTGCATCGAAGCAGGAGGAGGAAATAAATCTCAAAAATCATCACGCGCATCCTTGTTCACATTCACCATTCACCATCACACCTTCGTACTAATGGACCTGGAGCTTCTAACGACCCCTCCCTGCTTCATCTGAACCTCAACCGTTAACATGTGATCGGTCAGCGGGGAGCAACCTGGCATCATTACTACCAATAAACCCGAGTGTTCATGAAGGTTCATTCTGACAGAACGGATAAAAGTGCCAAAGAAAGTGCAATTTGTGGGAAGCCTACCTCATCCTGACACCGAGTGGAGAACAGGGTGAGGCCTTGGCCGCTTTTATCTAACAACCAAGTAATGGAATTAAGTTCAACCAACCTTTATTCTCCCTCCCTCCTGCTGATACAAACTGTGAAATGTTCTGTTTTCATCTTCAGTTTTTTTCAGTCTTGTGTCCTTCCTCTGAAGCTGTGGGTTGCAGCAGCTTCCAACTCCTGACCGTCGCAGCGTGAGCGCAGCGCTGGCCAGTGTTGGGTCACAGTAATTAAGACTTCACGCTGCTCAACTTTAAAAGCTCCTAAATGGGCTTCCCGCTGCCCCCCGACCCTCTCCGCTGAAAGTAATTTATTCGATTTGACATGAGTTGTGCCTCACTTCATCCTCGCCTTCCCTGCAACACACGCCCGTGTTGTGGAGGAACAATGGAGTTTCTCTCCTCCTTTTGTCTCTATGCTTTTGTCTTCCTTGGTTCAGTATATGATCGTGGTTGTGTTTAATTAAGTCATAAGTGCTTTAATTTAAAGCAGAGCACAGATGATTAGGAAGTCAAGTGGTCAATCAGGAAGCCAATGTAAAAAAAAAAAAAAAAAAAACAGGTTAAAGGCAGAGAGAAGGAAGAATGGGAAGGGAGGGAACATCCTTCCTGTTCTGAATGGATTATCATAGTATTTCAGTCCATTAGACTCTCAGTAATGGAGCTACCTTCTTAGATTAGTTTGCTTTGTTTTGTGGCTCATTAACTAGAGTATAATTAGTAAAATGTTTGTACGCTGATCCCAAATTCATTTAAACGTCTTGTCAGGTTATAAGGTTTTTAAATCCTTAAGCCTATATACCAATAGGCTTATGGGATTAACCCTGTTAGGGGTCCCGATGAAAAAAATAAGCCGTGGTTCCCTGTTGAACCTCCATGTGAGCTGTGTATGAATTAGTTAGTTTGTGGGAACTTGATGAAGCATACGACCGGCAGAGGTTAAATCTCTGGCAACATCACTGTACAGCAAGAACAACGTTAATGTGAGAGGCAGTTTCACCAAGGGATCATTTAAAGAGGCCACATTATTCTCATTTACAAGTTTGTAATTTTATTCTGGTGGTTGGGCAATAAGAAAAGGTTTAAAATTGTAATGTTCAAAAAACACTTTTTTTTTTTTTTTTATACTGTGCATTTCTGCAGCTAGTGTTGCCAGATACAGTTGATGGTTTCCAGCCCAAAAACAGCCTCAAACTGATTGAGAGATTAATTAGGGACCCCCTACCGACTATATGTGTTCTACATTATAAAATAATAAAAAAAAAAGAAATATATGTGAAAAAAGTGTGATAAACCAAAGGTTGTTAAACCAGGTTGTTTACGCTAATCATAAAGGAAGAGAAACCACTCAGTAACAAACCGCAGAAGCCAACCACCACAGCTACTCATATCTGGCTACGGTGAAGCCATTTGACTGCGTCATGTGACCACATGACGTCTCTACACTTTAGAAAACAACTGCGATAACAGAATAACGACAACACAACAGGCATCTTCCTCATGAGTAGAACACATAGACATAAACTAGCCCAACTATTGCCCAACTATTTTGCACACACAAAATAAAATTCAAAATACATCTCAAGTTTTGACTGAAATGCTCTGCTTTAGTTCCTGTCTCTTTAAGGGAACACACCTCCTCTATAAATGCTAAATCTGCTGTGATTGGTCAGCTGCCCCACTTTGTTGTGCTTGGTAAACGCATGTGTGGCGAAGATTGTGCAGATGTGTTACACGGTGACGTAAATAAATAATGGGAATGAAAAAATGCGCACTGCAAGCAATGCCTTTCATCAGCTGTTTTTTTTTAATGTGTACATGTATATGAACCTGAAGCTTTGTAACACACTACAGGAAGTAAAAAAATAAATGGTGCACATACACTTCAAGTATTTAAAACAACATTTTAATGTGTACTCTCTCTGCAACATGAAGCTGTGAGATTGCATGGTTGAGCATACAAGTGTTGTTGTCTGGAATTACTCCTGACAGCATAAAGGTCCTGGGCCTGAGTCTTAAATAAGGTATTATGAAAGCTGTAGTCAACAATCAAACCTCATGACAGAGGTTAACAATTAATAAAAAGGGATATATTTCATAAAATATAAGTAGAAAAATTAAAAAATTGTAATTATAATATGAGTCAATTAATAAGGCTGAAGTCAAGATGGTTAGATACGTTAATGCTTGGTGTCTGTAATAAATCAGAGAGATAAAGCAAATATTTTAAGGTCCCGTTGATCTTGTAACAGAAAAGCACATGTCCCTTTGACTGTAAGCCCGAGAGCTGGTGATGCATCATCCAACAGCTGAGTGTGACAAGCTCATCCGTCCCAGTCAGGAGAGGTCCCCCCACCCGTCTGACAAAAGACTCAAGAGGAGGGCTGGACAATAAAGAGCTGATAAAACATTATAAAACGCAAAACTTGCTGATTCTGTAATAAGCTGATCTTCCAGGGGTTTCACGCAAGGTGAGGCTTTACGACCACTCCTACGCTCCACGGGCTTGGAACGAACAACAACAGCCTCCGGTGGTGGTCCCACGGCTGCAGAGCTCTGGCACCGGAGAGGGCAGGAGTCACATGACGAGCGCCGTCGCATGCACAAGTGCGCACAGTTGGTGGTAGCGTGGCGGAGAGCGGAGGGCCGGCGCGGCTGTCAGGGCTGCAACCGCACGGCCAGGCCCAGCTGTTCACAGGAAGCACGCAGCGGGAGCCGTGTGTGTCTGGTCAGTCAAATCGGAGGCTGCTCATCGGGCCTCGTGGAAGCCCCAGACTGACAGACGCTGACAGGTGAGGGAAACAGAGCTTTACTGCTAAAAATAACAACGGCAGACGCACAGATGGGAATTCAGACAGAAAGTGATAGATGGTGGAACACTGAAGTCACATTTTGAGATCTTTTTTAGCCACGCTAGCAGTGCCTGCTACTGAGCCTGCTGGCCTTTGGTTCGGACAGAAATATTCCAACAACTGCGGGCTTGTACAGACGTTTGTGTTCCTCAGAGGATGTGCCCCAGTTGATTTTTTTCACTTGTGGTTCAGACAACTGGATGGACCTCTGATTCATGGTCCAAAACCACGGCTAAGGCCTCAAACATGCAAGTGAAATGTGCGCCAATGATAACGTCTGGTCCAGCTGGTGCAAACTCCAGTGAATAAACCGAAAAACTGCACTTTTATGAACTGGTGGGAGTGATTAAGATCAAGTAGGCCTGGTTAAAGTTGATGAGAGGACGCTTCCGCAACTAGTTCGTTCATCTGAAACACACACACACAGTTTTTCCCAGCCAGGTTGATTCATCCGGGTTAGTGTAAACACAACAGTTGCACTCTGTCCTTGAACAAATCACCCGAGCAGAGACGCGTCAATAAGACCTACATTTTATGAGCATGTAATCATATAACAAAGAAGTTTACCTGAATAGATCATCGTAAGCCACCTTCTCCTTCCGAGGCTCCTTTTCACCATAAACGCAAGATATAAACCACACGAACCATGAAAAACAGCAATAAAAGCCAGCGCCAACCGTCCTTACTCATGCCCCATTTTTGACGCAGTTCCTCCCCGATTTCCTGAAATCCAATTTTCCTGCAAAATGATGACCAATCATTAAAACTGTCTGCAACCACATAGCGTTGAAGCGTGTCAGAACTTTCTCACGATTGCCCCGAGCACACGGACCGAACTGAAGGATAAATGCAGCTTTTTAACTGTATTGTATTTATTACACTGAATCGGAACAAAAATGTGCGTTTCTATGGCCACAGGAGTAAACAAACATGGATCTACTGCTGCACTTACTGAACTTACTTACTGAATGACCATGCTACAGCCGTTATTGCAATTCTCAGACTGCTCTTTGCACTGAATTGCTTCAGGTGAGAACCTCAAAAACACAAAGACACATGAAGCTGATCCCCATTAATGTACGTATGGAGACCTGTAGTCGAAGTTTTAACAGTAAAATACCCCAGCATCTAATAAATGGGTCTTGGGAGACATTCATGCTTCCCAGATGATGTATTCTGTTAATGAAACATCTCAGTAGTTACTGGAAAGCACCTCATTAATCTCTCTCCCGGAACATAAATAAATTTCACAGGTCCCTCCATTCCTAGCTGTATTTTAGTCTGCTCCATTCAAATATTTGTTGTTGTTTCCTTTTATTTATTTATTTATTTTTTTTTTTTAAAAAACTTACAGACCTTACAGGCATTTCCCAGGGAACGCTGCATTGTTTTGTGGGGATTAAAATTCACTGAAGATTATATCTGCTCCAGCACTGCAGAACAATGCTGGGGGATGTGGGGGTCTGCGTGTCACGGCCCAGTAAGATGGCCGCCCACCCATTCTGATCAGAGCCTGTGGCATGCCGTGAGTCCAATTAGAGGCCGATCCATACTCCATATAACACTATCACTGAGACATGAGTTTTTAAAGGTGACCGGGTGGCAGTGATGGTTAGTTAGGAGTAGGACTAATGATCCCGTGGATATTTTCTCACTGTCCGCACTATATGTTTGTTTGTATCTTACCTATTGGATCCCTGAGAAAACCGCTCTATCATCCCAGTTTAATTTCATAGTGTGCTGTGATATATGCTGCTCTCTGTATTTTTCTTTAAACTGTCTCTGGAAAACTTTCTGAGTCAGCACTGAGAGAGACGCAGCCTCGCAGGAGCAAGCTTTTCCATCGAGCAGCAGCGAGAAGAGCGGGCTGGGAACCGCACGCAGGACCCAATCCTTGAATGGCCCTCGCTGCAGTCTGGAGTCACAATGAGGCTCCACGATGAAAAACCTTCATTGTCTTCGCACACGGTCTCAGAGGAGTCGCTGCCTCACAAAGGGGGGTTTTTGTCACAGGGGCCGGCCCCCGTCTTTGTCGGATGTGCAGCCATTCATACCGCAAACAAGTCAGATTTACTGCTTGAAGGTGATGCAGGAAGGTTTCTGGACATAGAAGAACCATTTCTCAAAAAAAAAAGAAGTCTTTCTATGCTGCAGCACGAAGCAGATAATTAAAACAGCTTCGATTATGGCTGCAAATTAAATGCTCCATTGTGCAGCGACAGTGAAAACCTACACTTGTGGCCGAGTGAAACAGTAGCCGTCCACATTTTCCAACTGCGTGCTGCAAGTTGGACTACGTTAAGTTAGTGACTAGTTGCGGAAAGATTTATTTTTTAAAGGATTGACTTGGGGGGGAAAAAATTGCAAATCAAAAAAAAAAAAAAAAAAAAGTAGACCGAAAACCTCAAATGTGGCTTCAAATCTCAGTTCAAAGCCCTTTCAGTGGCTGTCTGACGAAATCTCATAAAACTCCCGAGCAGATGGAGTTGCCCTGCTTAAAGATAAATAATACAGATGTTGGAGTTTAAATTTTTTATGACTACTTTAAGCACCTTAATTATGTACATTGGCTACTTATTATCGGCTGGTAAAAACGAAGCTATGAGAGAGTAAGTTTAGAGGTGCAAAACCAAAACAATGAGCTGAAAAACACTTAAAGGGACAGGAGAGCCAACGGGACATTGATTTTAGTAGCTGTAGTAGTTCCTTAAGGCAGAGGTCTTCAACGTTTTTCTAGCCAAGGATCCCAAACTGATGGAGAGATTAAGTAGAGACCCCCTTCCTACTATATGTATTCTACAATAAACTCGGCCTAGTGCTGTTTAATATTCAAATATTCTTATTTTTTATTTAAAAAATGTGCAACAGTAGGTTAGCTAACTACCATTGCAGGGTGCATCTTGGATTTCACCTGAGGAGTATCTCGGAACCTGACAGAGTCAATGTATGCGGCCTCGTGATTGGCTCAGCAGCGATAGGGGCGGGGCCTACTGTGTCCAGGAGGGTTAGATTGACAGGTCTCAGCTAAGGTGGCGCTCTGTGAGAAACTGCGCTGGTGAGACAGCTCCTGTATCAGTGAATGAGTGAAGTGCTGATTGAAATGTAATGTCTTCTGCCTCCATTTATCCCTTTACTAAAATATGTTGGATTCATGTTAATGTGTATTTAAAGAACTTTAAAATTGTGGGGGAAATGTATGAAATATGTCCAATCAACCCAAGATTTTGCCCACGCCTTAAGGTGCAGGCCAACGTCTGTGATACGCTGTAAAGCTCAAGAACATCTCACACCGTAAAGACACAACACTTGGCAGCTCACGAACACAGACCGGTGACTTTTCCTCCCGGTAC
Organism: Mugil cephalus; assembly: GCF_022458985.1. Classification (NCBI taxonomy): domain Eukaryota; kingdom Metazoa; phylum Chordata; class Actinopteri; order Mugiliformes; family Mugilidae; genus Mugil; species Mugil cephalus. Next base: position 7,855,544 of record NC_061778.1, read on the forward strand.
TCGGCTCCACAGGTGGTGCCGCTGCCTCGAAGCCTCACACACTTCACACCGAGCCGAGGGCCGGCGAGACCGCAGGCCATGTGACAACATTTTTGTTGTAACTGCTCCGCACTCTCCCACCCTCTGCAGCATTTCATTATTTCCGAACCCATGAGCTCAAACAATTTGTCTGTTCAGCTCAGTCAGCTGTGGCCTTTGATGTGAGCTCCCCTCGGTGCTGCGGCCGCGTTCATTAGCTAAAAAACTCTCTGTTTTTTGGAGGAGGCGGGGGTGGGGACGGGGCTGGGGGTTGGGGGTTGGGGAGGAGGACAAACTAGAGGCGGCTCCTTGCTTCTTCTACTTAATAAATGATGAAAAGCGACTGGTGATAGAGTGGCAGTTAAAGTCTGATGCCGAAACTTGTCTCGATGTTAGCTTCTTCGGGTGGGGTCCGTAAAGAATGCTGAAAGGACCCTCCGCTGTTTTACGAGGTAACAAAACTAAACACATTTGCTGACGGATTCATTACGTGTGAAAAAATGCCCCTCGCAGCCGTCTGCCAAAAACTTAAGAAAGGAGAAACAAGAGGTAACCCTAGCCCACCAACACAGCGTTATTTACCCACCCTGCCTGCGCAAACACGCACATGGTAGCAGTGATGGATTAGGCCGGGGTTATCCCAGTCAGGCCACGCTGTGATAATAGAGTGAGTGCTTTCGGGCCGAGCCGACGCGGACGCCCAAGTGATGAAAGTGAAGTCCAGGAGGAGAGATGGGTCGCTAACATGCCACAGGGGATTAGGTATCTGGTTTCTCCCGATGCTCTTAATCTGGACCAGAGGGGGACGACTGTCGCTTCGCTCCACAACACTCGATAGTGTTTGTGCCACCTCCAAAGCCAGGTCAACACCGGGATTAAACACAGGCACTTAGAGTGGGAGGGCCTGGATTAGCAGCGTCATTGTGAATTCCTCTGTAAATGTTTTCAGGGCAAAATCTCAGTGTGAAAAGTTCACATTGTTTCAGGCGAAGAACCGCTGGACCGGAGGAGGGTGACAGGAGGGAGTAGTTGTGGGTGGTCAGCAGCAATGGCAATAGTAGGTGCAGGTGGGACTTACAAAAAAAAAAAAAAAGAAAAGAAACCCCCAGCGGCCTCGCTCGCGGTGATGAAGAGGGTGCTGAGTTGGACAGGATGGAGAGTCGAGTCAGACGGGTCAGTTAGTTAGTACACAGGTGTGGACAGTGGACGAGGCTGGAGGTGACAGAGACTGATCACCTTAAACACCTCGTGTCTCGTCATGTGGGAGAGAAAGCCCTTGAATTTAATCACTTTCAGGATTTATCTTTACCTTTTTCTGAAGAATCGATGCCAAAAGCCCCAAAAATAATCACTAACAATGACGTAAAACAGAAAACGCAGGAGATCCTCACAAGTATAATCTGTATAGTTTTGCTATTTTTACAAATGAGTAAATGGAAAATTATAAAACTGCATCTTTTGTCTTGTTGGAGACTGTAAGTAAAAACCTCATGAAATTAAAGTTAAGTTCAAATAGTTGTATAAAACACTTCAATTTCATTAATTATCTTCCTGACACCCGGGCTTTTATTTGGTATTCATTTTTAATTTCTCTGTTTGGGATCAGTAGGATGTAAGAAGTATAAAAACGGAGCTTCATCTTTCAACAGAAAGTAGCAGCCTTTGAAAAAGACAATTTCCTCATAGGATTATTTCATTGTTTAAAGTATAATAAAGTCACTAATGTGTGACAAAATATTTATTTTAATACCTGTAAATGGCTGAGCAAAGACAGAGCAATGAAGTCCCAACGTCCTCAAACAAGTACTCGCTCATTGGCGATATTGCAGCTCATTGTTATTGATAACATTTGTTAAATGTCATATCAAACTAGAAACATTAATAATGATAAATCATAAAAGTTTTAACTGTTGAATTTGACCGGGTTTTGTTCCTCCAATTTTGATCGTCTGTAGAGTGAATCCGATGAAATGCCGGCTATCATGTTTTTAATGACTAGTGTATTGACTCTTTTCTACCACTAGATAGCAGACTAAAGTGTCCACTAATGAGGACAGCAAGTTTAAATGAAGTAGAACACGCTGCAATAAAACCTAAAACCTAAAACTCAGGAGGTTAAATGTTCCCCGACCAGTGGAAGCAGGCGTAAAGTTTCCTTCCTAATAGTTTGAGAATATATTTCTATCTCACGAGGCTTACAGGTGACCTACTGGTCAAGAAATAGCTGACGCACAAAAAGAGAAGCCTCACTTCATAACTCGGACGGGTTTATTTTAGCAAATGAAGGTCAACGTTTGAGAAAACTGCTGTCTTCAGGACAAAGTAAAGCAGACCTGACCGGTATTTATATCAACTGGGGCAGGTGCTGCAAATCAGGACAATCAACTCAAGAGGCCATACTAGGAGACCAAACAAATTAGCTCCTCGGGATCGAGAAATCAAACCTGTGCGAAGTCTTCAATTAAAGATGTCACTTTAAAGACCAGCTTAAGTAAGAGCAGATTGTTGAGCAGACAGAGTTTGTTCAGCTGTCACAGAGATCGTGACCCGAGGACTGAACTTTGCTCCCATGTTGTCATTTGGGTATCAGCGGTTGTTCTCAAGAGATGGATCAAATCAAAGCTGAAGGCTCTGACACTGATCTAGTAAGAGAAACTTGAGTTAAGATCTTGTGTCAAACGGCTAATAGATTATTTAAGACTTTAAAATGAGCTCAGTGTTGCCAAGAACAAATTTAGGCTCTATTAGCAGCCGTCCTGGAGCTTTTCAGTCTTCATTTTCCTCAGTTTTCATATAAAATCTCCGGGTTTCCTTTATTTTCTGCATAGGTTTTAAATATTCGTAATCATTCCAGCTTTAAAGTGACTAAACCATAACTCCCGACCTTGTTATAGAACAAAATATCAACACAGTGTGTATTTAGTAGCTGTTCTTGTGACAATTGTCCTCTGCAGATTTTTAAATAGAGTTAGAATTGCACCTTTATTTTTATAACTTCTGTTTGCACGATCACAATTAAATTTTAATCTTAACTGAAATATGAAACATTTGTGCAGTTATTGCAAAAGTTTGCCACCAAGGAGAAGACATCAGTGACAGCAAAGGAAGACACTCTGAGAGACCTCTGACTCAACATGAAGTAAAAAAAAAAGGTCAAGACTCCAGCAGCACTGGTAATATATGGAACCACTTTATTAGACCCTGGAAGACCCTGATGAAGGCCACGAGACGACCGGTCTAATAAAGTTGTTCCATATAATAAAAGGGCTGCCGAAGTCTTGGACTTTTTCACGATTACTTTTCCTCCTCCATGCACTTCGGTAGCAGCAACAAATACAATTTGTTTTTCTTCAACATGAAGTAAACTTGTATAATTTGTCAGGTATTGTAAATAGGGTTGTATATTAGTTGAAACTGATTAAGATTATTAGTTGGAGGCAAATCTCCTTTCACAGTAAATCAGTTTTAAATCTAATGGCGGCCAAGTCGTTTACGTCAAACGGCAGTGACTGTTTGATAGAGCTGAACAGAGAAGCAACTAGTGATTGCAGGTACAGCGACTAGAACTGTGATAAAGTTGACAAAGAGATTCGTTTCTATGGTTACTAAGGTTCTGTTGGTCAGGGGGAATGAAACTGAGTATAGGAAGCTCTAAAAAATGTTTAAGATCCTTCACATAAAAAGTAAATTCTGTGTTCAGAGGAAGGATTAGTGTCTATAAAAGAAAGTGATCGATGGAGATGACGAACTTTATTACTGTCGTTTTGGGTTTTTCTTGCTGGAGAGGGACGAAAAGAAGAGAAAAGACAAGAGGGAATACATCATGAGTGCGTGTACACAGTGTTTCTGTAATTGCTGTCACTGTCAGCAGGGGGAGAAAAATACTCTGCGCTGTATCTTTAAAGGGCGCCACAGACGTGTGGTAGTTAGCACAGCAAGAAGGTTCTGGGTGGGTTTGCTCCAGGTGCTCCGGCTTCCTCCCACCCAAGACATGCTCTTTAGGTTAATTGGTGGATTCTAAATTGTGAATGTAAATGGTTTTCTATCTGTGTGAGCCCTGTGGTAGACTGGCGACCTGCCCCCATGATAGCAGCCCCCCACGACCCTCCAGAAGACAAGCTAGTTGTATCTTTAAAGACACAACAATTTTCCACCAATAGCTGGTGTGTACAATGCTGTAAGGCATAAAACCCACCCGGATTGGCCTGGCAGATCTTTGCTGAGATCTTTGCATTGGAAGCTTCTCTGTTTTTAGCTTCCAGGCTAACTTTCTGCAAATTTTAATTCAGCACATTAAATTGCAGAAAGACCGAGGTGGTCAAAAAGACGTCTCTCATCAGCCATTCAGCTTAAAGAACCAGCGATGAACTAAAGCCAAGACGTCGAACAAAACCACAAAGTTCAAAGGGCACACAGAGGAGGATCCTCTTGTTTTCCATCTTCTTTTCATCAGAACATTTAAATACAAAAATCCACAAAAACACGATCATCAACTGTAGACCAACATAATCACTATGAATCATGAGAGGACAGCTCTGCACGACGATTTGTAGCTCTTCCTAGCCTCCAAGCTAATAGTCTCCCTACTGCCACCTGCTGGTATAGAGGATGTGCACATGATGTCACAGCTAGCGAAGTCTCCATGGTTACTGAAAAAAAGTTAAACATGTAGATTAGCAGCATTAGTTTGAACCATAGGCTGTAATACCATCTAAATTGTAACATTAATTAAAAAATAGGGATGAGCTGTTGTGTGATTGACTGAACCAACAGACCTGAAGCAGTCAGAGTTGTACTTTTACAGATTTCTCCAACTGGATCGCTTTATTACTAAGAAACAACTGGAATCCAGGCACCAAACCTGGTGCTGTGGTTCACATTTAGTGACAGGTAATATTAACTTATGCTGTATTTTTTTGTATGGCTAACATTACTTCTCAGTAAAACTCTTTTATTTAGCTACATTTATCATAACTGAAATGAAATTAAACTAACTGAAACTGACGCTAATCCACTTTTCCATATAAAGGGGTACTCTGGTACAAACCCCTTGGAGCTGTGTTGTATAAAGTACCAAAAGGTCATACTTTAGCATGAGTATAGTATTTCCCGGCGTTGAAATCAGGTCCATATAAATATCAAGATAACTGAATTCTGGCTAAATGTCAGTGTTCGTGGACCATTTGTTATTTGGAAGTTCGTATGCATCATTGTCGAGTCCCATCGTCCTTAATTTGATCTGATAAACCACATTTTTCCCGGTCTTGTTGTATTTACTGATACATTTCACCATGTTTTTGCCACTCATGGCCCCAGGCAGCAGTAACGTCATAGAGTCTTGGCGGTGAGTTCAAGTTCAACTTATCCAGACACAGGTGACATGAGGCAGTAGAGATAGTTTCCTGATGTTAGTTGTCAGTACCTTAATTTCGAACTTCTCACAAAATACAGCATTGTTTATTAAAAGAACTCAATAAAATAAATATAAAAAAAAGACTGGAAAGCACAAGCTCACAAACACATTTGAGTGCAATAATGGTGTTTTTTTTATTGCAAACAAAGGAACAAAATACAATCTATCGCACTTTCACCTCTGATTCCTGTGAGACATCAATCACTCAAAGAACAACATACAAAAAAAAAAAATTGGTCGCAAACTCTCCAGAACAAATATAAAATGCAGTGAAAACAGGATCGCCCGTCTACTGTACGTCATCACGAGCCCAGAGCTCCTCTCGTGAGATCGACTAATACTCTGTGAAAATGACAGACCTCATACAAAACAATAAGATTTCTCGACAATAATAATAATAATAATAAAAATAAAAAAAGCCAGCATATTTACAGGACAATAATATTTTCTATGACTCTGGCTTGCCTAAATTCCCAGTGAAACTTTCCTTATTACAATTTTCTCAGTAACCAACTTGTTACACGTGTCCTTTCAAAGCGTATAAGGCATGACAATCAACCTTTTGTCCTCTCTAATGGTTTGATAACAGCAAATCTTACACAAGAAGATGGGTTTAATGCTTTCAGTAACCGTCATTTATTTAAGTGTCTGTGCACTGCTCAGCCCATTTAAGGCACCAACTATTCAGTAGGGGAGTCCCGGAGATAAACTGTACACCAAAATATAAACCAAACCAAGAGAACAGCTAATCCTACGCTAATCCTATTCTCAATATGTACATGTATATAAACATTAGTGATGGGAAATAATGAGCGCGTAGGCAGCTTAATAACTTAACATTCATCGCTTGAGAGACGAAGCCGAGGCTGATGGAAAGGTCATTTTTAGAGACAGCAGTTTGCACGGGGGCCACTTTTTTGCTAAATAAGAAGCCACAAATCAGGCGCATAAAAACATGTGCGCGCAGACACGAATGTGCCGTACATCATCGAGTTTCGAGCACGTCTGTTGCCAAGTGTGACGAGGACAGAAAGTGGGGAGGGACGGGGGGAGAAAAAAAGGGAGTTAATTAAAAAGCTCAAGGTCTGAGGTGAGGACCGCTCTTTGAACGTGGGCTGCGGTGGCAGATGTGTGGCGGCCGGGGGTGCGTGCGTGTCCCGATGAGAGCGAGAGCGAGCCGAGGAGATTAAAGTAGTTTATTCTCAGCCGTCTTAAACCTTAAACCAAAAGCCCTGGCATGAGAAAATGAGGGTGGAGAAGGGTTAAAAAAAAAAAAAAAAAAGGAGAGAGAAGAAACCAAGCACCCAACATGTATAAAAAATTAAAAAAAACTATAAGAAAGTAGACCTCAAAATAATACACTTATATGTTGTTTTTATCTTGCAACAAACACCCTGATGGACTGAAGTTTCCAAAAAGGGTAAGTTTTCCCCCTTTCATGTGAAGCTTAGGAGTCACTTGATCCATGTATCATTCCTGAGGAAACAAAAAAAAAAGAGCACTAAGTGGGAAAGTGCAAGGTCAAATCGAGCAGGGAGAGATGAGATCACTCATGATGTCAACTCTTTTGTTTCAACTTAATGTCGCTGGATTTGTTGTTTATAGGGAAAGAAGAAGAAAAAATACATATATAAATCCTTTGGGGAGCCGTTAGACAGCTCCAACCTACATGGCCCTGTTTTTTTTTTTTTTTTGTTTAGTTTTTTCACTTGTGGATTGAGTTTCTTGTTTCCATGATATCCTCGAAGGAGCCAAACCCCAGCATTACAGCAACGACGTCAGCCGCTCACTCTGTTTCCAGGCTATTGGAATATTCATACTTCAGACAAACACATACAAGCCGAAGCAGAAGGAGCGAATCTTCACCGTCACTTCTCCGTTTGCCGCTTATTTAGGGTCCTGACAGCTGAGCGACGAGCGGGAGCGGCGAAGCTATTGGTGGTTTACGGAGCCGCATGATGTCGCTTGATGACAGCTGTTATAGTCACATCTGGTATTTATAACACTTTTAACTGAAGTTAAAAAAAAAAAAAAAAGAAATGATAATGACCAATCGGTGTCGGTCTAACAGAAAGAAATCAGAGGGGAGGGAAAATGGAAAAGACAGCGCCGCAGCCTGTTATCATGGCTAAGTGGAGAAGGCCAAAGCCTGGCTGGCTCCTTTTGATGTTTACTGACAACTTTAATAACAGAGTTGTGCTTTTCACTGCTTTAATGTGCCTGGATTAACACATCCCTATACTGATAATAAGAGTGGATCGGTTTAAGGTTATTACCAAACCTCATTTTGTGTTATATTTAGAGTCAGCACTTTTTTTTTTTCTTCTCCAGTTTTTATTGGTGGAGTTTGAAACGATTTGGCTGGATTCAGATCTGACTATAAGCTAAAGGTAAACAACGCTTGTAATCTGCTGTCATTTTATGAGCGAGCGTCAAACCTCCACGGCTGAAAAATGAAGCTGAAGAAGAAGTGGCCACAGTGAAACAGTGAGAACAGGTTCATACCATTAATTCTAAAGATTAATATCTCACGATTAAAAGCCAACGACTACTGCAGAGGATCACAGTTACTTACAAAAAGAGATTTCCCAAATTCCAGAGACAAGTTTTTGGACGACCAGTGTGGATAGAAAAATGCAAAAAGTGCCAAATGCTGCAGTTCCTCGTTTGCCACTTGAGGCTGGCTCCAAAATTCAGTCAATCACCATAGACATCCATGTTAAACTGTCTGTCTTTACAGTAGAAATAATCATGTCTACATCAAAAAAAACGGTCTGGACCGGAGACCGATTCTGCCTCAACTTCGCCTCTAAAACCCTAATTTTACATAAGACAGGAAGTAGGAGGAGTCAATCACTGGAAAGATGGCGGTGGCCAGAACCACTACACTGAGCTTCAAACCCACTTGAGGAAATGAAGGGTTTGCACATCTTTGTGAACAGTTCCTGTTTATAAGCCACTGTTTACTCTTTACTTTTTCTACTGCAAAACATGTGGTGGTGGTCACTGACGCTGCATTTTAAGTATTGAATGATATGAACAGAAACGGAAGGATAAACCAACATGAGCTGTTAGATGAAGAGCTGCTGGCGAGTAACCGATTTCGCTGTCCCCTGCATTTGTGTGGAAAACTATTCGTGCCATAAACATTCATTCCAATCCGAGCCGCCGTCATACTTCACCGGATTATGTATCAAAACAACCTGAGTTTGTTTGGCTGCGCTTCACACACATCCATTTACACTTCGAGCATTCGTGACAAAACTGCTGCAAATTGGTAACCACACATGCAACCAGGACTTCAAATGTTTACAAGTTTAGGAACAGAAATCCGCAAAGCTAAAGTTAAAGTTCTTTCACGGGGGGGGAATGAGATCTCTCCGGCGGCAGGTTCACCATTTCACGACTATTTTTAAATGAGATACTGTGAGACTGCGGAAGCCACTTCACCAGAAAGTTTACGCGGGGCAGTGTTTTCATGTAATGCACGTCCATCAGTCAACTTGCTTTTCCCTTGGTGCGAGGCCTTTTGTAAAGTCTCCCTTTAAATTGTGTGACTTTCCCTTTCACTTAAAGATACTTTGTTTTTAAAAAAATTCATGCACTATAGCTTGCTTTAAATACTGGTTGCAGCCATGATAAACATTTAACCTGTATAAAAATGCTGCCGGCGATCAAGAGACCATTTTCAAAATGCCATAGACGTTTTTTTTACGGGAGCAGAGTTCACTCACTCGGGGATATAAATACTTCACTAACAAGGGTCTGAACAGCTGACCTGTGACCTGTGACAAAGACAGGTGCGAACGCAAACAAGCAGAGAACAAAACCTCGTTCACAACAGTCAAAACATTGTTGTATGCAAAAAGCCTCTTAACCCTACACAGATAATATCACGGGTGGCGCTCCACCTCCTTTGCAGCTCCTTGAAATGCTACAAGGAGTAATACAATCCACATCCTTAAGGTTAAGTGGTTACAATCAAGGCAGAGCAGAATTGTTCACTGTGAAACTGAGCTGTGGAACTGGATTTTTCCTTTAGATGAAATGACACAACGTTTAATGATATTTATATCTGACACTTGTTAAATTATTCGCAGTCACTCAAATGTCCATTCTTTTCCCCCCCTCAAACATACCACTCCCTGCGGGAAATCACAGATCCGTCCATGTGGGACACATAGTCGCTGTCTGTACCATTGTCATAGCAGTCCTCCGGAAGGTAGGGGGAGCCGTTGTTCACGGGGGGCCCGCAGGGGTGCATGTTCTGGGTGTTGTAGTGATCTGGGTAGTAGTTTCCATCCTTGTGGCCCCTGTGGGCATCCCCCCTGTCAACCCAGTCGTCCCTGTCCTTGCGTTCGGGGGTGTAGTCGGGGTAAATGATGTCTCCGCCCAGTTTGGGCTTCAGGTCCTGGCTGCCTTTGCTCGTCTTGTCTCCGTAAACCTCCTGCAGCTCGTGAGGCTGCAGCACGTCCAGCTGAGACTCCTTCTGCATGTCGGAGGGCCCCAGGTACTGCTTGGTGTAGTAGTCTCCCCTGAAGGTCCTGCGCTGGCGCATGAAGCAAGCGCCGCCGAGGATCAGCAAGAGGATCAGGAACAGCACCCCGCCCACTGCTCCGCCAACGATCGTGCCCAGGCTGCCGTCGTGTAAGGAGGCCAAGGTGGGGGAGGAGAACTGGGCTCTCTGCTGGTCCATGGCAGAGCCGGTTCCAGAGGTGTCGTGGAGGAGGGAGGCGGTGGTGCTGGGCGCTGCGGTGGTGGGGGGAGGATCTGCAGAGTGAACATGTGATGAAAAGATTTAAACCGGAGAGGAGACACAGCAGATGGAGTGAGGGCTCGTAAAACTGAAGCGGGAGAGAGCCTGCGCTTTATGTGCTGTGACAACTGACAAAGCAAGTGCGAATGGTTTCTGGATTAATTTTATAAGAACACTTTGCGGGCTCGGAGCCGGGATGCGGCCCTCCTGGGGGAGAGAGAAGCTGTTGAAAGCTGCGGTGTAGAGCAAAAAAAGTGGGAAACGAGAGGGGCTGGAGGAGGTTAAGTGCTAAATGTCAGTGTATGTGTGAGCATGATAGGGTGACAGAGCGAAGGATCGGAGGACGTGCACTCGTGAGGATCTGACTCTGTGTGATTGGCTCTCCCCCTATTCTTTCTAGACTCTGCTGAGGGTCGGTCATGTGAGAGGAGGAAACGCTGCGTGTGATCGATGTTGAGGTTCCTGCATCTGATTTGTCCGGAGCTGGAGAGAAACCGCGAGGAGGAGCTCAAGGTTAGGACGAGTGCCTCCATGTTGACCTCCAGCCTCGGGGACTAAGAGCAGCCTGACACCACCAGTCGATCAGTGTGCAGGCTCATCAAAGGTGTGACTACAAAACCAATAATAGGTCTGCATCACCAGGTGGTTCTGAGGCACTAGTTATCGAAACCAAAATCCCTGCAGAGCTGTGACGACGTTAACAGTTTTGTCACTGAGTAAGAGTCTAATTACCCGCTATTATTCACAGCGAGAGGGAGGGTGGTGGCGACAGATCAAGGTCAGTGAATTGATACTAGCAATCACCTCCTTCGTCAGTCACCATCAATCCCACCCTGCAGCAGGACATTTTAACCTCACCAAGGTTAAGAGCATCTGCAATCACGTAGCTGATCATCTGAGAGGCGAGGAGGCCAAAAACCACAAGGCTTCAGAGGCAACTGGGAATGTGAAACAGCTACACCAAACAGCCACGGAGGGGGGAGGGAGCATAACAGACTCAACCTGGCTATCTCCACGGGGGAGGGAGGGAGAGAGGGGGGGGGAGGCAAGAGGCCGCATGCCCAAGTCCTAATATCTGACAAGAGAAGCAAGATAATTGCTCAGCGCAAGTCCGTCCAGGACAGGATGTCAGCTGTGCTTTCGTTTGGAGCGGGACTCCAACCCAGGCCTGGACACAGATGGAGCCTGACAGCCTTTTTTTGCCTTCCTCTCGACAGTGAGAAAGCAAGAAGGGCTGCGTGTGTTAGAGCAATACGTGTCCAAAAGCAGCAGTTGCTTTGTTTGGAAAAGGATTAAAAGGAGCGGAGGAGAAATGAAAATAAAAGGAGATGCAGAGTTCTCAGGATCCACGCCCTGACAATAATGAACTCATGCAGCAAACTACGGGGCAGACGGAGGAAGCAGAAGGGAGCAGCTCGGTGCTGCTGCGTGTTTTCTGAAAGTGATTCATGTCGGCGATTCAACAGCAAAAATCCAAATGCAGGGAAACCCCGTCAGATGATTCAGATTAGCCCCCTCTCAGGCAGATTCATGGCTTTAATAAATGATGTGTTAAATCAAGCCAAACATTTTGATCAAGAGGACAATAGACTGTCTTTATGGAGTACAAACACAGACTTCTGTGCACTGGGAATCTGTGAACATAACTCATTATGTCCCGCTGTGAAACCTGATCTCAAACTAAACACATAAAAAAAGCTACACGGGTGCATGACTTGCTGAGGTAGACACCCTCGTCCTTATCTGAGACATCAGATGTGGCCAAAACCACAACACTGGAAACGTTCGGTACTGATACTCTTAATCTGCTCTCCGTGCTCCTCTGTTGCCAGGAATGTGTGAAAGTGGATCTGGGCAGGAACATTTATATTTACATGGAGGCTTCGCTCCGCTGGAAAAGTCTTGATCTGAGGGCTGGTCGGACCGAGAGCGTAATCCTACATTCATCGTTTCTTTGAGTCCCAGGTATTGAACGTACGTTGATTAAGTAAGCAGATGGTTCAGTAACACCTCATGAAACTGTGTAAAAGGGTTAGACGTACCTTGGACCCAGAGGTTAACATCCTGACTGCGCAAACCAATGTCGTTCGTCACTTCGCAGCGGTAGATTGCGGAGTCATTGCGCTCCAACGGGCGAGTGAAGGTAAGGGTATTGTTTGAGATCTCAACACCCTCAGGCACCGATCCATCCAACCTGCACAAAAAAACAAAAAGAAAGAAACACGGCAGATATATGGGTTTAGAAAGGAACGTATGAATCAAACAGAATGTATGACTTTAAACCTCTGCTTAGTCAGTTTTCCTGTTGCAACCATTGTACGAGCACATGGCTGCGATAATTTGCGCTGACTGCTCCTCCATCAGTCACGAAGAAAAGCTTTGTACACGAGCGCAAAGTTTAAAAAAAAGAAAGAATGATAATAAAGAGCTCGGCTGTCGAGACTTTACTGGTGCTGTCAGCCCAAATGGGACCATATTTCTTCGTTTTCAAAGCAAGATGATGACAAAGAGCTGCCAATGGGCCAGTGTTGCTCTGAAGCATGAACTGCTTGGAATCTTTTATTTATAGCGGGGAGTCTTCCCGATGGGTGCAGCAGGGCATTCAACAGCTCCAGTGTTAAGCTGGAGGTAATTTATAGACGGGGGCTTCTTCGCTTCGCTGCTTCATTTCAGTTTGTTTAAACTAGTTCAGAGCTACGCAAGTGAAGCACACGGCGGCTAATCTGTCATGAAGTACATGCTAACGTTAGCTACGCTGTATTTGATTAATGAAACAAACGTGTGTACAAATACTCATCATCTAGTTTACTTTCTGAAATTTCTCATGATCTTTTGTTGTGTGAGATACCAAAATGTGAAGATCGTACTTGTAAGGACCTAAAAACAGACACCCGGCTTTCATTATTTACATTTTTCCAATAGTGCAGATCATGTTACTGAGGCTGAGTAGTGGAGGGCAAATATCAAAAGGTTTTCCCAAGCAAGGCGTTGACAAGGACGGTCTGAATGCACCCTTTAAACAACTTAATGCGCTCCAGAGGGCTGCAAGGGTTACAGTACTGGAACCATCCGAAGGACACGGCCCCTAAAATTAGGTGCAAGCAACATCCTAGTGAGTTCAAAGGTCCACATTCGTGTGTATTTAGCTAATGTGCAAGTTGGTAGCTGTGAATGAATCGTTCAAAAAGAGCTGAGTGACAGAAATATGGGCGAAGCAGCGAGTATCAGGTTTATTCCAGCAACTATGAGCATTAAAAACCAATTACCACAGCAGAGGATCACAATTACCAACTAATACCCTTCTTTTTCGCTTGCACGCAAGCAGCAGTAGTCTGCAGGACTGGAAAAATGATGCCAACCAAAAACATGTAGTTCCTCAAACAGCCACACGAGGCTGGCTCAAAAAAAAAAAAAAAAGACTCAATCCCCATAAACGTGCAGGTTAAGATGTTAAATGTTCAACTTTACAGCAGAAATAAACTTGTTTAGAGTTGTATGGGGTTGAGTTTACATTGACTCCCTTAAAATTATGCCTGATTAAGGGTGTGGTCCCTTTGGATGACAGGTTAATGCCCTCTCTAGCTGCATGTCACCTGTGCGTCTGAGTTACACTCGCACTTAGCCAGTTTTTCAGCGTAAAGCCTCCATGAGCCATAAAGGTTGTTGCATAATCCCGCTAAATTGAAGGTTCATTATGTATAACTCATAAATGCCAAACCTTCAGTTTAGTGGGACTATGCAACTATGTGGTTATGACACAGAACTGCCTGGCAACAGAAATGAGGAACAACCGACAAACAAAAAGTTGTGGATTCAGACCATGACTACATGACGTCGGCGTGTCGCGGATACTGACCTGATCCATGTGAACTGACGGGCAGGTGGGTTTGCTTTGGCGCCGCAGGTGAATTTCACATTCGCCTGCCCCACATACCAGTTTTTGTCAATTCCGATTATCGACACCATCGGTGCAACTGCGAAACAACACAAACAGAGAGTCTCAGTGTTAAAAATCTACGCAACAAATAAAATGATTTGAATACATTTTATTCAAGTTATTTATCTCGTAGAAAAGCACGCTGACCAACATTTATTGTGTGTTTTTTTTTTAGGGTTTTGTTTTTTTGAAAGGGTAAAGACCAGGACTTTATTATTAGTCATTGTGAACCCAGCAGCTCAATGACAAATGAGCTTTTCCATTCCAAGAAACAAAGGCTGTATTATAAGCACAGTAGCGAGCGATGACAAAACAAAGGCTGTGCAGGACTGTAACAGGGTACAGGATCTGTTGGTGAGAGCGAGCCAAGAGAACAAACAAATGACCCTGGGTTGGTGGAAAGTTAGAAAATGACAGACTCTCTCAGACATTAGATGAACTGCAGCTAATAATAAACTCTAGTGCCTCACCATGACAAAGAAAAAAAAAAAAAAAGAAGACCAACTCATGCCACTGTAATAAAACATGGCAAACACAGACTTGGATATCCAATTTTTCATTGTGATTTCTCTGGAGGAGAAATGAGGAACTCATTACTGGCCGCAGAAAGATGCCTCGGCTCACCGTGTCCAATGACCCTTTTCACGCAGTTCAACGCTGAAAATGTGCTTCTTTTGCACTTAAAATCCCTTGACTCTGCATTTGACATGATTTATTGAGCTGGAAAGCCTCTTTCTTCCTGTATTAACCTTGTTTTTCTTTTTTTTTTTTGTGTGTGCGTCTCCACTCGTTGCCCCCAGCAGCCTCATGCTACTTGCGCTCGCTGCTAAGGCCTGATCAATATTTCATAAAATACCTTCATTAGCCTGCACTCACACAAGTCAAACACAGACTAACGCACTGCCCGCCAAGGAAGTACGCATCAATGATTATAACATTAGGACCACTCTTAAATCGGCCCTTTATGGGAAAGGAAGGGAAAGATAGTGAGAGGGCTATTCATAAATCAAGCTAGCAGCGAGGGTTAATACCAATAAGATACACTGGACCTTTAAGGGATGCAAAGTCCGAGGCATAGTAATAATACTTACTATTTGGTTACACATTGTGATCTTCATTATACAAGTTCATTCTAGATGAGTTAAATTTTAATATAATGAATTACCGTGCGTCGTTCCTTAAAAGCAATAAAAGCAGTTTAGTGCAGGAAGCGCAGGATTATTCGACAAAACCGCGTTTAATATACATATAGCTCTATATTTTCCATACGTTTGGAGAGATTTGGAGCCGTTTTTCTGCCAACGAGCCACAAGAATTCTCGCTCCTGGAAAATAATTGATATATGGATATGGATTTAACGGGCTGAGCAGTATTTACAGGAAAACGGGCCGTGTTTTATGGACTACATCAAAATAAAAAGGATGAGTTAGCCATAAAAATGTTGCTTTGGCACCACTTGTGATTCAGGAACTTCTGACCGAAGAAACAGGAAAGAGCCGTGGAGCCAAACTCAGGTGCAGCTGTGAAAAGGGCGACCATGAAAATGCTCTGCACTGAACCCCGGCTGTATCTGTGTCTGCCTGCATGTGAACAGTAGTTTGTCGGGCGTGTGAGTGAGAGATGATACCTGAGAGTTTTTACTCTGTAACGTTCACATGCTCAGTTCATTTTATCGACTGATTGAATGCAGAACACTGACATTCACTCGGATAAGTTCAGACCATATATCCATGTTTCCATCTTAAATATTATTTTCTCAGTTTGAGACACAAAGAACTTTTGTCTCAACCATCAACGCAGCTACAGAGATGGTATCGGTTCAACACTAACATCTGATCTGGAAATAAAACAACGAAAGTCATTGATAGGACTGCAATGCTTTCATTAAGTGCTAATGTCCGTGTCTGTGCTCGGTATCGGAAAGTACAGAATGTGATCTGAAAAAAAGTATAATAACAACAGCAATAATACATTTTAGTTGTGGGCGCCTTTCAAAGCACTCAAGGTCACCTAATAAAAATAAAACAGGAATGCATGAAACATCATCGGAATAACAATGAAATGAACTTAAAAAAGCAGATTTAAAAGTATGTAGAGATGAGATAAAGGGAGAACTGGAAGAAGATGTCTGAAACATATTTGAGAGTCTAGGTTTTGGATGTCAGGTGAGAAAGTGCATCGGTTCATCCCTGACTACTAAGGAGTAATAAGTTACCTAGTGCTTGTTACGGGTTTATGTGACTGTCATAGTGACTGTAAATGGTTTTACAATTTTAGTGAGTAGTAGTAAAGCGGTATATAAATGCAGTCTGTCTACAACATTCATTTGTCATTTAGTTTTTACTACACTGAGGAAAGAACAAGACAGACACGTGTACTTACTCACTGTACTGCGCAGCAGTTTACACATACCATTTGATTACACGAGCAACGTAGAATGTAATTTATCTTTCGAAAGACGTAACAAAGCTACGGAGGAGCGTAGCACTTACACTGAACATTGAGCGTGTAGTGTATGCGGAACTCTGTCTGCAGGGCCGGGTGACGCACCACGCAGGTGAGCTTCTTCCCCTGGGCGTAGCTCTGCGGCTGCCACAAGTAGCGCATGTGTGTGGTGGTGGTGCCGTTGGGCTCGTCGAAACTCTGCCTCACCGACCGCCCGTGCAGCTCCGTCTCCCAGTAGACGTCGGCGGCGGGGCGGCCGCGCTCCGCTATGCAGGTGGCCACCAGCGACTCGTTCCCGCCGTCCAGCAGAGCGGTGGGGCCCGCGGACACGTACACCTTCGGCTCCACTGGGGGGGAGAGTCGGGGAGAAGGCAGGAAATGAGGAATTGACAGAATGGATTACAAAATGAATATTGATCTTCTTGTGCGTGCGCGTGTGTATAAATAAATAATGTCCAGTGGCCTGAGTATACTTAATTGACAAAAGAGCACAGATTGACTTCTTCCATTTCACCTATATGCATTAAAAATGGATGGGCCGCGCTCTTCAGTCATATGGAGGCATTTCAGTGGAGACGTCTTTATTGTAGTGTGCCAAACGTAAAGTGTGTTTCAGCAGAGTAGCACACGCAGCGGTAGCCTCTATTTACTATACGGCTCCAGCAAAGCACATCAATACCTGCGGCACGCATATGACTTTGAGAAAAACACTGAATGTTGCAGAATCTGGGGCTGCAGCCAACGCCGTGGTGTGTTTGCGTTTGACTTTGTTGCACCAAAAAGGAAGCGGAGCTAAGTTACTTAACGCTTCACATTGCTTTAGAGCTGGTGCAATGTTACACCAGCATCCTGAGAATGACCGGAGCCTTGGACGTAGCAAGGGTTTTCTCAGCATAGAGGCAAAACAGATCCATGTAGCGGGGACGTGAGCAGAATAATGTAACCCTCTACCTGTTACACAAAAGCAACGAAGCAGTTTGTCTTATGCTGCTCTAGCCAAAAGAGAAAAAACAGATCACACACACACTGTCAGCGATGACACTCGGGAAAGTTCAGGAAGACAAAGGAGGAAGAGAGGACGGTCCGAACACAAAAGAGAGTCCGCTGAGGGAGGGGAGGACACAATTGTAGCGATATAAAGTAGCTACACAGGTTATATAAGGGTTCACTTCCATGCACCATCACTACAACTCCCATATTACATTTCAACGTCTTTGTGTTGCGGTACACCACCTCCTCTGTCTGTGCCTCCTTTACAAGAACAGCTGTTCCACTTACTGCAACGGTGACAGTTTTAAAGAGGGCACGTGGGTGAATACGGCCGCATAATCCACGACACAAGGGCATCATCTTTAAGACGTCTGCCACCGTCCTCCTGCTCCGCGGCCAAACAGGAGGTCCAACAGCTCATTCAAATAACTACCGGCACCCCCTATCTCCCCAACCTTTTTTTTTTTTTTTAAATCTTCCAAAAATAACCTGGCGTCTTCTTGCATGCAGGGGCGGGGACGGCGTTCTCAGTCCTCCACCTCACATTCTTGTCCCTGCCCCTCCCAGCAGGCCTCCGACTATAAACAGTAGCTGCTCTATGTTAGGAGGCTGGAGCATCGGAGTAACTAAATCAGACAGACGTGTTAATTTGGAGTTTCTGTCAAAATGGGAGGGGAACGTTTCGCACGAGGGGAAACGTGTAAGGGGAAAAAAAAAAAGGGTAACGATTTCCCTTCAGCAGACTGGCTGCATTGGCCTTTTCCCCGGTCCACATGTGCACACCCAACACTGATGTCAGAGTGGAAACCTCTATAAAGAGCGAATTTAACTGGATGCTCAATGACCATTCATCACGCCGGGACATTTTTACAGTATAGGATTATTTAGCGTCGCTATTTAAAGCAGTCAGCTAATCACCAGACATCATGTCTAAAGTCGGCTATGACGGATGTCAAGCGCTGAAAAGTAAAAACAACCTCAACCTCAACCTTTGTTGCGCAAATGAAGCCACGGTGGACAGATATGATCAATGCAATGATGTGCAAGTAGCTAAGTTCGGGGCCACATCAGCCGAGTCGCCACAACAAGAGAAGACGCATAGCAACGCGCGAGCCAATTTAAGCGTTCTCACATGTAAACCGCAGAAACAGTTTTATAGAATTGAAACAATCACCCTGATACATCTGTGAACTATGACACATTTGAGATATTAAGCAACTCCAGACCATCTCTCTGTGGGGCTGATTTCTCAGCCATCTAACAGAGAGATGCTCTCAAGTTTTGTAATATAATATATTTATAATAAAAAAAAAAGTTGCATTATTGGTCACATGATCAAACAAACAGCTTTAAACTAAACTGAATGTTGTTTATGGTGAGAGGATAAAGCAACGCTTGGGGCTTAGCAGTAATAAATGCCTCTCAGTGATATCTACCTCGTAATGCGAGTGATTTGTTTTTACAGTCAGTTGTAGTACATTGACCTGTCACCAGCCGAAAACAAAGGGTCATTGTAATTCATCAACTTTATGTGTCATATTCTCCTCCTCTGGTTCCTTCCCACTGCTTGGTTTGGCTCACACACCAGGGACCAGCCCCTGCTCAAACGGCACTGGTGGACGCAAGAATGAGAAAGAGAGCAAACAGAAATATTGTGTGTTTGGGTATTTTGATGCTGAATGAATGCAATGCAGGGTCTGCATGAACAGCGGGTCTTTAGAAGCGAACTGGATGTTCACTGCACCTGTTAATCATTACGATTCGTGTCGTGACTTTGGCCTATTATTCATGGGTTTGAATGTTTCAGTGCTTTGCTTTAGTTCATTCGAAAAAGGAATGAAATGAAGCCATGTGCTTCCTCGCAAACCTCAAAGTGTAAACATCAATCAAAAACTGGAATCTTTAATTAAAAGAGAGAAAGAAGCTGAAACTGAAACCAAACACAAATATTTTGTGTACCAGTCGTTGGATCCGAGCCCGCCTGGCTACCCTGCACTGCATATTTTCTAATGAATAAGAAAAACTTGTGAAAAATGTGCAACTCCAAACAAGGCAGAGACGAAGAAGCCACTCTTCATCGCTGCCTTGGGAACCTGGACCTGCTGACTCTAGGTCTTGTAATTGTGAAGTGCTCTCACGTTCTCTAAGAAAAATACCCAGAGGGGTAACCTAATTCCCACACGACATGTATCAAATTGCAAAGTGCATCTATTTCTACCATAATGACACCCTAATTACATCTGAATTGTAAAGGAGGCCTAGGCATGAGTTTGTGTATGGGTGTGCGTGTGATTGTACGGGCCAAAAAAAAAAAAAAAAAAAACATGCCTGAGAAGCTGTTCGGAGAAGACAGCAAGGTGTAATTGAACTCTGCGAGGTCCCAGACACTGCGGCTGTCGCTGCAGCACTTAATGTAGCATTCATTAGACATCAGAGTCTCCTTCAGGCCCCGGAGACAAGAAGAAGCTGCCTACAGTGCAATCTCCCGCTCTCTCTCAGCACCGGCACCCATTTAGGGCTGGAAACATACGCTGACCACAGAGACAGTTCAATGTCCGTGCTCCTGAGAGAAGAGGGTTTATCTGTCCGCACGGTGAGGAACTAACAGTAAATGTATGTATCAGAGCCGATATATCGGGCCGATATTTTCAGTTTTCACTGGTATCTGTATTGGCCGATATGCGGGTGCGTTCACCGATACATATATATACATATTATACATATATATATGTATAATTTTTTTTTTCTCCCGGCAAGATTTACAGACAGGCACATCCACAGGCAGCCCTGTTTGCTGGAGACGCTGAGGACCCCAGCAGCCCATACATTGCCCCTACCGCGCTAACACAGTGCGTGCAGTTGGACGCTGGAAAATGCTCGTACTCATAGGCGTGTCGAGCATCCCTAAAAATAAGTAGTAGTAGTAGTAGTACTAGAAACAAAACAAAAAAAGTTTTTCTTTTGGTGTTTTTCTTTGTTTTTTTAGCAACTTTTACTGTTGTTGTTAACTAGGAATTTGCTGGCTGATGTTTTTTTTTTTTTTTCTCTGGCAAGTTTAGTGCCAGAGAGAGAACAGTGCAGGTCAACCGCTGTCCACGGTTCAGATTGGAGCTGTTGTGCTGTTGTTAAGCTTTTGTTACATGTTAATACTAAAGCCAAGGTGTAAGACTAATTCTGCCTGTAAGCTAAATGTCAGACGTTTATCTTTATATTTTCCTTTTGGGGGAAGGCGGAGTTCAGACCCTAAAACTCTTTGACTTCA
This sequence comes from Mugil cephalus, assembly GCF_022458985.1. Classification (NCBI taxonomy): domain Eukaryota; kingdom Metazoa; phylum Chordata; class Actinopteri; order Mugiliformes; family Mugilidae; genus Mugil; species Mugil cephalus. Next base: position 7,876,365 of record NC_061778.1, read on the forward strand.
ATAAATGTTTATGGTTTTGGTTAAATTGAGACACATATGTTACCATTGTGTCATTTTTATCATGTAAATGGAGGGAAAATAAGCAGTATCGTCTAGAAATATCGACTCAGAAGAATCAACAGCACGTATCAGTCAATGCTGTAAAAAAAAAAAATCCATATTGGTTGATCTCTAGTGTGTATTCATTTCAACACAATGATGACAAGAATCCAAGCTGAAATCCATTAAAAAAAAAAGAGGCATTTTTGTGAGTTTCCGGTATGATCATAATTAGCAATAAGGGGTAAAGAAGTCAGAACTGCAGCTGCAGATTATAGTTTACAGGACGATCCAAAGGTTTTTTTTTCGTGCAGCTTTGTAAAATGCAACTGCATAAGAGTCATTCTGAATCACACCCTGCAATTAAACTTATTGTTTCATGCAACCGAGTGGCATCAAGCTGGGACAGCCAGAACTTCCTGTATTGTGTTTGACCGGTTGCTACATGAGCACAGAGTCGTCTAGATGCAAGTGTTTACGTGTGTTTGTGTCTTGCATGTAGCGCCTCAGTGGCTTTACACAGGAAACTGATTCATCTTCACTCTTTCAACATTTTCTAATCAGTAGTAATACAGTTGTGTGAATTTAAAACCTTTCAAAGCGCTTTTAACAGGATCACTGCAGTAAGTGTGACCACACCAGAGCAGCCTATGTCCAGCCGCAGACTCCTGCGCGGATTTAAATCTACGTGGCATCAGTCCAGACAGTACTTAAAAAATTAGGTGGCTTCAGGGAGCAGTTTATTCCACCAGGCCCAACACTCAGTGGTCACCTAAGCTTTGCTTAATCACAACCAACAGTCTCCCGCTTTGAAAAGTGAGATTTAAGGACAGAACGAGGAGCCGCTCGGTGCAGGTGCGAGTCAGAGAGCTATACTTTACCTAATACATCAACGTAGGTTGACGCTTGTGTGTTCCCCAGAGGAAACGTCGCCACTTTGCAGGTGTAGGACCCGATATCCGCAAAGCCAACTCCTTCAAGGTTGATGGTGGCATCTTGTATCGAAGGGGAGACGAACGAGATGCGCTTGCCGTACTGCGAGGAATAGGACGTTCCAAACTGTGGGTTGAACACCGCCAGGGTAATGGTGCCTGAAGGAAGACGGCGTTCCCACGAGCTCTGCGTGAGGCTGAGGTTGGAGCCCACTTCTATCCTGCAGCCCAATGTGATGTTCCTCCCCAGCACTGCTGTCACCGTGGCAGGGACAACCACCTGGTTGCTGCTCACACCTGCTGAGGGAAAAAGGACGGAGATGAGATTCAGATAAACAAGAGCAACGCGACAGTGTTACACTATTGGATTAAGAGATTACAGGTTTTGTTCTCGGGTGTCTCGCAGTGGAAGAAAATTGCCTGGGAATTCAAAGCTCGTTTTGTCAAACTGCACCCTTCTCCTTTGCTAAAACTGACGGCTACGACAACGCAAAGTGCAGTCGCTGGGATGTGCCAAGAGAGAATAAGGGAGGAAGTTTCTTTACATTTCACTGCGACACGTGTGAGATAACAGACATTTTAGGACACGTGCTGATATTTTCTGATGTTAACAGCACACACCGACAGTATGTTGCTTTACTAGCCTTCCCAGGGTCACATTAACAGCCATTTGTTCCAGACGTGTTTTTTCCTGAGGTTGAACACAGACCAGATTTCATGTGGGTTACCTCTGAGTGCTCTGCTTTCCCTCTTAATAAGCAACACACTCTCACCGCAGGACACTCAGACTGTCCCTCTTGCTAATTATCAGAGCACCTTTCATGCGAGGGAAGAAAAAACAACTCTGGAAGGAGATGAAACAACGCACACAACGTGACGGTTTATTCCTGCCTTTTTATGAGGCCCTTAAATTGTCTTGAGGTCCAACACAGGTTTTTTTTTTTTTTGAACATCTACTTTACACAAATGCAACATATATGCTTATGTTCTGCTATTTAAATCATCCTCAAATGCAAATGTTAGTTGAGAACATTATGCTGACATGCACCATGAAAAACCTTAACCTTAAATAAACCCTGAACTCTTTTTTTTCTGTTGGTTAAGTCGAGGCAGGTTAACTTATGTCAGTTATGCAGCTTTCCACTGCAGTCACTGCTTTTATCCACGGTGCATCGGACTAAAAGTGCAAAAGCAACGACCCCCTTTTTTCTGTTCGGTGTATCAAGATCTGTTCTCAATCAAGAAACAATTCGTGACACCAACAATCAGAATCAGATCGTGTCGCTGCCAAAGGGTTCCCACCCATAGTGATCTACACATGACAGATGTGCTACTGGGTTGAAGCAAAGCAAACGAAAACATCCAGCTCGGTGGGAACGACTGCAGTATCTCGGAAAAACTAACCTGAAATAAATCCTAAATTACAGGTTATGGCTACGGCTCTGAATGAAGAAGAAGAAGAAGAAGAAGGAGGAAAAAAAAATCTCCTTCCTAGTTTTTAGCATGAATAATCAAACACATGAGTCACTGATAGAAACACATATGCTTATTCAGTGAGCAGGCTGGAACGGTGATTTATAACGGTGCTCGACGGAAGCTTAGATCCTTCATTAAACCTCACGGAAATGTTTGTTTTATAGATAAAATCTGAAATGTTTTCATCCGATTTCATTCAAAATATTCAAGCGGCACGTCTCCTGTTTCCTTGACTCGGTTGCAGTGAGAGTAAGCTATATTTGGGTGCCATAAATTTCCACTTTGTACGTAGTCTCGGATGTGTATGGAGTAGAGCATATAAAAGTGGCCCGCTGGCTGGTATTTTGAGTCTCTGGCATGAATGCGAGTGGTAAGCCACAGCAATGCTATCTTGGTTTGTGAGGAATATAGCCAGGGAGGCTGAGGCTCCCCGTGCTCCATTACGTCCCTGTAATTTCAGCGACTACACAAACACACACACACACACACACGCACCCAGACGCACATTCACACAGAGAGACGCAGAGTTTCTCCCTTCCAAAATAAGAAATAAGTGTGTGACCATGTGTGTAAGAGTCAGGCATTTTGTTTGAATGGCTGCCGTGCAGTCTTAAATGTATGTTGCATTGTGTTACGAAGTCTCATGCTGCGCTATCAACTTCGGGCTTTCCTGTTTGTTTTTTTTCTCTGCGGATCCACGCTCTTCAAAATATTTTGCTTCTCGCGTTGCTGTGTAAACTGATCCTGCACAGCTCTTGGCCACGTTCAGGCCTTTAACCTACTAACCTGACGAATTACGCCCCGGCTGCCATTTTTGACGTTCGTAAAAGTCACTTCGGATCATTAATCTGTTTCCATTTGTTTATCTCCTTTTCCCCCGCCTCGAGATCTGGTTTAAAGGACGGCCCGCGGGGGCCAGCGTGTGCTTTGCGGCGCATGTGTTGCCCTGTGTTTGCATTGCTCCTGTCACAGATCTCTGGGCGTGCTGGCGTGGGGGGGGGGACCAGGGTCGGAGCCATTCCCCGCTTCACGGTCATCTGAGCCGACGGGACAGCTGTTTGTTGACACCTCACGGGCGCAACTCTGCTGTTTTGCTCGGAAAACGCAGCAAACATTACACCGCGGTGACGACAGACTGACAGCGGGACAAAGATTCACAGCGTTGCTATATCTGGAACAAGAATGCACATAAAAAAATAAAAAAAAGTCCTCCAGGTTGCCCGAGCAGTATGCTAACACGCTCGGCATGCGTGACATTGTACCGATGCTTGCGCGCATGTCCCAAACTAGACTACTCCCCCCCCACACATGCTCCACATACTACAGCTACCTGAGATGACGCTCCAACTGCTACCGTATGTAGTTTATCTGTCTCAGTGTGTCAGACTTCGGGCCTGTGAAAACATACAAAGAAACTAGACTCCGTCCGTGCTATGTGGCGTTTGTTTTACAGTAAGCATTTGGAAACAAGAAGGAAAGGCGGGGGGAAGTGTTTAAAGAGGACTCCACCCTTGCCATTAGGGGAGGAGAGACAGATGGCCTCTGCATGGGATACCTAAAGCCAGGAGGAGAGTGGGGAAACTTGGCACTGCTGCCTGCGACCATGAAGAACACAGCCAGGGCTCACAAACTAGAGCACCGTGACATATTATCTAAAATACTGCAGGCAAATGAAATGTAAGCAGTGCGTTAAACACAGCTGTCATGCAGTTTCATCAAGGAAATAGGCGTGCTGCTGCAGTGCTGAGGCATTCCAGGGCTGTCACTGTATCCATTACTGGTTATTCATCTTATTCAGCAAATGAAAAAGGCTCAGAAGGACACGCGTGAAAAGCTTTACACTGTGTCACTGTTCTGATGGTTTACTCTGCACGAAACACCTTAACCCAGAGAACCGCAAAACCACTGGCCTGAAAATCCCAATTTGACCGGAGAGAGAGAGGAAAAAAACCGGGCTGCACTTTTGCCCCCTGTTCCCTGAGAAACCAGAGGAAAGAATGAACTCATGGGAAGGCAATGCTTGCTCTTTGAAGAAATGCTTCATATTTGTTTCTTTCCCTCCTGACATCACTAATTGCGACAAGCTGCTCGAAAGCAGCAATGCTAAATCAAAACCTTCCTCTTCGCCTGGCAACCGGCTAAAACATTCCACGTAGGCCGACGGGGCCGATCCAAGATCTCCACCTACCCAGACCTGACCCAGCGCCGGCCCTGACCTCCCCAGAGGATGCCGTCTCCTGGCTCCAGATCTTCCCAACGAGGCCCGCGGCGCGTATCAGAGCCGCGTGAGAGACCGGAGGGGCTTCACGGCAAGAAAAAACGCTCGCCAGCGAACAGGCAAGACAGACAATGTGTCATGTTTATGTAGACAAACTCCATGCATAGATTATCATGTCAAACAGCGCTCATGAGGAACTGATCTAAAGACCTCACAAGAGAAGAATGCAGACACGAGATCTGTGCAGGAGGGAGTGCGGTTTAAGGCGAGAGGAAACTCTGAGTTTTTTAAGGGGATGAATAAAAGACACAAAGCAAGAAAAAGGGCAGCTACTAAGAGGAAGTACAGGAACGAGAGGGACACGAGAAAAGACTTGAGCAACAGTATGTAATCGCGTAAAAATATTATGTACTCAGCAAAGTAACTAACACGAGAGCAGGAACATGGAAAAGAGTTCAGTCGATCAGAGCCCAGCTCAAAGTTTAAGCCATATGATCAAACGCTTAGCGGTGGTTTCATTCGCCGAACAGGAAAAAACTGATCCGGCTGAAGGAAGTATGGGCGTCACAGGTGAACCAGGAAGTTGATCTTTAAACTGTGAGGGTCGTTCACAATGGTCGCTGTTTACTTTAACCTTCGTTTTTATCTCCCATCCAGTTTAGTTAACCTGGGAGTTCAAAATATCCTGAGCTGCTACTGCAGGAGTTTAATGGGATCATAACCATCAGAGTCAGAGGAGAAACACAAGATAATAAGAACATAAGCAGGAATAAACCAGAATTATCCTAGAAAATGATTTATCTGTTTAATGACACCGCAGTAAAGAGTTTAACGCGGTCTGACTATTCTTGGTCGGATTGGTCTGAACACCCTGTACTTTAACAACAGCTTACGCCCTAAACTGGCAAAAGGTTGGCTTATTCCTGCCGTTCTCTCCTCCGACACGGGTTAGCAAGTGACCGACCTGTGGTACTCCAGACCCAGCCCGGTCCTCAGGCTCTTCCCTGGTCCACTAGTTTTCAAGTGCACGTCGAAGGTAAGCAGGTTGAAGGGCAGCGTTTCATTACTGTTTAATGAGCGCAGTAATTCATCCTCCTTCCAGGCACTAAAGCCCCTCCGTCCGGTGGCCAGTGGAAACATTAGCCAACTATTAAACTTCCATCCGATTATAAAGGTCACGATTTAGAAAAATGCTCATTAACATGCACATGAATGAAGACGCTCTGGGTCCCACCTTTGGATGAAGTCATAAAATAATTATTCAGTAATGTCTCGACGGGCACGAAAACCGGTTCCGTTAGAGCCGAAGCCCTCGAATGCAATGAGGAGGGAACAATTAACCCTGGGAAAGAATATTTCATTGGAGATCCACGTCCTTGGGTGCAGTAGAAGTGGGGGGGAACAATGGTTGCCAAGATCTTCTATTGAGCACTACAGCAAACGCGAGGAAGTCAACAGGCGTCGAGTCATTTGTTTGGCATTGTTGGGTTCTCAGGAGGTGCCCAGGGGAGAGACAACATCTGATAACACCTACATGACCAACGCAGGACCTTTGCTTTACTTCTGCGAGGCCCACACGCCCGTCTCAGTTAGTTAGAGGCAGGATAGGCCAAGTGGTGAATTACTCGTTTTCTAGCGTGCGCTTATCGTAAGAAATATTTGTGCAGCGTGTAGAAAAACACCAGTGCCCACACCGGCTCTAGTCTACCCCCTTCCTTCCTAGCATTGTATCCTGTGAGGGCGTGAGGGCTTTTTCACTGGGCTAATTCATGACGCGGACAAACACGGGCTGGCAGGCCTCTGTAAAGGACCGGGCGAGACTCTTTCACATGTCACTGTCCTCTTCAAAACCCTTTTCTCTTTTCTCCCCCGCCCCCCTGCAGCAGAGCCGACTCGTGCGCCCTTCTCATCCGAGTCACATTTGATTAAAGATCGGTGCTTAAAAGGAAAAGATCGATAGTGTTGACATACCGAGTGTCATGATAGCTTGCAACCTCTCTTCAGATTCAGCGCTGTAGGACTCGTGAAGGACAATGCCCGCCGCTGTGTGCGAAAGCAACACAAACATTCCTGCAGTGTCCTGTTTTATTGTGTGGGATTTGTTATTGTTTGTTGTCGTGGGGGGTGGTTGTGGTCTTTTAGGACACCCACACAGTGCTCTAGACACAGAGGTGGGCAGCAACGCAGAAAAGCCAAGAAAAGCAATTTATTTCTAAAAGTCACACACGATTCCAAACGGCAGGGAAAGGCATTTTTCTATGCGTTGTGAACACGCAACTTCATTTTAAAGGTGATTTTTTTTTTTTTTTTTTTTTTTAAGAGGAGAGGTTGCAAAGGCTCCTAATTAGAGCTTAGGTGTCTGAAATCCTTCACACGTAGACGCTAACAAAGACACTTAACCTCACTTCGAAATAGTGTTGAAAATTGCACTCTCTGGCTCACCAAGTGCATCTTTACTGCACGTCATTTTTCACACGGTATTCTCACAGCCTATTTCCTCGTTGCCTCCAAAGACGTCAGAGTTTGAAGCGTATAATGCAACAAGCAGTGTCTTATGGGCAACTAAGGATCTGTTCAGTTGGACGTCTTCACAATATTCGCTCACGTCCATAATCGGGCTGACGATTGCAAATATGATCCTCGTACACCACTGTCTGCGATAACACTTTTGCGTCGGCGTCATATATTTAACTCGGGCATTTGCTCAAGTTTTCCTCACGGCCGCCGCATCTGCGTCCTCCCGTCTCTGCTGCTGCTCCCAAACAGTTGGGTGAAAATAGATGCCTCCTGAACAATGCTCGAGTGTGAACCCAGCTATGAGCCACGAGGTCACGCGTGCAGACAGATTAGCCCCGAGAGTCACGCTTTGTTTTCAGACAAGTTTGTTTTCACTACAGTGACATGACGCTTTCCCTCAAAAAAAAAAAAAAAAAAAAAAGTCATTTTAATGCCCCGATGTAATATCTGATGAAACCGAGATAATTTTTCCTTCATCTGGACAGAAATAGGTCCGGCTCTTGTTGGGTGGTGGCAGGGGCTCTGTACTAATAACAGACTGCGCTGCTCTTGACTGGGTCTAAATAGACTACTGTACTTTCATTAGACTGAACCAACATAATGGAAACATAGTTTCCCACATGCCCCTGAAACCCCAGAGGGAATTGGCTTGTTTTTCTATAAAATGATTCTCATGATTGTCCAATTTTAGATTTCTTGTATGACGCCTATTTCTATCAACAACAAGTCATTTTTTCTTTTCAAGAGATCTACATGGAGTCAAGGAATTACTCATTTCAGTTGCACAAACAGAGCAGACAATACTGTATTATGTATTAGAGGAACACGGATATGTGTGAGAACAGACAGCGAACAACACACAACTGTACAATCTTATCAACAAAGATCCTCTGATGATTTTCATTTGTCGCTCCCTTGTCATTAAATGTTGTAAAGTGTCTGAATTTCTCCAACTATTCATCCAAATACTGATATTGGATACCACCGTTCCTCTGTACACGTCTGACTTCCAGTATTCCTCTGGGTCTTGCCACGTTGTCCAGAAATACCGGTACTCGGATGGCACCGCTATCGTGGCCTGTATCCAGAGAGGGGAGGAAGACGAGTACAGGGATCTGGTAAACACCTTCAGCAAGAGGAGTTCCAGAAACCACCTCCAACTTAACAAAACCAAGACCAAAGAATAGGTCTGCAGGTCTAAGGCCAACCCCCCTTCTAGTTGCCAGTTAATATTGACGGGGTTGACACAGAGGTGTCCCCCTTGATGATGAACTGGATCGGTCAACAAACTGTGACGCCTTGTGTGAAAAGGGACGGAGTCGGCTCCACTTTCTACGCAGGCTCAAATCATTTAGTGTGTGAAGTGAAATGCTGTACATGTTCTACAAGTCTGAGCTGTCGTCCGCTGGGGCGGCAGCTTGACAGACAGGAACAGGAATCGTGGAGGAGTCTGGACTCTGTGGGGACGGCCACTGAAAGACGCTACAGAGCACCCTGGACTGTGACAGTCACCCTCTTCACCAAACCCTGGATGGTGGCTCCTGTCACTGAGCTACAGGACGGAGCTCTTCAGGAGGTCATACATCCCCACAGATGTTAGAATACACAACTCTAACTGTGGTTAAACTAACGACCTGGCTGATTGCACTGTCTGTGGCACATCTACACAGAAGACTCCTTACGCTGACACACTTATGTAAACTGGACATTCTTTGTCAATTTTACTTCTACCATTATCTTATTTTACTTTTATGTCTTGTTGTTCATATCAATCAATAAAATGACCTCGAATCTTGAATTGTTTAACCGACTAGGAGAATTCGACCGTTGAAACTGATGTGGCACACCGCTCTTCGTCTACTTAAAGCTACATTTACTCCACAAACAATCTTTTGGCACACCACAAAACTGCAACATCCACCCGCTAACTCCTAGCCAGATGCACAGAAACTGTATTCATTATTACACAGGATGAGATGTTACAGTCTCTTGCACCAAGATCCGATGCAAAACACATTTAGAAGCCAAGTCAGAAACTAAAAACACCGACCAGCAGGCTAGCAGTTAGCAACCAACAAGCAGACACCAGCTAACTAGCCTAGCCAACCGCAGGGCTAGTTAGGGTTATAAATATTCACATTCAAATATAAATACCCATTTGCATATGCAGCGAAATGTTAACTCTGCTGCTGAGGTCGTTGAAACACAGATCACTTGATACAGAGAAGAAAGGTTGGATTTAAAAGGTTTTAATTGAGCTGATAACACTAAAAACTACATTATGTATGACATAGTATATTTTCCAAATAATTAGCAAAATACCAGTCACAGCAATGACTAATCGGAAATCATGCACTCAGGATTGTAGTTTTACTTTGCATGTTTATTTTTTTTTCTAATCTTTGTTGTGTTTGCGACAATTTTTGCAATCACTGCTAATCACCAGCACAATATTTTCTCTTGACACTGATACAGCGTCATCAGTGAAGGAAGCGGCTCTGTCGAGCAATCAGCATCGCTGTCCTGCACGTCAACAATCACCGCTCCGCAACGGGGGAAGGAAGTAAAGTGGTCCAACACAAACCCTGCCTCCGTACAGTGTGTGTATCCACTAGTCAATAACATAACAGTACAACAGCGCAGCACTTCCCCGGCATTATCTCGGTCGGACGCAGTTGATTTTCTCCGACACGCCCCCTTTTATCGGTACATCCTCTCACCGCGTGTCTGCAACAGATTAAAGCGGCACTCTTGATTTTCATATACCGCCAACTTTGCTTTGAGCTGCCTTTCGGTGTCACTCGGGACTTTGGCCATTAGATGAAGAGCACGGCTGAGCGAAGACACAAGCTCATATTTAGATTCAACATGTAAGTGCAGAACGTTCCGCCTGCTGCCCTGCCTGCGATGACCTGCAACTGGTACAACAACAGCTCAATCAAAGGGGAATAAAAACAACACGCCACTAGTTCACAGAGATTCAGTTGCTAAATAAGTAGGCTAAAAAGTAATTCAGACATCTAACATCTAACTTCTGAGCGCATTTTTTATGGGGCTCGGGTTGCACGTCAGGTTTGAAGTAGTGTTCTCAAAACACGCAGCTCTCTTGTATGTAAAAGACAAATATTTTTGAATGCATAAAAGCAGCGGTAACCCATCCATCGTCGTCCGACTAAGAGGCCTGGGTTGCAGAGTAAGTGCGCCTTAAAGCCCTCTCCTTTAACATGAAAAGCAATCTCTGCCATGTCTGGCATTCTAACGGTTTTTAAAGCCCTCACTTGAACTCGCCTGTTGTTTTCTTGTGACCCTTTTCGCAATCCAAGTGGCGGCAGAAAATAGCAGCCACGCACACAACTATCAAGCAGCAACATCTGACTCTTCCCCTGAGTGACGGAGCAGCTAAGATGTTTAAAAAAAGACGGCGCGCAGATATGTCCCGCTGCCCTTCATCAATATTAAACAGTAATAAAAGCCCGCCCGTCTATCTGGTCCTCTCCGCCGCGGCTTTGATCGGGACGGGGGAATTTATTCAAGGTTTACACTCTGTCTGGAAATTAGGGGAAAGTCTGAAATTTTAAAACGGACGCGGGGAAATTTGACTTACTGTCTGAGGAGTGCGGCTGTGGGGACACGGGAGGTGCGGCAGCAGCGGCGGAATAATTTGGCCGGGGACACGTCTGGGATAGAGTTGCGCAAAATAGTGTTTGAGCCTTCGCTGCAGCAGCAACAACAACAACAACAAGGGCTGTTTAGGAAGCCAAATGAACAAACTCTGAATTATGGACCAGGCAGGTCCCACTTTCACCGGACTTTAGCGGCTGACGTTATCGGAGAAACAATAGGGACAAAGGGAGGGTGGATGAGGAAACACCCCGACAAAACTATAAAAAATAAAAAAAAACATTTAATGCAATCCAGCTCTTTCATAACAGGTTCATTCTGTCGAAGCCAATGGTCTAATTCGAACTGAAGTGTAGCAACGCGAAAAACTCTTCCCTGAGTGTTACAAGAAATAGTCTTGGACTGCCACCACGACTGAGTCCACTATTGTAAATAATGCATGCAGTGAACATTTCCTGCTCATTTGTGGTTTTGGTCTCGAGATCCAAGTCCGGTGCGGTCTGGGTTTCCGCTGCTACATTCAGCTGTGTTATCTTGTTAAGAATAAAAGAAAAGCCTGGATGCAACGCTGGGATGGCATGCAGGTTGTATACGGGGAGCAGATGAGGGATTTGAGCAGGTGTGGAAATATATGTCAGTGCTCCACCAGATGGGACAACACTGCGTATAGCTGCCTGTCGACGGTCAGCGCTGGCCAGTATTTGACTGGTGGGTGTTAATAATCTCCCACCTGGGTGGTAAGGGGTGTGTCAGCGCACACAACTGACTGCGTGCCCATCCCACAGCTGAAAGAAGTGAAACAAATAAGAAACTCAAACTCGGCCACACCTGTTTCCCATAACCTCCGCGCTCCTCTCCCGGGGGATTCGGCTGCTGACTGTGCACATCCTGCGCGTACACCTCTTTAATACGGACTGTAAAGCCACAGTGTGTCCGAGTGACCCTCACCTCCATCGCACAGCGCGATCTACTCTTTTAGGGGAAAACCCCCGACTCCTGAAAACAGCAGGCGAAAAAACCTTTTCAAAAAGTTTCCCTCTGTTCATTCACAGTACTTAATTAACCATGGAAATATCTGGAAGCCATTTACACGGTTGCAGTTTCCTATGACTCAGTGATTGAAACAGCCAGTTCCTGTCTATCCGAGATTTATTCAGTAGACAAGCGATACTAGCTTAAACACAGTGAAACGCCGCTAATATTAGCGTTTTCTATGCATTTTCCCCTCCTTTCCCCCGTCGTCCTACCAGCTTTGAATGGCTAATTGCTCTCATACCGCGGCTCTAATGGCTGCTAACTATGGTTGGCTGATAGAGGAAGTAGATACAGGAGGGCTGTGATTGGTCCATGAAACGAGACAGCTGAATTAAACTGGAAACCAGACGGCTGAATTAAAGGTTGTGGTTGGCTTGATTCTATATATGTGCTATTATTATTAATTCCCTAACCTGTCTGTGGTACTCAGCCACAAACCCATTCATTCATACGCAGAAGTTTAACCTTTAAAAGACAAATATTACGGAGGAAATCTTAAAAGTTTTCAATTAAATAAATCACTAAAAAAGTCACCATCTATTGCAAAATAAGAACGCATGATGGTGATGGAATAGCAACGATTATGGAAGAAATGCTGTATCAACTTACAACTAATGTGATCTCTATATATAGCTCTCTGAATATGAATGCTGAATGGTGAATTATCATCAGACGAAATCAGACCCAGGCTGACTGGTTTCCAGATTTAAACATTTCCCTAGTCGCTGTTTCACATTCACAAGTATTTACCTGGAAAACCCCGAGCTTTACAATGAAGTACTGACAGTAGATGCAATAAGTTTTGCCAGTGAGCCTTGCGCTTACAGCTATCTTTCATCAAAAATAAGCTTAACAGTACAAGATATATGAAGAAGTAACTGGACGGTCCCAGTGAGCTGTTAGATGAAGAGCTGCAGGCAACATCTTCGCATACCTCCAGCTCCTCAGCGAGGTAAACAAATACTTTCACTTTGCCCCGTTGCTCACAGACTCATGCCATGTGCAGCGTTAAATCAGACCGCAGCGCGAAGAAAAATGACGAAGAAAAGCAGATTACTTCCTGACTTCTTTATGAAAACTGCAACAGCTTGCTACAATCTGAGCTCTGTGACCCACAACATTAAATCATGTTTGATGCCACAAGGGTTCATTACAACGTATTATATTCCATTATACCAACAGAGTTTATAACTACATCTTCCCATTCAGGAGGTGAGCAAACATGGAAGAGAGGAGTTTACAGTGTAACGAATGTGAAATGGTGCCTTCCACAGATCCCCTATTATTAAGTATAATATTCAGTTCAAGATGTTTAGTTGGGGTAATTTGGGTTAGAGCAGGCGATCCTAATCACCAGCAGACTGCAGCGTCACAGACACTGGTGTCTTTTTAATTATCCTCGTTACAGCCAAGTTCAGGGATAAGCTGAACCCGGGGTTTACGGCTCCGAAGTGACTGATGGACCACCAGGGAGCCGCTCGCCATTCACTGGCCCCGACAGTCAGTCACATCTGTCGTGGAAAGAGGAAGCAAAGGGTGGAGTCAACAGGAGCTGGTGACCACAGCCTGCTCCCTGAACTCCCCCCTTCCTGAACCCAACACACACACACACACACAGCCTCCACATCCCACAACAAAGACACGGACTCATCTGTTGATGCCCTTTCTTCAAAAAAAAAGAAACACTGCATGCATTTAACGTGATTAGGAGTGTTCGGTCAGCTGCTTCACAGCCGACGTTTGAGATCAAACGCGGAGGATCAGACGGGTGTGACAGATGTGACTCAGAGATTGAGACTTTTCTAGCATATAATTCTGTTAAATAATAACAATAGTGGATAATTAACAGACATCAGTGACATTCGGGATCTCGGTAACTCTGTCTTTATGACTAATTTGTGTTTAAAATTTACCCTTAGTGTGTGGAGGAGGCTGTAATAAAAAAAAAAAAAAAAAAGAATAAAAGACATTGAGATGAAAGGTTTCTAGGTGTTAACAATACAGCTGCCCAGAAAATCCAGGAAGGCCGACATGTTAATGTATCTCTATATTAAGTTATCCCACCTCCTCCCCCAGCTGAAGGCCTCGACCTGGTCTGACCTGCGCCATGTGGTGACAAAGCTACAGCTGTTTTAATTACATCTGCAATGACAAACTCGGTTTGCGTCAATTAATGAGCGCCGAGGCACATTAACCTCCACGAGCGCCGAATCTGCGCCGTCAGTCCGCCGCTTCTCCAAAATCTATTTCTGTTTGGGGTCTGTAATTTCGGTGGCTCTATTACTACATTATTTATTTAGATTGCGGAATCGCGCGGCCCCGAAGTAAAGAACCGCACGGCTACGGCCTTCAATTACAGACCTCACAGCCTGTAGCCACGCCTCGGACGAATCCCCTCCTCACGAGGCCCGTCTGCAGGGAATCTGAAAATGTCACGGTTAAAAACTGACATCAAAACAGTTTTTGTCCCCTGCGCGCTTGTAAGCCGAGGCCACATGGGCTCCGACCATATGCTATTGAGAGTCGCGCGTTTCCTTTCCAGGCAAAACAACGGATCTGGGCTGTCGCTGGCTGGTCTGCGTTAATAATACACAAATGTGGCTGTCAAGGTGACTAGTCAGAGAGGAAATATGTACGTTTGGAGGCTAATCAGCTCAGATTGCAACAGTGGCTTGTTTATCAGTTGTCTGCGTTGATTTATGAACCAGTGTTTTGTGGGTACAGACAGAAAGAGTATGGTATGAAGAGGACTATTTAAAAACATGTGTTGACAGTGTGTGTGCGTGTGTGTGTGTGTGTGTGTGTGTGTGTGTGATGAGACTGGTGGCAGCTGTAGAGAGAGACTCTTCATACTACAGCTTGAATGAATCTGCCAGGTCGCTGCATCAGCAGATATTATTATATAGGAGATGCCAGAAAACTCCCTTGGCTTCTGCTTTTCAGATATCAATACAGCATCTTTTTTCTTTTTTTTTTGGCTTTTCGGTCCTCCATGAATTAAAGCACAGTGTCTTTGATTTCATTAATTGCTTGCAGGACAAATCAAGGCATGTAAGGAGAGGAGACAATATCTTATTTTTCAGTCTTCTGCTTTGATTTTTTTAACTGTATGTAGGATATATCATCACCTTGAACTAAGGGAAACTGGTGTCATTTTCCAAAGTCCGAAGCCTTTAAGAGAAAGTCATCTGCTGATTGATCAATAACACAAACGTGCTTCAGTGCTCATTAACTGACAAAAAAAAAAAAAACTTGGCTTTGGTTTTTTTACATGTCAATACGGTATCTTCCTGCGTTGTCAGCCCTCTATAGATACACGTAACCTTTGATTTCTTTAATAGGTTTCAGGACAAATCAAGGCACGTAAGGACACAACATCTCATTTTCAGTCTTCTGCGTGTCTTTGATTTTTTAATTGTGTGCAGGATAAATCATCGCCTTAAACTACGGGATCCTGCAGTAACTAATCCACCAATTAGTCAATAATAAAAATCATTAAATGACAAAAAAAAAGAGAAACTTTTAGGTGTCAGTGCTGCATCATCTTGCTTCTTCAGTCCCGTAGGAATCAAACCTAATTGTGTTTGATTGCTACAGAATGGCTTGCAGGATGAATCAAGGCCTGTAAGGACACAACATCTTAATTGTCCTGTCGTCTGCAGGAGACACCATCACCTTGAAACTATGGGAAACTGCACTAACTAATGCTGACTTATCAATGGGAAGACCATGCAGCTTGCAGATCTAAGTCTGGGAAGCAAAAAAAAAAAAATAATTGGAAACTACTATGCACGTTTATTGCCCTTTCATCCAGGGGGGGAGGCTAATAAACGCTGCATCGCTGCGTGGTATTTACTCCAGCATCCATCTGTGTTTGTCCCGTCTTTTGTCCTCCCCGGGTCCTGTCATGTATTGTAATCCCAGCTCAGGGCAGGGATACAGCAAAGCTCCCCCAGCTGCTCTGCTCGGGACATTAAGGTGCTCTGTCTGGCGTGCAGCCCAACTCCAGGTCAATACTTCCAGAGACTCTGCGGCTGCAGTGCCTTCCCACGAAATATGTCTTCATTTCCCCTACCAGCCCCACACGCCCAACGCGGAGGAGTCCGAGCTGCCTGCCCTCTCTCATGTATCACATACAAACCCCATCCTCCTCCACCCACCCACCCCTCCAACTCCCATCTGTAGTGTAACCAAGGCACTTGGCAAACTTTTCACAAAGGAGCTCCTCTTTGGTCGCAGTTAAGTGACACCCCTGGTTACTCCAGGTCTATTTTTGCGCACCGCTGGCGCTCCTCGGCGAGTTTGTAGAAAAATATCCCTCACACTCCTCCGTGAATGATGTTAGCCAAGTAGTCCTGATGTGACACGCTGGAAGTATGGCCAGCTACAGAAACGTGTGCGCCACCAAATCCGTGCCCCAAGTTTTCTCCTTCCTCTGGGTTAGCTCCGCGGCGCTTTCGCCGACTGTTAACGGAGTTGCATTCAAACGACGCCAATTTGTTTCGAAAATAACGGGCACCCACACACACACACACACACACAAACGAAGAAGTAGCTGAGTTAGCTTTAAGGCAGCTAGCCGGGTTTTGAACCAAGCCCCCCCTTTAGGCGGACGGGACCGGCCGGGTTTTTAGTGGGCTGAGCTCTATCGATGAATAACGGAGGAGCCTCCGGCCACCGGAGCCGCTGCAACTTCTTTCCTCCAAAAGTAAGAGACGGAGAGAGAAGGGAGGAAGGAAGGGAGGAAAGAAATAAAGAAAGCGCCAACTCACCGGTGAGTCCGAACAAGGTGAGAATGGATGTTAAAAGTCGCAGTCCGTTAGATGGCAAAGTCCTCCTGGGCGGTGATGTTTTCTCCATGATTCCCGTGTGTTTGTGCGCTCCGGCGCTTTCTGCTCCGCTCCGTCGTCCCATGGTCCTCCCCCCTCCTCCCTGCCTCTCTCTCTCTCTCTCTCTCTCGCTTTCTCTCTCTCTCTCTCCCAGCGTGGGCCGTACCACTTCTGCAGGACAACAAAACATTCACGTAACCTAAGGACACGGCCACACACAAACACAAACCGCACAAACAATGATGTGAAACTCGCCCTGGCACTTTCTGCCGCTTGCCCACCAACTCAGCGTTTCACGAGTTCAGTTACTTCGGGATGAAACGAGGTGAGATGTTATGAGATGAGAGAAAATGAGAAGATATTAACCACTTTTTCATGTGCCAATAGGATGAGATGCTGTCAGATGAGAAGGGATGAGATGATGACATAACGCAGCAGTACGAATTACTTTGCATGTGCAGATGAGATGACATGACATGAGATACAATAAGACGTGCAAAGTTCACTTCTCATGTGCAGATAGGATAAGACACTATAAGAGGAGATGAGATAATATAACACTGCATGTACGAAGACACTATAAGATGAGATAATAAAACACTGCATGTACAAAGATACTATAAGATGAGATGAGATGCAATAAAATAAGATTAAACATGTTACTTTGCTCACTTTTTGTGTGCAGATAGGATAAGACACTATGAGATGAGATGATATAACATAACACTGCAAGTTCAGTTACTTTGCATGTGCAGATGAGATGAGATGACATGACTTGACCTGACTTGACATGACATACAATAAAACAAGCAAAGTCCACTTCCACTTTTCATGTGCAGATAGGATAAGACGCTATAGGATGAGACGGGATGCAGTAAAATAAGACTGCATTTGCAAAGTTAATT
Source organism: Mugil cephalus (assembly GCF_022458985.1). Taxonomy (NCBI): domain Eukaryota; kingdom Metazoa; phylum Chordata; class Actinopteri; order Mugiliformes; family Mugilidae; genus Mugil; species Mugil cephalus. Next base: position 7,893,937 of record NC_061778.1, read on the forward strand.
TACTTTACATGTGCAGGTGAGATGAGATGAGATAATATAACACCTCACGTACAAAGTGTAATTACTTTGCATGTGCAGACAAGATGGGATGAGATAAGATGAGCCTTTATTATTATATAATACTCAAAAAATAAGCTATTTCTAATGCTTACACATTTTACTCAAAGTGGGAGAAACAACACTGCGAACATATTGGAGACACAATATTTTTCCTAAAAAGCAGTAAAGAGTATTGGGATCATTGGGAAAACCCCTTGTCCCAAGGGCACACTTGTAAAGGCTCATTACAGGCTCACAAAACTGCTATGAAACCGTTTATTGTACAAACGGTTGTTTCTTTCTTTCCTTTTTTTTTGTTTTTTTTTTTAGCATGATTACCGTTTTGAGCAAATTTCTGTGCATGATTACTGTCTTCACAGGAGCGACGGAACAAATAAAGCCTCGTCACGTTGCTGAAACATCCTCACTTAAAGAGACACCGAAGCTTTATCTGATTTGTCGGGTTTCACTGGTGCTGCCTCCCTAGAACGCCTGTCCCAGCCTATTTATAGGTTTTCATATTCGGGTTCAGAACTGTAAGCTGATATAAAAGCTGCTTTCACGTCGCGCATTTGCGTGGACTCATGTATCAGACTCAGTCAGTCACTTGGTGTTTCTATCTAACTATCTATTCTATCAGATGAATGAATGAAAAAAAAACATACACATATATTGTCAAATAACTTCAAATAAAATTAGCCATAAAAGACAAATACTAAGACAAGAAATGGCTAAGTTGATAAGATGGTGGGATAATACAAGATGAGTTAAGCTGAGCTGAGATGAGGCCAGCTGAGTTAATATTAGCGAAAATTAATATTAGATGAGATAATATGAGTTGAGATGAGGTGAGATGCACATTTATTGATCCCTTGAAGAGACAATAAATAAATTAGAGACTTTAAAAAAAAAATACATGAAGCTACATAAATACAAAATAAAGTAGTACGTGTACACTTGGTATATATTTATACATACAGTTTGGCAACTGTATATCCTAACTTGTGCAGCTTCTGTGGCATTTTAATAAAAATAAATAAATACAAACACGGGCAACGTCTCTGTTAAGGACAATAGAAAGGACAACTGAGACTGCTGAGGGACATAATGTGTAACCAGTGTAATGGAACTATTCTAAAACTGTGGTGAAAATAAGGAAGTGAATGTGAAAGTTAATATAAAGCCCAGGGGAACAGCTGCTGAAGGACAAAGTGCTGAAAAAAAGTGAGCTCCCACCAGCTCCAACACAGACACATTTTGTCCTAAAACAACGTGGTAATGAAACACTCTTGCATTGTTCTTCCCTTTGAGATAATTACAGCTTTTACACATTCAGGAATCCGCAGCTGTGTGCAGCGCAGTGCTATTATCATGCACTGAAGCTTGAACTGATAAACTTGCTCCCTCAGCAGTTTCTTTTATTTGTAATTTTTTTTTCTTCTCACATTTATGCACGAGAGATAAGCAAAAAACTGCTTGTTTCAGGGCGCCTCCCTCGTGTTGAGCCTCCGGTTTCACTCTGCGCCGATGTCTTCATCGCTTCAGTCCTCGCGAGGGGGACGTGAACCCTGCAGGGAGCCTTCATCTCCTGCAAAATGTAACCCTCTCCCAGCGCTGTAGCTCAGCTTCACAGTGATTAAAGCATGACCCATGATGTGTCACCACACCATACCCCCTGCCTTTATACCCTCCGGTGGTTTATTTATATCCTCAAAGAGCTATAAATCCCCAGGTGAAAGTGCTGCCCTTTTCACCAATCAATCTCCCCTCCTGGGCCACTTTGCATCGCAACAGTAAACTTAGCGCGGAGAGGAGACTTGCATCTTTATGAAGAGGCGATTCTTATTATTTGAATATTTCGCACGTTAATGAGATCGGCGATTTCGTCCGCCCAGTCTCGGTGAGTTTTACTTCACACCTCCTGGCCTAAATCCATTATGCTCCGTAAATGCTCCCTGAGCAGCACTGAATAGTTTATGAGCATTTATGGCCCGCGACCTTTCGTAATTGTGGTTACCTCATTGAGGTTTTATGCTGCAAAAAAAATACTTGTTCGTTATTACGTTTTCTTCCAGGCTGCAGTGGCACCACCTCCCCTGTGACCAGTGGGTGCACATCCACACAAGGCTGTCTGGCACATTTGGTTTTACAGTCTGTGAAAACAGCCTTTGTTAAACACAGCATTCCTCGCTAGTCACATTGGTGAGCCAGTCATCGCACACCTCGGAACCCCCCCCCTCCTCCTCCTCCCCCCCCAACATTGTAGCCACACCATGATCCCATCCCCTGCTAAGGCCTGGAACATCTAGAGTGGGGAGAGGTCATCTCAGTGCTGACACTACACACTTCGCAGCTCCACACAGGTCTTCCCCATAATGAGCTCCCTCTGAAATGACCCTCTGCAGCACACACTGACCTTTGGAGGGTACTGTATGTGTGCACACAATTAAGGTAGCACACTTGTTAGAGTATATGCAGAAGGGTAAAGCTTGATATTTACAGGTTAGTTGTTATTTCGGTTCCTTTCATATTCACTGTTACTATCAAGACATGCGAAGAAGCAAGGACTGATGCATGAATTAAAGCGTTTGGAGTGCTTAAAATCCACGCACAGTCCCATCTTTCCCTTTGTGCACACTCTAGAGGCAACAAACGACAAATCTAAGAATGTGTAGTCATCACCTTAAGGGTTCATGCAACAATGTGTGACTCCAATTAATTCAAACAAAATAGTAAAGGTCGAAAACAGTATGTACAAATAAAATACAAACCTGCTAGAATTAAAATATACATTAGTGACAAGACATGACACTGCAAATATAATGTATCCAACTATGAGTAGAAATGTGTACAAATGGGTTTAGATCGCCATCTGCTGGAATAAAGCTTAATAACTGACACGTTAAAGGATGAATGTTAGTCTTAAACCTGTGCAGAATAACTTTGATTTCCCATCTGAAATTCTAAATCTTAGATTTATTTTGTGACTTGTGGTGGTGGCATCACTCCGCATTCATTTTATTTTCAACTTCGACCACTTACCCGCTAATAAAGGGATCTGTAAAACATCTCATAAAAACATCATAACTCATTCAGTTCACGGTGTCGCGCAGAGGTAGAGCGGTCGGCTTTCTGTGACCGTGTGAAAAGACGTGATGCTGTAGATGAAGTGATGACAGGGTGGAGTGGAGGGATGAGAAACGACCTAAAAGCTTCATAGGAGGGAGCAAGGACATGGGTAATTTGCAGTGAAGGCAAAGCTGCTGAGTGAAAAAGAGACGTACAAATAACAAGAAAAGCAAAATCGTTTTTAAAGATTTTCTCAAAGGAAACATATGAGTAATATAGTGGGTGTGGTACCTTAGTAATACTAATACTAAAAATGGCTTCTGGTCTGGTGTGGAGAGACTTTATTGACATAGTTGGCAAAGACACATTTCATACTGAAAATAAGTTCCCACTAACAACTAAGTCAGAACAAACTGCTGGTTAAAACAACTCCTTCATCCTTTGGTAACGATTTGAAGTGGACGCCTTGGTTTCCTTCCTTTTTTATTTTTAGAACACGTTAAATGTTTTACAGTGGATCTAATCCACTAGTCTCCTAAAGTAACCAAGAATGTTATAAAGTAAAGGACAAATCTGACTTTACAGCAAAAACAAAATCCCACAAAACACTTTATACTGTGTCTCGTCTTTATTCCAAAACCTGTGAATAAAGTATAAAACACAGTGGAGAGGCAGCACAATCTGCTCATAACCAAATAAATACACGCATACGAGCAAACACATAATCACAATTATCTAACTAACACATAGATGTTTGCAGTGCTTTTCAGCACTGCATCTTATGAACCGATGTTAAGAGTTTAAATTTAAACCACCACCTTACAGACTCAAAAAAAAAAAAGAATGTTTTGTGTTATGTCCAAAAAAACATTCTTATTTTTTGCACTTATCCTCAAAAAGAAAATTTTCCTTCTAAGCTGTTTAAATGACTAATGAAAGCAAATACTTCACTAATACTCCTGTTCATGAGCAACATGTTTTTATTCCTTAGTTTGTCACTGCTGGAAGAAACTCTTTCATCTCTTTCATTCCTTCCGAAAAAGCTTTGAGATATTTGTGCATATAAAGAAGAAAACTTGATGATATCAAAGTCTTTTAAACTTCTAACCTCCTGACTAGAAATGGGAGCTTTTCTTTTGGGCCTTTCTACCAGCTGTGCAAATGTTTGGTTTGTGTACAACATGCCGAGCTAATTGGAAGTATGCAAGATGCCATGTGTTGCAAATTGAAGATGTTCTGAATGTGCTGTTCAAAGAACGCTCCTAAGACCTGATTATGATCCGCGTATCTCGAATGTCTTAATTAGAAAGTGCTACACTCAGTAAAAGACCTCATTTAAAATCTCCAGATTGTTTTGTTTAAAAGATCCAAATTAAGTTTGGAAGATTGTGTTTTTGGAAACAGAAGTGGAACATTAGTGCACACGTGCACGTCCTGAGTGTTATCAGATACTCGGGTGCATTTGTCTCAGTCTTCTCTTAGATAAGCATCAGGCACTTCTTCCTCGTCGTTGCTACCCTCCAAGGAGGCGGCGTATTGTGCCATCCTCTCTACCTCCATCACTTTAGTCTCAGCCAGCTTCTTATCTGCATCCAGTGAGATTTTCCGCGTCTCCTCCACCTGCGACTGGGCCAGATCTATGTTTGTCCGCATCGCGATGGATAAATGCTCGGCTCCTGAGGACACAAAGACGCACAAAAGTTCAAAGGCTTAACACCCACTCCAGTGAAAGCTTTAGGTGTGGCCATTACGCAGGCACTCTCGTCAGTCGTCTCCATTTAGTCGTGCACAAAGCCCTGCGGAGTGACAGCTAACGATCCGCACGCTGCCCAAAGTGTAACACTGACAGCAGCTGAATAGGATCTGGTCACAAACAGCAACATGCAAAGCTGATTCGTGGCAAAACGCTATTATTCACCATCACAAGAGTCATGAGAAAAGCTGCCTCAACAGTGCAACTGTTTCATCTCAGCCACTTTTCTTTCTTTTCACACACCTGATGCGTACGCTGCCTCGGCTGCTGTTTCACACAGCCTCACCGCGCTGACCCAGGTTAACTCGAAACGCTTGCATTCATCATGTCTGTCGCCGACCTGCCGAGGCAGAGAGAGTTATGAAACACAAGTGAGACTCGAACACATCTACACCTGCCTGTTTCTTTGTAGGCCTTACATGTGTGCTGTCATATTTATCAAAAATAAATAAAAAGACGACGATTTGCCTGAATTACTTTCCACCAAAGAGAAGGACTGACCTGTACACGCTGACCAATGATCACCTGCCAGATTGAATCCTCCTGCGCTGGAGTCAGTTTTCCCAAAGAGTCCAGATATTGTCTGTGTAGGGCAACGAGTGTGTGAACAGCCTGTTGGGAAGAACAGAAAGAATATGAAGTTTACATCCAAAAGAGAAGATTTGTAAATATGTAAGTAGTGCAGCACAGAGGAGAATTTTGTGGAGTATGAAGATTTTTAATAAATGATCATTGAGGATAAAAACATAGAAAAATACAGCTTTGAGAAGCAGAACCTAGAAATCTTAAACTCAAAATCAGAACAAAGTTATGTATGTGGCTTTCTCAAAGTTAAGTGTAAAATGAGCACATGTTCATTCATTAAACAAATTACGGCGGCTCTACATTAGAGTTTTCAAAACTTCAGTCAGAATCAATCTGTGTAAAGTCATTTTGTGACTAAAATAAAGGAGAAACATCGGTGTGAAATATCAAAAATGCTTCTTTTTGATTACAGTTATCTGGAGGAGGACCTTGGCATCTGTGTGTGATGGACAGCCAGGATGCATGTGATACACCATGTTACACTGGGAATAAGATGCATAGTGAACAAACTTTCAACTGTAGCTACAAATCCTAAGCCTGTTTTTGTTGGAAAATAAACATTCGAGCGTCGTCAAAGAGCATGAAATGAGAGGATTAACTCACACTGGCAGGTTTGTTCAGCAATGTCTTTGTTTGTAAAGCTGAACAGACAATAAGCTGCACTTGATAGCTTATTGCAAAGTGATGGTTTTCAATGTTCACAAGATAGGAAGATGAGCTTCTCATGTTTGTAAGTTGTAAGATAAGTTGGAGACTTGAGGAGAAAAGCTCTTTTGGAGTGTATGGGTCTTGAATTACTTTTCAGAACATCTAATATTAGTTTGTTTATGTTTTAATAACTCTGGACAAGATCTGACTGGAGCAAACTTTGCCGTAATCTGGGGATATTCATCACGAAGCGCTCATCCATAACCACTGAGCCTAACCCATCAGCCACTGGGCAAGAAGCTGAGAGATAGATGGACAGGTCACCAGTCACATGCACCACTTCCCCTGGTATAAAATCACCAGTTAACCTAACATGCCTGTCATTGGACTGTGGGAGGAGGCTGCACCATCATTGTTTCCCTCAAATATTCAGTTAGAAATGACAGTGATACATGCATCAACAAGGAAGAACATTTGCCCCAAGATCAGAACTTACTTTTGAATACTCAGTGATGGCATCTACAAAAGCCAAGGTGGTCTGAGAAAGGAAAGTGGTTGAGCTGTCTGTTACCAGAGAGGCTGCTCGTTTGACCAGGGAGTCATGAGAAAGGTTGTCCACCTGCAGAAGAGACACAGAAGATAAATATACACTCTCACTCAGGTTATAAACAGATCAGGTATTATATTTAGTCCCAAAAATTGCAAGGTGGGGATCTTTATGGATCTGACTCTTTTGTCCAAGAACATCCCACAGATGCTCAACCGAATTCAGATACACCACAAACTATAAACTGATGCACTCTGTTCGGACATCTTTCTATCAAAACCAGTGTTGACCTTTTCAAAAAATTAAAACTACAGTAGATCGTCTGTTGGATTGGACAAACTGACCCTGTAGCCAGTTTATTGCAGTTCCTTTCTTGGACCATCACAATTTGGCGCCTGTCAAAGTCAAATGCTTCCACTTATACACCTTTAAAGCTTCAACTTTAAGGACAAAAATGTTAACTCGCCACCGGAAATATCTAACCTAGTGACAGGTGCTTTGATAACTAGAAAACCTGTGTTATGCCCTTCACCTGTCCTAATGTTATGGCTGATTGGTGTATATACTGGTTACTAGTGCTTTGTGTTTGTTTAGTGCCGCAGGTGACAAACTCACCTGTTTGAAAGGCACAGCACACAGGCCACTGCCCACGGCTACAGACACTATTCCTGTGATATTTTTCCATCTTCCCAGTTTATTGTTGACGGACGGTTTTCTGCCGCTGAACAGGAAACGAGCAGAACTCCTAAAAAACAAGTCAGTTAAAAACAAATATTCAGCGAACTTAATTTTTATATTTTGAATTTCATTCACACATTATATACCGTTTCTATGGAATCGCTTTTGTATTATGCACAAATTTTAATTTTAACATAGACATGGTGAAGAAAGTCCAAGGTGCGCTGCTGCTGTTGTTTTTGCTGAAGCTTTTATGAAACATTTTCACATTGTCAGTTTCCCACAGTAAAACATTTTACTCGTAAAAAAATGTTAATTTCATACAACGCGTCCACATCAAATGACATTTATCGGCAGCATTATTTAACTCATTTAATACCAATCTTACCTCACGAAACGGAGATAAGCTACTCCTCTACTGAGAGCGGCCATGTTGGTCCGCCACAATAAAATATCCGTGTCACTGATCAAAGGTTCCGCTTTGGTTTCTTTCTTTCTTTTAAACCATTGGTTGGCAAAAAATGGTGCACTACCGCCGTCACCTGGTAAAATAAAATATAGCAAAATAATAATAATAATAATAAAAAGTTTGTTATATCACATTTGAAAAAAGCTATTGTTTCCTCTCAGTTAATTGCATTTTCTTTTTGTATTTTTTAGTCACGACTCTTGTCTTTTTCTTTTCTTTTTACATTTTTACCAATATATGTTTGTATGTATGTTTAGGTCTGGATGACCAAATATTTTTCTGGAAATTATTTTGTTCCTTCTCTTCTCTCTTTCATTTCTTAACTGTTATCCTGCTCTTCATTTATTCTGCTGCTTTTCTTCAGTATGTGCCTAATTACACTCCTCATTTCTGTAGTCAGCCGCGTCCTTTTATTTGAATTCTGACTATTTGAAAGCTATATCAAGTCTGTGTGCCACTTATGTTGGGCAGGTTGACCCCACCGCCCTCACAACATTCACTGAACTCTAGTGCCCTCTTGTGGTGAAATAGCGACATTAGCTTGTGCTTATCCATGCTTCTCATGTTCAATATTGCTGGATGCTTAAGAAAAAGCAAATGAAATGCAAGGTTGGTGGTTAGATTCCAATAGACGTTTCAAAAAGGGTAAGATAACATGCAGAGTTGTAAATTTTTCAGACAGAGGCTCCACAGTCCTCTCACAAAGGTACAAGACACCCTGAATTGTTTATATGTGTATATTTTTGTGTTTCTGTTGCATCTCATCATAATAATTTTGAACTTCTGCTGACAATATTTGTATATTTGTCAGATAACTGGTGGTTTTGCCTAACTGCAATTTATTAGACACTGAATAAAGATTTCTTTAACTCAAAGAGACAAAAATATATCAAACAAAGAGAGAAAGAAACAAACAAAAACTAAGCAGAACAGAAACAAAGGCAACTGGATTTGCAGGGTTTCTTGAAGAAGTTTCATCGTTTCATCAATCATCCGAGTCTCTTCTTCAGTTCTAAATGGCTGGTGGGGAGTTTAAGTTTTTATTAGAAGTACCTGTGGGTGGCACTTACATCACATAGAGGTTAGTACTTTTGATAGTGTTCAGACAGGGACATTTGAAAAACCGCTCTCTGAAGAGGGGAGGGGGACTGAGATATGATTAGATCCATAACACAGTCTTAACATCTGTCCCCAAAAAGTTTCACAAAAAGTGAAAAAAGTGGTTTAAAAAAAAACAAAAAAAAAGCATAACCTGATGTTAAGTTTGGCATTTTCCAGATTGTTGTAGCAGTCTTTCCTCTACAGCAGAGAGCAGCATGTAGTTATAAATGATTTGTAGTTATAAATTGACCCCGTCAGGATTTAACAGCGAATGATATTGTTTTTTTTTGTCCACTCCACTTTTCTCACAATTTTACATTAAAATCACTTGTTTCAGTGCAGCCAACAGGTTGAGTCCTGAGAACCATCACAAGTGCAGGAAATAAAACTAAAAGAAACACAAGATGGGGGAGATAAATTACAAAACATGACGTAAGAACGAAACAAAGACAGGTGTCAGAACTAAAATATGAAAAAGTTTTGAGGTTCAGTGGATCTGACTGAGCACTTGAACCCACCACCAGGGGCGTTACATCACCAACGTTAAACACACACGTTTAGCTCCAAAACTTTTATTGTTGAAATAGTCATTGTTGTTGTGTTTTTTATTTTTTCCACTTATTGCATGTGTCTTCATTAGCAGCCAGTCAACAGAGCAGTCTTTAAATAATTAATGACGGCCATTAAACATCGGGTTTAATTAGTTTCAGTGGAGTTTATCGATACACTCAGGAATACAGGCAACCGAGCGGCTAATTACATCATTATCATTACATTAAAGAGAACATCATCATCTGATGAAAAACAAACCAACACTTCAGGCTTTAAAAAATGTTTACAATGACTTAAAGTAAAATATTACAAGTTACACAGAGTTGGCCATTCAGGAAAGTTTTAGAAAGTTTTTATATAAGATCAAATCATTTGTAGACATTCATTATAGTATTTTAGTCCTGCTCAACTGATTTTATTCTGTGTAACAAAAACACAAACAACACGATACATAGATGAGTATATTAACATTTACATATTCTCAGAATGTAAAATTTGTCATTTACTTGCTGTGGACACATTTACAAAATGTTCTGGGGTGTAATGCTAATAAAGATGCAAAACCCATGAAAGTAAAATCAGTTTTCTGTGTTTCATTATAAAATAAAATACTATTTAAGGGCCGTGACACATCAAGGCAGTGGTCAGTCGTAGGCTGGTGTCTTTGGCCCTAGTTCTGCTGGTGACACAAGTCGAACCTCTGCCTGCTTCGGTTCAACATGTCGAGTCAGTCGTGCAACAAGGTGGTCAGAGAGCTCTCTGATGGACTGCTCACCTTAGCTAACCAGTGAACGAGAAGAGAAATGAAAGTTAACAAAACTGTGAAGTTAGAAGGGGACACAATTTTTATTCTCTAATCTGAACATGCAAATACACAAATAATTTCAGAACAGCATCCTGAATTAATACTCTGCATAGGCCATCAAATCAGGTTGATTCAGGAGAGTCAACTGGACAAACTGTGACTCCTATTAGCTTGAGAGTTAAAGAGGCTGTTCAGGTTTTCAAATTTTGAATGGTGAACACAGACTACTGCCACTTGCTGGTATAAAAAGTTATTTACTTTCATACAGGAGTAGAACGTACATACTAGTTGGCCAGTGGCTGCAGGTTTTTGTGGTGTGTTGAAGTGCAACCTTCCAGTCCAGACACATGTAGGTGAAAGTAGTCGACGGCACAAACAGCCTTTGTCTTTGTTCTTTGATGTCGGTTCAGTGTGTCCAGGCCTTAAACCCTGTGATGTCCAGGACGCACACAGCCCCCGTTGACCCTGTACATGATACAAAAGGGTGAAAATGGAGTGTTATGTATTTTTTAATTATATATTAGTGCGTTATGTTCCAGTGGCAGTCAGTATATCTAATTGAACAGGCGTGCAGCGAGTCTTTGCACACAGACCCAGGACAAAGTCTGAACACACATCCCATCAGTTATTTAGTGAGTATGAACAACAAACTGGAGTTGGAAGTTGGCTCTGAATTAAAAAAATAAATAAATTAACAAAAAATAAAAATAAATGTTTAATGCAAAATCACATTATACAACGGTTTGACATATGCTGCAGAGTGAAACGTCTTTAAATTACCCAGCTTCATGAAGAAACTCAGCACAGACTAACATACAGTTTGTTGCACTCTGAATTTATTACCTACAGCTTTGTGCATTTAAGGGGTTTAACGTGCATGATTAGCTCAGCTAGGAGACTGAAAATCTTAAGGTCTCTGGCTCTAGTAGTTTTAAAAGAAGAAGCAGTGTGACAAGGTTCGGGCCCCAAGTTCATTTCCGTCCATGGCACCTAAGGCCACTGCTCTGAATGTACATACTGCTGTGTAAGTGATAGGATAAGTCAAACACAGAAAACTAATTTCCCCTTGGGGGGTCAATAGTCTTTTTTATTTTTTTGTTTATTTGTTTATTTTCATATAATTGAGCTATTTTCTTCACTTCAGACTGGTGAGCTGTCACACCAAGAGTCACAGTTTTTTAGTAAAATGCAGCCGTCGGGTTCAGCCATGTCATTCATTTTCCGTAATCGCTTGTCCTCTGGAGGGCTGGACATGGACTGCATGTTCGCTAACACCAAACCCACAGCGATGCACGTGATGATGATGACATTGTGGTGTAATACCACGATGCCTCTGGCTGCTCATATAAACTTTATCCACAAGGACAGAGTTCAGCAGAAGGTGTTTGTCTTTGCTGAGAGTCATGATGCAACGTCTATCCTGCAAAGGGCTGGTAAAAGTTTGTAACACAGTGCTGACATGGTTATTCTGATCAGGGTGAATTTTCAGAGTTCCAGATTTCAGATTATTTGGCAGCACAGTTCAGACAATGAATGGCCTTTGATGTCTGGGTGTTTTTAGATCTGTCTTCAGAGCTTGATACTGAGTTTTAATGTTAAAATATATGGCAAATAACAGCTCGCTGCTTGTCAGTAATGCACCATTAAGACGAACAATCAATGACCGGGTGATTTTAGTTCAGGTTCTGGTGGCGCTTTTCCTTTGCACCAACTTAATGCTGCTCACTGTCTTTTTTATGAAGGAAGTCTTTTACACGTCCATGCGGTACATCTTATTCGCCAACACGTTACTCTCTGATTGTGTGATTTTAATTGTAACAAATATATTGCTGTCCATGAGTTATTTTCAAGTCACCACACAGATGTGGTTGTGTATGATATTTGTCGCAGTGTCATCTCTGTATAATTTTGTGACGCCTGTCACTCTGACAGCGATGACCCTGGAGCGCTACGTGGCTATTTGCCTGCCACTGCGTCATGGAGAGCTGTGCTCCTCACACAGGGCTCTGCAACTTATCCTCATCATCCACGGCCTCAGCATCATACCCTGTGTTGTGGTTATGTTAGTTTTCTTCATAGCTGTCAATTTCCGTGTCTACAACCAATACACAATCTGCTCTGTGGAGATGTTTATTGTGCACAGTTGGCAGGGTCATCTTAGATCAGCTATTAGTCAGTTTTATTTCTTGATCATGTGCATCACTATTGTTTTCTCCTATGTGAAAATAATGAAAGTGGCCAAAGCTGCATCAGGAGAGAATAAAAAGTCAACAGGGAAAGGGCTCAGGACAGTGGTTCTTCATGCTTTCCAGCTGCTGCTCTGTCTCATCCAGCTGTGTTGTCCATTCATAGAAGCAGCTGTCCTTCAGATTGATTTAATGTTATTTATTAATGTCAGATACTTTAACTATATTATGTTTAATCTTACTCCAAGATGTCTGAGTCCTCTGATCTATGGCCTCAGGGATGAGGCATTTTTTCATGCAGTGAAATACTATGTTCTCTGTGGTATGTGCAAGAACAAATCCTTAGGTTTTACTATTTGACAGATAACACAGAAAAGAGCATGAATCCGCAGGGCAGTATCTTTTTATTTTCATTTTTATGTCCTACCTGTCTCTTAGGTGTGTTGCATTGTCTAATGAATAAGATATGTTATATAGTAAGCCACAATTTAAAAACTTTAAAATATCATGAGACTGGGAGCATTTTGAGCTCAAATGTTAATTTCAGCTTCTCAGGGAAAGATTAGTCTACTTTCTCTTTACATCAGTCATTGTTAACCTTTTATGCACATTGTATATACAGCCTGTAGTGTACTTTGTCCCCCCTTTTTCTTTGTATTTTCTTCTTATTAAAGTAATAATTCCTTTAAAAATCAATCTTTTTCAAGTTCATGTTTTTGAGCAGTTTCTGTTACGTACTTAATTGTCTGTGGCCTCTCCCTCACTCAATAAAATTACAGCTTCAGACTTGTTAAATAAATGATCTGGACAGGTCTTTTTTTGACTTGAGAGGCATTTCAAACCTAATGTAACTAACTCATTCATGAAGTCTCAAATCGAGTCATCAGACGTGGAAAGGGTTTGGGGACAGAAGGGATGTCAGCTGAGTCATTAATAGGTGGGACATAAAGAGTTGAATGACTTTGGACTATTATGTAGTGAAATTAAGTCAAAGTAAAGACTAATCACCAATGACATCACTAACATAGACACAGTAGAAATGAATGCTTTGCAACAATGAAATCTATATTCTTGTAGCACCTCATACAAGGAAGAGCTACTGTTGGCCGTATCCCACGGCAACACCATAAACATGATCAATCTGACACCAATCAACTCTAAACTCTACCATTCTCTACCATGGTGCATTCACTGACATCATGGACCAAAAACATGCTACAATCACACTAACAATGCAAACTAATAGAACACAACAGAACTTAAACACATGAGCCTGTCAATGCTGTGGGTTGCAAATATCATTATTTATATAAATGTAAGCATGGGTATAGTGTGCATTCTTTAAGAAGATGCAGACAATGGAGCTCTTCCTCATAACTCCAGCCTCTCTCTATTTCTGGATCCTGTTGTTGCTCTCACCCATAATAGTATTCCGCAGTGTTATATATAGGGTCAATTGAATGCTGTTGAGAGGATTTGGACCGTTCCTCTGCTAGCGTTAGCGGATGGTGATCCAGTGCATACTCCTGTATTTTTCCACCTGCTTCTTCAAAGTGTTATCTGTTAAAAACAAGCACAAATTCACACACATGGCCACCACAGCTTCAAGAATAATCATTCTCCCCCCACACCGTATCTAACAGATTTCAACAACAGAGTCATTACATCTATCACTACTGCAATAGAACAGTGCGTCACACACCTGCTAAACACCCACTTCTCCCCACTACAGAGCATTGAGGTGTTGCTTCAGAAAAAGGTTCATACCTGCTGCCATAGCTTCCCTTAAGAGAAGGCCTCGCTAAATGGGTCAGAATGTGGACTCAGCTAAATGTCTAATACCGTTTCGGTCCATTTTAAAAAAGTGTGTCTCTCGTGTCTTTTACCGTGCGTCTTGTTCAGAGCCGCCGTACTGTGGTGGTCTTTGTAGTTTGGAGACAGGCTGTGGAAAAGAATTTCCCCATTAGATTAGATTAGATAAGATTATATTAGATTAGATTAAGTGGTATGGTACAGGTTGGTTTTATAGCATATGGACAATATTTACAGATGGAAACCTATGTGCAGGTGAGGCCTTATATACAGGTAAGTGAGCAAGACATCCACAATGATTGATTGAGGTACTGTGAACATATTACATAGATGGATTTGTGTGTTAAGAGTAAGTACCTAGACTACAAACAGGAACTATAACATAATTTTCACTACAGAGGAAATGGTAGATGATGAATTGGCCGATACGATCCATTGAATAGTACATAAATAATAAGCAGTAGATAGACTAGTGCAATATTTGGTACATAGTACTGTGCAAACAGACGGTTTAAAGTGTGTGTTTGCAGAACAGTCCAGTAGTGCAGTGATGATGGTGTAACAGTCTTTAGTCAGATAGGAAGTGAGGAGTAGAGGGGTGAGAGTGGATTAGTGTGTAGGGATCAGTGGAGGACAGAGTTCAGTAAGGTTACGTCAGTGGAAAAAGCTGTTCCTCAGTCTGCTGGTCCTGGCCAGGAGGCTTCTGAAGTGCTTGGCTGAGGGCAGGTGGGAAACCAGTCCATTTGCCGGGTGGGAGGAGTCCTTCAGAAAGCTGCGCTCCAGCACAGAGCAGCTCCCATACCAAAATGAAGCACAATTGGTTAGGAGGCTCTTGGTCATGCAGTGGTAAAAGTTCACCAGGATAGCTGAAGACACATGGTTCTTCTTTAGTATATTCAGGAAGAAGAGGCGCTGGTGAGTACACTGAATGTGGGTCCTGAGGAACTTGAAGCTGGAGACATGCTAGATGGCCATCACGTTGATGTGAATGAAGTTGTGCATGCTCCTGGAGTCCACAATGAGCTCATTGGTTTTGCGGGTGTTAAGGAGCAGGTTATTTTCAGTGCACTATGTGGCCAAGTGCTGGACCTGTAGTTTGTCTCAACGTTGTTTCTGATCAGACCAAAAACTGAACATGAATTTTTTTATTTTGAATAGTTTTATTTCATACATATTACCTCTATGTGTTTCAGAGCAGGATGTAGTTTGATCCGTCTTGAAGTCTTTGTTCCCTTCATCCAAAACAATATGTCTGTGAGGGTTCTCAGTCATCCAGGTCATGGTAATTTCTTGAAGAGAAATTTCTTTCCTTCTTTTTCTTCAAGAAATTCTAGTAGTCCAGTTGCCTTTAGTCAATGCCTTTTGGATCCAAAACAATGATTACTCAATGCAAAGGATTTCACTTTAAAATGTCAGAGTTCATGGCAACGAGAACTTACATTAAATGATTTGTTTAGCTCCATATGTAGTCTCTGTATATGTATGACAAATGGTTCAATTTGTGCAATAATGTGAATTAAACAACATTATTTCTCCAAAGATGTAGCTTTTAAACACTAAGACAATGTTTGCAACATATTTTTATTTTAAACTACGATGCAATGACTGCATTTAAATGAACTGAGTCATTCAGTTCAGTCATAAGGTGTGTCCAGACTTTTGACTGGTAAGCGTAAATAAAACATTACATTTATATCATTCATTTCTTTTTAAAGGCTACTGTAACGTATATTTTAACTGAAGCTGTAAGAGAAATGTCGTGGAGTCAAAGTAGAAAGTAGAATAAAAAACAAATAAATTACTTTGGAACACTTTAATGAGTAAATTGCTGTGCAGTTGGATTGTTCTTAGGACTGAACTCTATGAGAGAATTCAACAGTTTTTTTCCAACTGTTGTGTCATCCATGTTTACTCACAGGAGATATATACATAATTAATGAACCAATTAGCCACCACCTTTAATGAGTTTCACAGGAGTTCATTAGCCATAAGAGAATAGTGATGATCATCTAATTAGTATCACTGGTCCGTTTGGAGCAGAAATCCATCTTGAGAAAAACAAACCACAACTGCAGAGTGAATAGTAATCCAAAAGGCAAAAATGTTCATCCATACTTGATGGTGGAAATAAAGCCATTTGAAAGAAGTGGATGATATGATGATATGTGAAAGGGAAAGCTGGCTTTGATGGATTGTGCATGTTCAGATGGACTTCAGAGAAAAGTTCAAACACTGGATTTTAACTCCCTCTTCACAGCTGACCAGTGACAATGTGAAACTGTCTGTGAAATTTAAGTTTACAGATTTTTAGAAAGTTACAGATGTTGTCAGACATAATACCCCCGATTCCAACATTAGAAAAGTATTTCCAAGGAGAAGGCGTTTGCATTTATTTGGCCATCCAGAAAGCAGTTGGAAAAGGCCTCCTGGTGCCCTGGCCCTGTTAAGACCTGATCACAAGTGGCCATTTTAAAATACAGATGTGAACACACCCAGGATAGATTTGAGATCTGATCACTCAGGCCAAATTCGGAGGTGATTCGAGGTCACATAAAACCAGATCATTCAAAATACTTTCAGGCACGGAACCCAGAGGCTTGGACACATAGGTACAGAGTCAGGGTTTAGACAACAACAGAGTTAATGTATTCAGGCCAAATTCCAAAACCAGGCAACCAGATAATCAGGCAGAGGTACAAATCACCAGGCAGTCTCAGAGGTCAAAAACAGAATTCAGGCCAAACACTCGGGAAAGCTATAGACGCTTGACACAGTGTCGAGCTTTCAAAGCAGAAGTATTGCGAGAAGAGGGTTCAATGCCTCAGTTCATAGAGCGAAAATTCGCATGACTACTCAAATGAGGCGTCACATGCATATCGGCGACGTGTCACTACAGCTTTGAATTTAGGGCGGGGTTTTCAATCTCACAATGCATATAAATAAATATAAATGTCGTAGGTTTTTGAGAGGAGTTTTGCGTATGTCACTGATTTAGAACGGGGGAGAGTGAGGTTTCAGGTAAGAGTAATATAACATTAGATTAGCTTGCATACTTAATGTTGGCACATAGACATTCACACATTATAGATATATTAACTTAAATACCTTTATACACATACATACATACTAACCACACATACAGAGAAACAAGCATGTTCTATCAATCACCCAAAAGCATATATCTAAAACATACAGTATGATATGAAAGTACAACCACACAAGCATGTCATCATTTTATTGAAAAAACATAAATCAAGCATTTCAAAATGCACATACCGTATGCACATACCTTTATTGTTAAACAGTGCCTCATTGTTTCACACCCCTTTGCCCCGTTTCCTGCGAATGCTATGTATGCATTTATCCAGCAGATGTCGCCACATTTAATTGTATCAGATACGTCAAAACGCTGAACCACTTCAACACAATTGCTTTCAGATTGATTCAGTGTTTCTATGGAACACATGCTGGACCGCTTCATGGAATGACGATCCGGCACTGAGGGTAAGGGGAACACAGCTTGGATACATGAAGTGGAGGGAGACAACGAGACACAGGTGGAACACATTAGGGCAAGCAACAAAGTCACAGTGGCGGGAAACTTAACAGGAAGAAAAGAATGAGACCAGACTTCAAAATAAAACAGGAAGTGATGAGGACACGAAGAGGGCCCTGGACAGAACAGAAACTTTATCGCTAATGGGTCCTGACAGATGCTTGTTAATACCATGTCTGAAGAGTGTCAAAGAGTGGTTGGAGATTTTGACCGGGTGGTGGTGCTACACGAGAAATCAAAAGACCACCAGAGTCCTCTGAGTTCAACCTCAAGCAGGTATGAATGGTGGTACCAAATTTCCTGGTAATCTACCAAAGAGTTGGCACAATATTTAAATCAGAGCCACACAAGGTAACTTCCATACAGGTGACCAGAATGTGTGTCCAAAATGACAGCAGTTCATCTAAGTTGTTGAGGTATTTAGGGGACAATTCTACCTTTAGTTTAGTGACAGTCCTCAGGGCACATACTGTAAAAGTTAAAAAACCAAGGCTGAGTCATAGCACAAACAAACGTTTATATTTTATGTTGCCTCATGGAAAGCCATTGCACATCCAAATAGTTGCTTATTATAACCTCAGAAGTTAAATCTGCAGGTAAATGGAACACCAGGCAATACAGACTATCACAGGACCTACTACTGTGACTACTAGTGTACAAAATAACTTGGGGTAAATGTTTGTTTTATCATAAAAAACACAAAAGAAAGTAAAAATGCTACCCCCTGGATCTGGTTCTAATAAACTGTTTTGGGTGAAGCAGACTTGGCTGCGTAATGCCACATTCAGATAAACACACAGCGTGCAGATATAGTGATGTTTATCACTGACATTGGGAAAGCAATTCATGACCATCCAGGCTTCAGATTGTGTGGCAATGTTCAAACCAGTCGGTTTTCCCAGAAAAAAAAAAAGCCCTAACAAACAAAAAACGATGCTGAAAGTCCATTTGCCCCATTTTCTTTGTGTGTTTACTTGAATAGCACTTGTCAAAACAAGGTTAAAAGCAGTATGGGTATAAACAGTATGTATCACCATCTACAAAACTGCTGCTTTGTTGTGTAGGCACTATACAGCAAGAAACTTGTGGCCATTATTTCTGCTGTATTTGTATCTTAAAATGATTCAGGCCGAATTTTAAACCATCGCTCTTGCAGACGATACATCATTTCCGTCAGAATAGGCCAATGTTATTCAGAATGGATTAGAACAAAAAGTTTTCATGGCATGGGCCTGAAGTCGAGTAGGTTACAGTTTGGGTTTGATACATAGAGCAGGTGTGTATTTGAGTAGTTTGCATTTCAGTGTGTAAAACATTTCCCAAATGAAAAATGGCAATGACGAAACAGTGTTTACAAAATGTTTGAACTGCTGCTGGAGCTGTCTTTATAAAGTGTCCCTGTCTCTGATGGCTGCACGCTGCTCTGCATTGGATGTTTGTGTGTGCGCAACGTCGTGATAGTTGGGTAAACCAACAGTCTCGTTTGTCTTTTTGATGTGTTTCTACTAAATGTATTGTGGATGTATAGTATACTGTGTATCTTGCTACTAATGTGTTATTCTTTTTGATTGTTTTCCTCAGCAACAAGAAATCCACCTGTTGCAGCTGTTTATTTTTGCTGACTATTTGAACTTCGTAAAACAGACACTTAGAATATATATGTAGACACAGTCCAGTCTTAGATGAGTTACTGAATTTTGCATTTTTACATAAGCTGAAAATACTGAACTTACAATAGAGGAATACATGGCGTCCAATAGCTCACTGATTGGTGTTGGACCGTCAGTGCTCCAGGACAATTACAGGGTCATTTTAGTTCAGGTTTTGGTCACAGTTTTTCTTTGCATCAACAGTTTTCTAATCATAACCTTTTTCTTGAAGGATTTCTTCTACACGACCATGCGCTACATCTTATTTGCTACCACACTGCTGTCTGATTGTCTGTTTTTAGTAATGAGTGATGTCCTACTCATTCTGAAGTATTTCACGTTCACCATACAAATGTGGTTGTGTGTTATTATATATGTTGTTATGTCCGTGTACACGTTTGTCACGCCTGTCACTCTCACGGCGATGACCCTGGAACGCTACGTGGCCATTTGCCTGCCGCTGCGTCATGGAGAGCTGTGCTCCATGCGCACTGCTCTGCACCTTATCCTCATTATTCATGGCCTCAGCTTGATACCCTGTGTTGTTATTCTCTCCATTTTCTTTGCATCAGCAACTCACGCCTTCTATATCCAGAACCGAGTGTGCTCTGTGGAGATATTCATCTTTCACAGTTGGCAGGGTCATTTTAGATCAGCTATCAGTCAGTTTTACTTCTTGATCATGTGCACCACTATCATTTTCTCCTATGTTAAAATAATGAAAGTGGCCAAAGCTGCGTCAGGAGAGAATAAAAAGTCGACAGGGAAAGGTCTCAGGACAGTTGCTCTACACGGTTTCCAGCTGCTGCTCTGTCTTGTCCAGCTGTGGTGTCCATTCATAGAAGCAGCTGTCCTTCAGATTGATTTCATGTTATTTATTAATGTCAGATACTTTAACTATGTTGTGTTTAATCTTACTCCAAGATGTCTGAGTCCTCTGATCTATGGCCTCAGGGATGAGGCATTTTTCCATGCAGTGAAATACTATGTTCTCTGTGGTATGTGCAAGAACAAATCCTTAGGTTTTACTATTTGACAGATAACACAGAAAAGAGCATGAACCCAGGACAGTATCTTTTTATTTTGATTTTTATGTCCTACCTGTATGGATTGTCTCTTAGGTGTGTTGCATTGTCTAATGAATAAGATATGCTATATAGTAAACCACAATTTAAAAACTTCAAAATGTCATGAGACTGGCAGCATGTGAGCTCAAATGTTAATTTCAGC